>NC_091323.1:12304467-12324467 GCF_038502225.1 Cherax quadricarinatus | reverse complement strand
CTCCAGCAGTTCTTACACACAGCCTTATTTCTACTACTATTACTATTTCTCGCTAGCACTCTACTTTTGATCGTTTCTTCACTGATTGATTCGTCAAGAACTGCATCCTAACACGGGTCTTAATCCTAAGGTGACCCATCTGAAGATCTCGAAGGAGATGTCAGTATAATTCAGATGTTCTGTGAACGCGATTAGGTTTTTGCTGTAGCCTCGCTGTGTTCCATAGCAAAATGTTTTATGTACAACAAGGGGCTGAGGCCATCAGAACCCCTGTCATTGTCTCTGGGTCATGTTGTTTTCTTCTGAGTCCAACGGGTCGCATATGATATCGGTGAAGCACGTGATCGTAGATATCATTTGATGAAAATTTAGACACATGTGCAACATCTGGGTATCTTTATTGTAGACGTTTCGCCATCCAGTGGCTTTATCAATACAAATTCAAGGACATAATTGAAAGACAAGAACTTTATACAAAAGTTAAGGTAATCAGTCCCTCAGCCTTGGAGTTGGTGTGAAGATCACCGTTGTTGTGCTCTTCACACCAGCTCCAAGGCTGAGGGACTGAGTACCTCATCTTTGTATATAGCTCTTCTGTCTTTCAGTCATGTCCTGGAATTTGTATTGATAAAGCCACTGGATGGCGAAACGTCTACAATAAAGGTACCCAGATGAATATCAAAATGGTATACAATACCGACAGGTTGTTAGGTAAGACACATATGCAACAGTTAGACAACTTTATTCCGAAACGTTTCGCCTACACAGTAGGCTTCTTCAGTCGAATACAGAAAGTAGGCAGGAACACTAGAGATGTGAAGACGATGTAATCAGTCCATCACCCTTGTAGTCGTAGAATTGGGTTGTCAGTCCCTCGGCCTGGAGAAGTTCAGTTCCATAGTCAGGAACTATCTGAAGATCAAGCGACAGTGCGGAGACTTAAATACTGTCGGAAGGAGAGGTGCAGAGTAGTGAGAGTGTAGCCACTGAGAGGTCAGGTCCCTCTCAGATCCAACAGTTCTCACTTGAAAGGGTTGTCTAAGGCGTTTTCTGTACCAAGAGGCCATGTGTTGTAGTGTCTGACAAGATGAACATCAAAATGGTATACAATACCGACAGGTTGTTAGGTAAGACACATAGGCAACAGTTAGGCAACTTTATTCCGAAACGTTTCGCCTACACAGTAGGCTTCTTCAGTCGAATACAGAAAGTAGGCAGGAGCAGTAGAGATGTGAAGACGATGTCTCCGCACTGTCGCTTGATCTTCAGATAGTTCCTGACTATGGAACTGAACTTCTCCAGGCCGAGGGACTGACAACCTCAAATTCTACGACTTCAAGGGTGATGGACTGATTACATCGTCTTCACATCTCTACTGTTCCTGCCTATTTTCTGTATTCGACTGAAGAAGCCTACTGTGTAGGCGAAACGTTTCGGAATAAAGTTGTCTAACTGTTGCATATGTGTCTTACCTAACAAAGGTACCAAGATGTTGCACATGTGTCTAAATTTTCAACTTGTCGATATCGTTTACCATTCAGAGGTCAGATGGGATGTCTTATTCTGCTCTCTTGGACTTGTGTTCTAACTGCTATTACTACTACTACTACTACTACTACTACTACTACTACTACTACTAATACTACTAATACTACTACTAATACTACTACTACTACTACTACTACTACTACTACTACTACTACTACTACTACTACTACTACTACTACTACTTACTACTCACCTCTTCGTACATAAACTGGTTCCCTTCGCGTTTGTCTGTGTGACTAGTTAAAGATCCAAGTCAGATCGAAACATCGTCACATGTTTCGGTCTCCTATATGCAGGTTATTTTTCTAAACGAGACATTAGATTTCTTTTAATTTATTATATAATTATGCTTAAAAATATCCTAATATACGCTAACCTAATTAAACCTTACCTAGAATAACAAGTGCTAAAATTTCTGAAATAATCCTCACTAGCGCTGAAGGACGAAGTGAAGGTGGTGGTGATAATGGCGGTGGTTGTGGCGGTGGTTGTGGCGGTGGCTGTGGCGGTGGTGATGGCGGTGGTTGTGGTGGTGGTGGTGGTGGTGGTGGCGGTGGTTGTGGTGACTGTGGTGGTTGTGATGGCGGTGGTGTTCAGTTCGTCAGGAAATCGGAAATTGTCTTCTACTCCGGGTTTTCGACAACAGATAACTCGTTCGGTGAATAAGTACCCCCAGCTGGCCTACCCCAGCTGGCCTACCCCAGCTGACATACCCCAGCTGGCCTACCCCAGCTGGCCTACCCCAGCTTGCCTTCCCCTTCTGGCCCACCACAGATGACGTATCTAAACTGGCCTTCCCCAGCTGGCGTTTCAACCCCCTTATAAAGAGAAATAATCACCACAGAGATCTTCCCTAAGAACGGTCTTCAAGTTCTCCTGTCCCTTGTGGAGCGAGGACGATCGTCACTCATGTTAATACACAACACACAATAATTTCCTCTTATAAACATGAGGCACTTGGCAACTATTACACAGATAAATATATGTGCTCAATATATAAACTACAATAATAAATATTCCCACTGGTAATAAGATATATGCGCTATTATCTCGTACACAGTAACATATTGTGTGAATTCCTCAGCATTTTCATTCCATTGTAATCTGTATTTATGTTTACATTATGGATATGATATACACTGAAAGTTTATTTTAAACCCCATTTTAGGGTTTAAAGTAATTTTAAATTGGTGTGGAGGTAATACGTAACATTAATGACCGTAGTGTAGTAGATAAACCTAAAATTGAACAACTGTGCGTGTTAGTTGAATGTTTGTGTGTGTGTGTGTATGTGTGTGTGTGTGTGTGTGTGTGTGTGTGTGTGTGTGTGTGTGTGTGTGTGTGTGTGTGTGTGTGTGTGTGTGTGTGTGTGTGTGTACTAACCTATTTAAGGCAGCAGGAGTCAATGCACAGCTCTTGGCCCCCCTCTTCGAGTGTGTGCCTTGACACGACGGAGCCGTGGCAAACAATGGTTGTCTACACTCCAGCAACAAAAGGAGCCCTCACCACTGAGCAGCAGCCTCGTCGAAAGGAAGCTACAGTAATCCGGAATACACAGTCAAAGCAACGAGGGAAGCCGAGAAAGCATAAACGAAGGGGTGGCGCCCTTACTCAGCCAGCTTCCGATACTTCTGCTCGAGCTCCCATCTGACAACGGCAGCCAACGGGCCCCACGATGCAGGAACAGACTACAGTCAATGCGTCAACCCTAGCACTGAAGTCCAAGAGACCAGACCAAGACATCCCGTATTACCCCAGAGCCATTAAATGGTGTTGACGATCACGAGCTTCACCGATATCATATGCGACCTGATGGACCCAGATGAAAACAAGAGACATTAGAACATTCAGAACTATTGTGAAGACCTTCTTGAACATAGGCACGATGGACAGAACAAAGAGTCCATGCGTTCCGTTTCCAGTTTACCTGACCATCTAACACTGAACCCAGAGGCAATGATAGCAGTGGAACGCGCTGGGACTACAGCAAGACGCTGATCGCGGCCACATAACACTGAATTAGATCGAAATTTCCTTAAAGATCGTCAGACGGGTCATCTTAGGATTGAGATCTGTGTCAGATGACTGATGAACCAATCAATCAACCTGTATTGTTTGTAACAGCTTAACAAAGCTCCTGGAGAGAAACGTTGCCACAATAAAATGTCACATTAGTTGCACTTGTGTCCTTTTACCAAACAGTAAGACTGTCACTTTTATGCTGTTGTATAAAGGTCCTCTATACGTAGAATCCATCATGGAATCTTTTGTATATAGTTCTACATTCTTCACGTTACGTCCTTGTATTATTTTGATAAAGCCACTGGATGGCAAAACGTTTACAAATAACGATACCCAGACGTTGTACATGTGTCTAATTCTTCCTCCTTAAGTTGCCGGTAGAGTTGCTCAATAGAGGGCATCGTTGGTTCAGTTTTTACAGAGCTCACAAAATACGTCTTCACAGAAGCCAGTCCACGTCACCACCACACTGCTTCATTCTGAAATATCCAAGATAAATCACATCCAAAGTTTAGCATGCCAGCTCTGGTTTACAACTGGTTTAGTTCGGGCAGCTTGTTGGTGCTGGCTTAGCCTAAATAGTATCCTATTACAGATGTTACAACATAAAAATATAAGATTGGAGGACCACTGCCTCAGGCCTACTGATCCAAACAAGGCAAGTCCTTCTCTAAACCAACCATTCCCAGCTACCAAACCTTTTTCCAAAACATCCCAAGAATTAGCTTCAATACCTCAGGTACTAATCAAGCCCAGCCCTTCTCACATACTGATCACCAGCCCTTCTCACATACTGATCACCAGCCCTTCTGACATACTGATCACCGGCCCTTCTCACATACTGATCACCAGCCCTTCTGACATACTGATCACCAGCCCTTCTCACATGCTGATCACCAGCCCTTCTGACATACTGATCACCAGCCCTTCTCACATGCTGATCACCAGCCCTTCTCACATACTGATCACCAGCCCTTCTGACATACTGATCACCAGCCCTTCTCACATGCTGATCACCAGCCCTTCTCACATACTGATCACCAGCCCTTCTGACATACTGATCACCAGCCCTTCTCACATACTGATCACCAGCCCTTCTCACATACTGATCACCAGCCCTTCTCACATACTGATCACCAGCCCTTCTCACATACTGATCACCAGCCCTTCTCACATACTGATCACCAGCCCTTCTCACATACTGATCACAAGCCCTTCTCACATACTGATCACCAGCCCTTCTCACATACTGATCACCAGCCCTTCTCATGTACTGATAACCAGCCCTTCTCACCATACTGATCACCAGCCCTTCTCACCATACTGATCACCAGCCCTTCTCACCATATTGATCACCAGCCCTTCTCACATACTGATCACCAGCCCTTCTCACCATACTGATCACAAACCCTTCTCACCATACTGATCACCAGCCCTTCTCACCGTACTGATCACTAGCCCTCACCACACTGATCACCAACCCTTCTCACCATACTGATCACCAGCCCTTCTCACATGCTGGTCACCAGTCCTTCTCACCATACTGATCACCAACCCTTCTCACAATACTGATCACCAGCCCTTCTCACCGTACTGATCACGAGCCCTTCTCACCACATTGATCACCAATCCTTCTCACAATACTGATCACCAGCCCTTCTCACATACTGATCACCAGCCCTTCTCACCCTACTGATCACCAACCCTTCTCACCATACTGATTACCAGCCCTTCTCACATACTGATCACCAGCCCTTCTCGCCCTACTGATCACCAACCCTTCTCACCATACTGATCACCAGCCCTTCTCACATACTGATCACCAGCCCTTCTCACCATACTGATCACCAACCCTTCTCACCATACTGATCACCAGCAATTCTCACATACTGATCACCAGCCCTTCTCACCATACTGATCACCAGCCCTTCTCACCATACTGATCACCAACCCTTCTCACCATACTGATCACCAACCCTTCTCACCATACTGATCACCAACCCTTCTCATCATACTGATCACCAGCCCTTCTCACCGTACTGATCCCGAGCCCTTCTCACCATACTGATCACTGTTGCAACCCCTGAATGGGTTACAATGTATATTATGAATATGTATGTATATGTATATAATTATTACCTTTTCATATAATTTTATATTGCTTATATTTGCGATAATGGCTAAATTGTAAATATATTGCTTTATATTATTATTTGACTTAGTTATGTAGTTAGGTAGGATGTAACACATATTATGTGCTCGAAGTTCAAGTCTTGATTGTCTAACTACTGTAATTATCGCTTGTGGCTCGTTTCCCTGCCGGCTTCTGTTGCTGGGCAGCAACTGTCCACGGAGCTATCATGTGATCGAAGGGGGGGGATGTTCTCACCTCACCTGAAGTATTCAGTCTGGTCTAGACTCTCTTGGTGGTTGGACGTATTCCTGACAAGAAATGCCTAATTCTACCTTATTGGCCCCTGTTGGAAGATCGTCTCACCATACTGATCACCAGCCCTTCTCAAATACTGATCACCAGCCCTTCTCACCATACTGATCACCAACCCTTCTCACATACTGATCACCAGCCCATCTCATCATACTGATCACCAGCCCTTCTCCCCATACTGATCACCAACCCTTCTCACCATACTGATCACCATCCCTTCTCACCATACTGATCACAAATCCATCTCACATACTGATCACTAGCCCTTCTCACCATACTGATCACCAGCCCTTCTCACCGTACTGATCACCAGCCCTTCCCACCATACTACTCACCAGCCCTTCTCACAATACTGATCACCAGCCCTTCTCACCATATTACTCACCAGCCCTTCTCACCATACTAATCATCAGCCCTCCTCACCATACTATTCACCAGCCATTCTCACAATACTACTCAACAGCCCTTCTCACCATACTATTCACCAGCCTTTCTCTCCATACTATTCACCAGCCCTTCTCACCATACTACTCAACAGCCCTTCTCACCATGCTACTCACCATCCCTTCTCACCGTACTGATCACCAGCCCTTCTCACCATACTGATCACCAGACCTTCTCACCATACTATTCACCAGCCCTTCTCACCTTGCTACTCGCCAGCCCTTTTCACCATACTACTCACCAGCCCTTCTCATGATACTGATCATCAGCCATTCTCACCATACTACTCATCATCCCTTTTCATCATACTACTCACCAGCCCTTCTCACCATTCTACTCACCAGCCCTTCCCACCATACTAATCACCAGCCATTCTCACCATACTGATCACCAGCCCTTCTCACCATACTACTCACCAGCCCTTCTCACCATATTACTCATCAGCCCTTCTCATCGTACTGATCACCAGCCCTTCTCACAATACTGTTCACCAGCCCTTCTCACCATATTACTCATCAGCCCTTCTCATCGTACTGATCACCAGCCCTTCTCACCGTACTATTCACCAGCCCTTCTCACCATACTACTCACCAGCCCTTCTCACCATACTACTCACCAGCCCTTCTCACCATACTGATCATCAGCCCTTCTCACCATACTGATCACCAGCCCTTCTCACCATACTGATCACCAGCCCTTCTTACCAAACTGATCATCAGCCCTTCTCACCAAATTGATCATCAGCCCTTCTCACCATACTGATCATCAGCCCTTCTAACCATACTGATCACCAGCCCTTCTCACCATACTGATCACCAGCCCTTCTCACCATACTGATCACCAGCCCTTCTCACCATACTGATCATCAGCCCTTCTAACCATACTGATCACCAGCCCTTCTCACCATACTGATCACCAGCCCTTCTTACCAAACTGATCATCAGCCCTTCTCACCAAATTGATCATCAGCCCTTCTCACCATACTGATCATCAGCCCTTCTAACCATACTGATCATCAGCCCTTCTCACCATACTGATCACCAGCCCTTCTCACCATACTGATCATCAGCCCTTCTCACCATACTGATCATCAGCCCTTCTCACCATACTGATCATCAGCCCTTCTAACCATACTGATCATCAGCCCTTCTCACCATACTGATCACCAGCCCTTCTCACCATACTGATCACCAGCCCTTCTCACCATACTGATCATCTTCCCTTCTCACCATACTGATCACCAGCCCTTCTCACCATACTGATCATCAGCCCTTCTAACCATACTGATCACCAGCCCTTCTCACCATACTGATCACCAGCCCTTCTCACCATACTGATCATCAGCCCTTCTCACCATACTGATCACCAGCCCTTCTCACCATACTGATCATCAGCCCTTCTCACCATACTGATCACCAGCCCTTCTCACCATACTACTCACCAGCCCTTCTCACAATACTGTTCACCAGCCCTTCTCACCATATTACTCATCAGCCCTTCTCATCGTACTGATCACCAGCCCTTCTCACCATACTATTCACCAGCCCTTCTCACCATACTAATCACCAGCCCTTCTCACCATACTACTCACCAGCCCTTCTCACCTTACTATTCACCAGCCCTTCTCACCATACTTATCACCAGCCCTTCTCACCATACTATTCACCAGCCTTTCTCACCATACTATTCACCAGCCCTTCTCACCATACTACTCACCAGCCTTTCTCACCATGCTACTCACCATCCCTTCTCACCGTACTGATCACAAGCCCTTCTCATCATACTATTCACCAGCCCTTCTCATCATACTATTCACCAGCCCTTCTCACCATACTAATCACCAGCCCTTTTCACCATGCTACTCACCAACCCTTCTCACCATACTATTCACGAGCCCTTCTCACCTTGCTACTCGCTAGCCTTTTTCACCATACTACTCACCAGCCCTTCTCACCATACTACTCATCAGCCCTTCTCATCATACTGATCACCAGCCCTTCTCACCACACTGATCATCAGCCCTTCTCACCATACTGATCATCAGCCCTTCTCACCATACTGATCATCAGCCCTTCTCACCATACTGATCACCAGCCCTTCTCACCATACTGATCATCAGCCCTTCTCACCACACTGATCATCAGCCCTTCTCACCATACTGATCATCAGCCCTTCTCACCACACTGATCATCAGCCCTTCTCACCATACTGATCATCAGCCCTTCTCACCATACTGATCATCAGCCCTTCTCACCATACTGATCATCAGCCCTTCTCACTATACTACTCACCAGCCCTTCCCACCATACTGATCACCAGCCCTTCTCACCATACTGATCGTCAGCCCTTCTCACCATACTGATCACCAGCCCTTCCCACCATACTGATCACCAGCCCTTCTCACCATACTGATCATCAGCCCTTCTCACTATACTACTCACCAGCCCTTCCCACCATACTGATCACCAGCCCTTCTCACCATACTGATCATCAGCCCTTCTCACCATACTGATCATCAGCTCTTCTCACCATACTGATCATCAGCCCTTCTCACCATACTGATCACCAGCCCTTCTCACCATACTGATCATCAGCTCTTCTCACCATACTGATCATCAGCCCTTCTCACCATACTGATCACCAGCCCTTCTCACCATACTACTCATCAGCCCTTCTCACCATACTGATCACCAGCCCTTCTCACCATACTGATCACCAGCCCTTCTCACCATACTGATCACCAGCCCTTCTCACCATACTGATCATCAGCCCTTCTCACCATACTGATCACCAGCCCTTCTCACCATACTGATCACCAGCCCTTCTCACCATACTGATCATCAGCCCTTCTGACCATACTGATCATCAGCCCTTCTCACCATACTGATCATCAGCCCTTCTCACCATACTGATCATCAGCCCTTCTCACCATACTGATCACCAGCCCTTCTCACCATACTGATCACCAGCCCTTCTCACCATACTGATCATCAGCCCTTCTCACCATACTGATCACCAGCCCTTCTCACCATACTGATCACCAGCCCTTCTCACCATACTGATCATCAGCCCTTCTCACCATACTGATCATCAGCCCTTCTCACCATACTGATCATCAGCCCTTCTCACCATACTGATCATCAGCCCTTCTCACCATACTGATCATCAGCCCTTCTCACCATACTGATCATCAGCCCTTCTCACCATACTGATCATCAGCCCTTCTCACCATACTGATCATCAGCCCTTCTCACCATACTGATCATCAGCCCTTCTCACCATACTGATCACCAGCCCTTCTCACCATACTGATCATCAGCCCTTCTCACCATACTGATCACCAGCCCTTCTCACCATACTGATCATCAGCCCTTCTCACCATATTACTGCTGTCTTCAGTGTGGTAATCGCCTCTACATAACTAGTGTGACTAGTTAATGGTTCAAGTTAGACTGAAAAGTCATCATAAGTTGTAGTTTTGTATGTGCGGCTTGTTTGTACACACCTCTGTATACGAGTGAAGAAGCCTGCTGTGCAGGAGAAACGTTTCGACAGTACTGATACCTAAGTTTTGCATTTGTGTCTTAGTAACTTAAGTTTTACTCTCTTTCCTTAACGTTCGTTCATCACCAGTGGACAGCAGCTGCTGAAATCAGTTCTTTTCTACGCAGCATCAAAATTCTTAAACTGTTGCTGTAAATAGTTTCTGGAGCGACATTAATAATGGTAAATCCTTTCTTCTTGGGTAATCCTGCTTTACCAAACGAAATCTCGAGTCTGAGATCCTTTTAGCTCTCGAGAATCGCCGAGGCTCAAGAAGAGACGTAATGGAATTTAAAATTGGGAATAATGGAACCGCTACGGTGAAGTCTTCGCGTCGAACCACCTCGTACACACCGTATCTCCTGCCATGAAAGATATTACATATAGATCTGAACGTTTCATGGGGCTGCACAGCTACCTCGTTGCCGGACGTGTCGAAGCTCAACAAATGGAGGTTTTGAACCCATGGCAAGCCAATGTAGGCCGGTGCTTTATCCACTGCCAATCGATGATATGTTTACAATCGTGTCATTACGAATCCCCGAGACGTGGCAACTATCTTAATGTGACTCAATGTTCACTTTTGTAAGATTTTGTTTTCCTATAAAATAAATAGTTAGTAAAGACGACTCATTCGAACACATAGGCGCCTTTATTAATGAAACGTTTCCCCAGGACAACAGGTTTCGTCAGTCGAATATGGAACACTGGAGACTGCAATAGTAGTAGTAGTAGTTTTGACGAGATCATTTCGTCAGTCTTGGTGCGAGGTGGTCAGTTCGATCCTCTCCGTAAGACCACAGATCCGTTGAGACTCACACAAAACAAAATTAAAAAAACTGAAGTACAAGTTACACACACACAGTCCTGAAGCTGCTCACTGAAAATTACAGCAGACACCCTTTGTACTTTTCAACTCGAGCTTCCAAACTTGGATTATAAATCAACGATTGTTTAGCCAAAGAAGCTGAACGTTTATTTTTTCCCCTAAAACTTCGAGAACTAACCTGAGCATGACGACATTAACATAGGTTGTGTAGGACTGAGCGGCCTCATGTAAGGTAAGTTGTGGTAGAATTACGTTGCCACAAGAAAATGTCACATTAGTTTCACTTGTGTCCTTTTACTTAACACATAGTGTTAATTTCGGTGTAGAAGAAAACATTCACACACCGTGATAACTTAGGATCACTACACATACACACACACACACACACACACACACACACACACACACACACACATACACACACACACACACACAAACACACACACATACACACACACACACACACACACACACACACACACACACACATACACACACACACACACACACACACACACACACACACACACACACACACACACACACACACACACACACACACACACACACACACACACACACACACACACACACACACACCTGTACAGTCTGCATCCTGGGAAAATAAATCCATATTTTTTTTATTTTTTTTTCATCAACACTGATCAAACAACCGACACTTATCCTGCTAGAAATTTATATTAATAAAATAAATTGGTTTAAGATCTTAGTTTCGAAACTTTGTACTAAGCAACCTACATAGGTTTTTTTTTTTTTTTTTTTTTGATAAATGAGACACTAGTGCAACATTTGGGTATCTTTATTCAGGAAACGTTTCGCCAGCCAGTGGCTTCTTCAGTCCAATGTAGAGAAACGCAAGATGAGATACATTTAAGACGCATTACGTCTATGGCCATGCAAAGAATATCTTGGAGGTTTTTCTGTGTAGATTTTAATTAGATGGAAAATTTCCATTTAATTAATTATTGAAAATTAAAATAGTACGCCTCCATCTTGTTTTAGGTCACCTGTGTACATAAAAAAAATGTCGAGTATTTAAATTAGATGTGTATAGGACCCCTACCATTATAGGAGTCGATGTGTTAGTCCATCAGTCTTGAGGGACTCAACAAGTCGACTCTAGGTTGAGAGAGTAATCATCTCAGACTTCCTCATCTTCCACCTTTCTCTACGTTAGACTGAAGAAGCCACTGTGTGGCGAAACGTTTCCAGAATAAAGATACCCAAATGTTGCACGAGTGTCTTATTTATCATCTTCTGTTCGTTATTACCCTACCCATGTAAACAATGCAAAGGACAGTATTTTCAACTTGTTGCTCCCTCCATGCACTGCGTCAGCACAGTCAAGGGTTTTATGATACTGATGTTAACCAAACTTTTGATATTGCACAAGTTTTCATTATCCACTTAGCTATAGTTAAAGCCTTCTCCATCCAACTGAGCAAACTTTTTCTAACAGAGCCTCTAGAACCGAGTACAGCCTTTCCTCACTTAGCGACGTACTCGTTTACCGACGAGGTCTTAGGAGCTCAACTCCGTCGTTAAGCGAGGAGAGGCTGTATAAGCTTAAGAATATATTTATTATCCCGCATTAGGAATCTTTATCCAGCTTTTTGATCGTATATTTGTGAGTTTACTTAGGGTAGGCTTCTAATTAGATGAATGTACCCTGGGAATGACTAAGATATATTCCTGAACTTTGTTGTTAATGTTGCCATAAGAGCATCACCTAGCTAACACTCTAAGACACTTGCATTTTTCCCTCTTTTTCTCTTCTCTTATTTTTGCCTAACAGTGGATGCCAGGACAGTCTGAAAAGCTCTCCCAAGCATTATATCGATTTCTGGAACATACATACATATACTATAATATATATATATATATATATATATATATATATATATATATATATATATATATATATATATATATATATATATATCTATATATATATAAATATATATATATATATATATATATATATATATATATATATATATATATTATATATATATATATATATATGTATATAATATATATATATATATATATATATATATATATATATATATATATATATATATATATATATATATATATATATATATATATATATATATATATATATATATATATATATATATATATATATATATATATATATATATATATATATATATATATATATATATATATATATATATATATATATATATATATATATATATATATATGTATGTATATATACATGTATATATATATATATATATATATATATATATATATATATATATATATATATATATATATATAGTGGAAGGTAGTAGGTTGGTAGACAGCAACCACCCAGGGAAGTACTACCGTCCTGCCAGATGACTGTGAAACAAAAACCTGTAATTGTTTTGCATGATGGTAGGATTGCTGGTTTCTTTTTCTGTCTCATAAACACGCTAAGATAACAGGGATATCTTGCTACTCCTACTAACACTTTGGTCACACTTCACAGACACGCACATGCATATATATATATACATACATCTAGGTTTTTCTCCTTTTTCTAAATAGCTCTTGTTCTTTTTTATTTCTTCTATTGTCCATGGGGAAGTGGAAAAGAATCTTTCCTCCGTAAGCCATGCGTGTCGTATGAGGCGACTAAAATGCCGGGAGCAATGGGCTAGTAACCCCTTCTCCTGTATACAATTACTAAAAAAGAGAAGAAGAAAAACTTTATAAAACTGGGTTGCTTAAATGTGCGTGGATGTAGTGCGGATGACAAGAAACAGATGATTGCTGATGTTATGAATGAAAAGAAGTTGGATGTCCTGGCCCTAAGCGAAACAAAGCTGAAGGGGGTAGGAGAGTTTCAGTGGGGGGAAATAAATGGGATTAAATCTGGAGTATCTGAGAGAGTTAGAGCAAAGGAAGGGGTAGCAGTAATGTTAAATGATCAGTTATGGAAGGAGAAAAGAGAATATGAATGTGTAAATTCAAGAATTATGTGGATTAAAGTAAAGGTTGGATGCGAGAAGTGGGTCATAATAAGCGTGTATGCACCTGGAGAAGAGAGGAATGCAGAGGAGAGAGAGAGATTTTGGGAGATGTTAAGTGAATGTATAGGAGGCTTTGAACCAAGTGAGAGAGTAATTGTGGTAGGGGACCTGAATGCTAAAGTAGGAGAAACTTTTAGAGAGGGTGTGGTAGGTAAGTTTGGGGTGCCAGGTGTAAATGATAATGGGAGCCCTTTGATTGAACTTTGTATAGAAAGGGGTTTAGTTATAGGTAATACATATTTTAAGAAAAAGAGGATAAATAAGTATACACGATATGATGTAGGGCGAAATGACAGTAGTTTGTTGGATTATGTATTGGTAGATAAAAGACTGTTGAGTAGACTTCAGGATGTACATGTTTATAGAGGGGCCACAGATATATCAGATCACTTTCTAGTTGTAGCTACACTGAGAGTAAAAGGTAGATGGGATACAAGGAGAATAGAAGCATCAGGGAAGAGAGAGGTGAAGGTTTATAAACTAAAAGAGGAGGCAGTTAGGGTAAGATATAAACAGCTATTGGAGGATAGATGGGCTAATGAGAGCATAGGCAATGGGGTCGAAGAGGTATGGGGTAGGTTTAAAAATGTAGTGTTAGAGTCTTAAGCAGAAGTTTGTGGTTACAGGAAAGTGTGCAGAGTTATACTGAAAGAATTATGCTGACTTATGTCAGATACAGATGAATGGGTGAGGTGCAGGACGTGTTACAGTGAAACATATATGAACAGTATTTAGATGCCAAAGAGAGGATTGTGTGTATGTATGACAGGGTGATAGGGGGCAATGTGCATAGATGTTAAGTGTGGCAGAGGAAGACGAGCAGTGAAGAGTTTTACGGTGATAGATACCTGCTGTAGCATGCAGGCAGAATTTTTTCCAGCACAGATAAACATTGCGGTTGTTTAATACATTTAGATGGGGTTGCTAAATGCGTAGTTCATGTTAGGCGTGGAGTTAAAGATGTTATACCGCCACAAAGTGGGAGTTGCTTGCCGACACACTGGGCCTGGGAGACCCTGAGCAGTTTATTGGTGGCACTAGAGGCAAAAGAAACAGGTACCAGCAGTATAAGGAAAGAGTAAGTGTTTATGAGATAACAAAAGATGATGAAGACATCAGACTGGAGTGAGAGCAGCAAGTATCCATTCTATTTGGGAAGGACGTGTCAAAGCGGATGGGTGCCTATGAAAGATGAGAATCATAGATTGATGAGGAAAGAGTAGAGTGGCACTAGAGTCTGTGGAGATAAAGAATCTTGTTCTGAGCAAAGAGGAATGGCGAGAGAGCTTATGGGCAAGAGTGGAAGGCCGAGCAGTGAGTCACAGCCTGAGTGGCAATGTGGTGCACCCAGACAATCTAAGCCTTAGGTGGACACAAATCAGCTGTCTGCAGGCCGAGTAAAGGTCAGGAGGTTCTATCACGTTGCTGTGCTTATTTGAAACAAATGACTCCAGTGTGTCAGTTCAGTGAAGATGTGGCAGGGGCCTGTTAGGCTGAGAGGGGTAAAGGAGTTTGTGCGCAGGCTGACTCTCAGCGTGTTAGCTGGAGCGCGTTTGATAGAGGAACGAAAGACAAATGGCTTAATAGCTGACGCAAGCAGTTGAGTGCAGCAGCAACATATTTCATGGGAAATAGTGGCCGGGACTTGAGTCCTGGGAGACAGCAGAAATGGCCCGAAGGAGGGGGTGTTAATGCTGCAGTTTAAAAACTGTAGTGTGCCACTTTCTCCGGCAACATAGTGATGGAGCACGATATGAAAGTCTGTCACTGCTGGTGGGAATCTAAGTTTGGTGTGATAATAAAAAAATAAAAAATATATATATATATATATATATATGTTATATATATATATATACTATTAAATATTGTATATATAGATATATATATATATATATATATATATATATATATATATATTATATTACATATTATATATATTTATATATACATATATATGAGTATATATATATATATATATATATATATATATACAAGTTATTGTTGTTATTTATTTATTTATTTATTTATTATCACACTGGCCGATTCCTGTACCAAGGCAGGGCAAGGTCTTGGAAAGAAAAACTTTCACCATCATTCACTCCATCACTGTTCTTGCCAGAAGGGTGCTTTACACCACAGTTTAAAACTGCAACATTAACACTCTCCAGAGTGCAGGCACTATACTTCCCATCTCCAGGACTCAAGTCCGGCCTGCCGGTTTCCCTGAACCCCTTCATAAATGCTACTTTGCTCACACTCCAACAGCACGTCAAGTAATAAAAAACATTTGTCTCCATTCATTCCTATCAAACACGCTCACGCATGCCTGCTGAAAGTCCAAGCCCCCGTAACAAAACCTCCTTACCTCTCCCCTCCAACCTTCCTAGGCCGACCCTCACCTGCCTCTTCCTTCCACTACAGACTCTATACATCCTGAAGTCACTCACTTCACCCATCTTTCCCTCACATGTCCGAACTAATTTCAACAACCTCCTTTCAGCCCCTCTGACAACAGTTTTGCAATCTGCACTCTCCCCTCCTAACTTCCAAAACTACGAATTCCTCTGCATTATATTCACACCACACATTGAAGTCTCCCAGACATGACTCTCTCCACTGCCTCCAGCCTTCTCCTCGCTGCAACATTCATCACCCATGCTTCACACCCATAAGAGCGTTGGGTAAAACTGTACTCTAACACATTCCCTCTTTGCCTCCAAGGACAAAAAGCCCTTTGTCTCAACAGACTCCTAAGTGCGCCACTCACCCTTTCCTCATCAATTCTATGATTCACCTCATCTTTCATTTAGCCTTATCCGCTTGGACACGTCCACTCCCAACATTCAGAATTCATTCACCTCCTCCATACTCTCTCCAATCTGATATCCAATTCATCACCTAATCTTTTTTGTTATCCTCATAACCTTACTCTTTCCTGTATTCACTTTTTAATTTTGTCTTTTTGCACACCCTACCAAATTCATCCATCAATCTCGTAACTTCTCTTCTTCAGAATCTCCCAAGAGCACTGTCATCAGCAAAGAGCAAACTGTACAACTCCCACTTTATGCGTGATTCTTTATCTTTAACAATTCCACGTCTCTTTGCCAAGACCTCTACTTACTTCTCTTATAACCCCATCTATAAATATATTAAACAACCACGGTGACATCACACATCCTTGTCTAAGGCCTACTTTTATTGGGAAATAATTTCCTCTTCCTACATACACTAAATTTTTTGAGCCCCACTGTCCTCGTAAAAACTCTTCACTACTAGTAACCCACCTCCTTCACCATACACCTGCAACATTCGCCATTGCCCCCTATCCACCCTTCTGTCATACGCCTTTTCCAAATCCATAAATGCTACAAAGACCTCTTTTAGCCTTATCTAAATACTGTTCACTTATATGTTTCACTGTAAACACCTGGTCCACACACCCCTACCTTCCTTCCTAAAGCTCCTTGTTCATCTTGCCATCCTATTCTCCGTCTTACTCTAATTCTTTCAATAACTCTGCAATATACACTTCAACAGGTATACTCAACAGACTTATCTCCCTATAATTTTTGCACTCTTTTGTCCCATTTGCCTTTACATGCTGGGAACTATGCATGCTCTCTGCCAATCCCTAGGTACCTTACCCTCTTCCATACATTTATTAAATAATTAAAAATTAAATCCACTCCAAAACTATATCCCCACCTGCTTTTAACATTTCTGTCTATATCCCACTGTAATCCCGGCTGCCTGCCCCTTCATTTACCTACTGCCTCACGAACTTCCCCCCACACTCAAACTGGCTCTTCCTCACTCCTACAAGATGTTATTCCTCCTTGCCCCATGCACGAAATCACAGCCTCATTCTACTTCTAACATTTAACAATTCTCAAAATATTCCTCCATCTTCCAATACCTCTAACTTTCCATTTAATAACCTCTCCTCTCCTATTTTTAACTGGACAACCCATTTGTTCTCTAGGCTTTAACTTGTTAATCTCACTCCAAAACTTTTTCTTATTTTCAACAAAATTTGTTGATAAATATCTCACCCAATTTCCTTTTCATTTGCTCTTTTTACATTGCTTCTCACCACTCTCTTTAACCTCTCTCTTTTCTCCATACTCTTCCCTCTCCTTGCATCATTTCTATTTTATATATATATATATATATATATATATATATATATAGTTATATATATATATATATATATATATATATATATATATATATATATATATATATGTATATGTATATATATATATAGAAATATATATATATATATACATATATATATATATATATATATATATATATATATATATATATATATATCAAAGTTCTAATATATAAAATTGTCAATTAGCAAGAACTCATTGAAAATTAAGTCCTTTCTAAAATTATCTCTAAAATATTTAAAAAAAAATAATTTATGATGAAGTAAAAATTAATAATTATGTATCAAAAGAGCCTTAGAAAACTTACCTAACATTATTATAACAAGCGCATTTTAATTTAGCCTAATCCAACTAAGAATATTTTAGATAAGTTTACAGTAATTTAATAATAAACAAACACAGTGAAATATATTTTTATAGTTAGGTTGAGAATTATTTTTTGCGAAATTTTTGCATATACAAATTTTCGCTTGCCTTTTAAGCCAAAATAGCAAGTTTTACCTATTCGGCACGACACACACGCACACGACAGATTTTTAGAAAACGTAAAAGTTATTAGCTCAGACCAACTCTATCCATGCCTCGAAACTTCAGTTTCTGCTCCAGCTCTGTCTGATTATTAGTCAGGTATATATATCAAGAGGTGTATTTCACTGTATGTGCACTAAGAGTTTACTACCATCCTTAGTTGAGGGATTAAAATTGATTAATTCTTGTTTGAAATTAGACGGTGTTTGAATAATGGCAGTGGATTGCTCATAGGCATGAAATTCAGGTATTGACGTAAATGATATTCCCGAAAATGAAAGAAACTGATTGTGAATCCAGTTACAGAAGACGACGAATCATTCGGTACATTGTTGGAACTGGAAGAGATCGGAAAAGTGGAAGTCCAGTTACCCAAGAGTTATTGTTGTTCCAGGCACTGATGGAAATAGCGACTTGCTTCTCAAGAAGAAGAATTTCAGGCACTGCTGGAAATGGGAAAAAGAGGATCACCTGAGAGTCCAAATCCAAGATAACGACAGAAGGGATCCAGATACACGAAAAGAATCTGTGGCTGGGTATGTTGGTAACAGTCCAACTGATCCACTTAGTCGCTTCAGGTAGTAAACTTTATATATCTGGAAGGAGATTCTCTCTGGAAGATTGGAGAGGAGAGGTCCATTTTATCCACTTTACGAGTTTGGAGAAATTACACTGAAAAAAGTTTTCTATGCACGTTTTGTGTACATTGCTGGAGAGGGATTTACAGCTGATACCTTATTATTTTTTTTTTCTTCACACTTTTCTTCCTTCTTCAGAGTTCACTCCTTTACCAGACACACTCTTAGTGGGAAAGAGAGAGGTAATCCTCTCTAGCTCTTGGCTTTGTTCCTCTAATACGTCGTTAGCCTTTCAGCTCTCTGTGTTCCCTCTCTTTCTCTCTCTTCTCTACATGTCCTTCTTCTCATCTCTCCTTGTGTACTTTTCCACCTCTTTCTTTTCTTTTTTACACAGGCCAGTCACAGTTATGATCCCTAGCTTTATTGGACAAGCTATTTACAGTAAGTTAAGGATCTAACCCTCTTATTGATGCTAAGAGCTGTTACCATCAGCTCATTTGAAAGCATTGTTATTGTTAGTTGAACATACAAGAAGTTATTGTTATGAAACATACAGGCAGTTTTTATTGTTATGAGACATATGAAGTAGGAACAGGATGAAGTTGGAGCTATCTTTGTGGCCAAGCATTTTCATTTGATCAACTGACTTTATCTCTTGCTGACATCATAATGCTGTAATGAATGTGTTCTATACTCGAGTCAACTGGGGATAAATGATCTCAAACAGTTGATGTTCTGGAGAGTGGTACAACCAGAGTGAAGTTGCTGCTTTTCTGCCCGTCTTGTGGTAATATAGCTTGTTTCCCGCTG
>NC_091323.1:12141967-12294467 GCF_038502225.1 Cherax quadricarinatus | reverse complement strand
TCTCAAAACTTTGCACAGGTGTTACAGGTGCTACAGGTGCTATGCGTGTTACAGGTATTACAGGTGCTACAGGTGTTACAGGTGTTACAGGTGATACAGGTGTTTCAGGTGTTATAGGTGCAAGTCAGAAATGATTTTAGACTTTTTTTAGAGACATTTCAGTGATAGTGATGGTAACTGCTTGTAAGTGGCAGTATCTGCTTGTAGATGCTTGTAAGTGGCAGTATCTGCTTGTAGGTGCTTGTAAGTGACAGTATCTGCTTGTAGGTGCTTCTAAGTGACAGTATCTGCTTGTAGGTACTTGTAAGTGACAGTATCTGTTTGTAGGTACTTGTAAGTGACACTATCTGTTTGTAGGTACTTGTAAGTGACAGTATCTGTTTGTAGGTACTTGTAAGTGACAGTATCTGTTTGTAGGTACTTGTAAGTGACAGTATCTATTTGTAGGTACTTGTAAGTGATAGTATCTGCTTGTAAGTACTTGTAAGTGACAGTATCTGCTTGTAGGTACTTGTAAGTGACAGTATCTGCTAGTAGGTACTTGTAAGTGACAGTATCTGCTAGTAGGTACTTGTAAGTGATAGTATCTGCTTGTAAGTACTTGTAAGTGACAGTATCTGCTTGTAGGTACTTGTAAGTGACAGTATCTGCTAGTAGGTACTTGTAAGTGACAGTATCTGCTAGTAGGTACTTGTAAGTGATAGTATCTGCTAGTAGGTACTTGTAAGTGACAGTATCTGCTTGTAGGTACTTGTAAGTGACAGTATCTGCTAGTAGGTACTTGTAAGTGACAGTATCTGCTAGTAGGTACTTGTAAGTGATAGTATCTGCTTGTAAGTACTTGTAAGTGGCAGTATCTACTTGTAGGTACTTGTAAGTGACAGTATCTGCTAGTAGGTACTTGTAAGTGACAGTATCTGCTAGTAGGTACTTGAAAGTGATAGTATCTGCTAGTAGGTACTTGTAAGTGACAGTATCTGCTAGTAGGTACTTGTAAGTGACAGTATCTGCTAGTAGGTACTTGTAAGTGACAATAACTGCTTGTAGGTACTTGTAAGTGATAGTATCTGCTAGTAGGTACTTGTAAGTGACAGTATCTGCTAGTAGGTACTTGTAAGTGACAGTATCTGCTAGTAGGTACTTGTAAGTGACAGTATCTGCTAGTAGGTACTTGTAAGTGACAGTATCTGCTAGTAGGTACTTGCAAGTGACAGTATCTGCTAGTAGGTACTTGTAAGTGACAGTGCTAGTAGGTACTTGCAAGTGACAGTATCTGCTAGTAGGTACTTGTAAGTGACAGTATCTGCTAATAGGTACTTGCAAGTGACAGTATCTGCTAGTAGGTACTTGTAAGTGACAGTATCTGCTAGTAGGTACTTGTAAGTGACAGTATCTGCTAATAGGTACTTGTAAGTGACAGCATCTGCTAGTAGGTACTTGTAAGTGACAGTATCTGCTAGTAGGTACTTGTAAGTGACAGTATCTGCTAATAGGTACTTGTAAGTGACAGCATCTGCTAGTAGGTACTTGTGACAGTATCTGCTAGTAGGTACTTGTAAGTGACGGTATCTGCTTGTAGGTACTTGTAAGTGACAGTATATGCTAGTAAGTACTTGTAAGTGACAGTATCTGCTTGTAGGTACTTGTAAGTGACAGTATCTGCTAGTACTTGTAAGTGGCAGTATCTGCTAGTAGGTACTTGTAAGTGACAGTATCTGCTAATAGGTACTTGCAAGTGACAGTATCTGCTAGTAGGTACTTGTAAGTGACAGTATCTGCTAATAGGTACTTGTAAGTGACAGCATCTGCTAGTAGGTACTTGTAAGTGACAGTATCTGCTAGTAGGTACTTGTAAGTGACAGTATCTGCTAGTAGGTACTTGTAAGTGACAGCATCTGCTAGTAGGTACTTGTAAGTGACGGTATCTGCTTGTAGGTACTTGTAAGTGACAGTATATGCTAGTAAGTACTTGTAAGTGACAGTATCTGCTTGTAGGTACTTGTAAGTGACAGTATCTGCTAGTACTTGTAAGTGGCAGTATCTGCTAGTAGGTACTTGTAAGTGACAGTATCGGCTAGTAAGTACTTGTAAGTGACAGTATCTGCTTGTAGGTACTTGTAAGTGACAATATCTGCTTGTAATTACTTGTAAGCGACAGTATATGCTTGTTGGCACTTGTAAGTAGCTGCTTGTAGTCGCTTGTAAGTGGCAGTAGCTGCTTTTAACCGCTTGTAAATAGCAGTAATTACTTGTAACCACTTTTAAGTTGCAGTAGTTGCCAGTAGGCACTTGTAAGTGGCATTACCTGCGTTTAACCACTTGTTAGTGGCAGTAGGTACCCGTAGGCACTTGTTAGTGACAGTAGGTGCCAATAGGTACTTATAAATGACAGTAGTTGATTGTAACCACTTGCAAATCGTAATAGTTGCCTATATGCACTTGTAAATGGTAATTGCTGCTTGTAGGCTATTGCTATTGTAGAAATTTGCAAGTGGTAGTACTTGCTTGTATGATCTTGTCAAGGACAGTAACTGCTTGTAGAAACTTACAGGTGATAGTGTCTACAGGCAGTTACTTGTAAGACAGCACCAGAGTTGCTAGGTTAATGTTTCTTCAGAATTTTTTGGGTTAAAAAAGAATAAATTTAAACGAAGCGGTAAAGCCAGGTGGGTCATTTAGCACAAGGAGTGCTGGAGGCTCGATCCTCCGTCCGGTAATGGCATAGGTCGAAACGGATCCAAATAGAAGCAAAAAGATTATTATTATTATTATTATTATTATTATTATTATTATTATTATTATTATTATTATTATTATTATCATCATCATTATCATAATCATCATCATCACTGTTGTTATTGACAACTGGAAAATAGCCCTTCTGAAAGGCTTGGGAAATCTTAGTTCTTGGACACACGGAACCTGTGATCATCATAGGTATGCACACACTACTAGAAATAAATAGCATAAAGGCACAATACCGTGACTGGAACAATACACAAATAACCTGCACATAGGAGAGAAGAGCTTACCACGACGTTTCGGTCTGACTTTGAGAATTTACAAAGTCACCCTTTGTAAATGGTCCAAGTCGGACCGAAACGTTGTCGTAAACTCCTCCCGTCTACTAGAAGTAAGTTTATTCAGGTATACACAAATACAGTTACACAGATTATCATACATAGCAGCTTATGTGTAGAGAACCAAGGATAATCCAAAAAAGTCAGAGTGACATATTTCCTCTCGGGTCCTTGAAAGATTTAGGTCAGCAGCATTTAGTATTCCCAGGCGGTCACTCATCCAAGTACTAACCAAACCCATCGTTGCTTAATTCGCTGGTCGGACGAGAAACAGTGCATTCAACGTCGTTTGGCCGTTGACAAGAAGACTTGGTGAAAGGCAACACAGAACTTGGATCAATATCTAAGATCATATAGACTATGGCAATTCACATGACTGCTGGTGAATCTGCTGCTGCCTCCACACCCATCTGACAGAGGGTGCAGCAGACGCAGTAAATGTGCAGTCAACACTGCTGGGTGTCAGGGACGTGATTGTACTGCCGATACGAGTCAGCAGACAAGTCTCGATGTTCTTAAAATTTCCGACCATTGTATTAATTTGTTCCTAGTGATGAAGTGAGTGATGACGAAAGTGTTTCTTCTTTTTTTCGGGTCACCCTGCCTCGGTGGGGAACGGCCGATGTGTTAATAAAAACAGTTTTTTTTTCTCGTGTAATCGCGAATTTTGTCCAGTTTCAGAATCACAAATATACCATTTTGAAGTTTTTTCAATAGCCATTTATATTTAAAATTTGTCTTATATATTGTTCAAAAACCTTTCGAATATTGTCCATTTCTTTCGTGTGGTTTCGAAATTCACAAAAGCGTTAAAATTTGCGTTTCACAACATGACTAACTCATTCAGTTACTTTTCGCTCTACACTAAGTTTAAAACCTTTTAAATAAATATCACTTTTTCCTTTAATTTAAGGTTCTTGTTTAAGTGTTTTCTTAAGATTCTTGTTCAATACTCAGTCACCTCTGACTTAATGGTACTTGTTCAAGTGTCATCAAGGAAAGAGCAACAGATGACGATCTATACATGTAAGATAAAGGAGAATCACCACACCTTGATGCTAGGCGAGAATCATTAATAATAATAATTTAATAATAATTTAATAATAATAATAATAATAATAATAATAATAATAATAATAATAATAATACAGCAAGTAGCTACCAGCCATAGATAAGCTGCTTCAGGCTGGTTATTATCTGGAAAAGAACATTTGAAAAGTACCTTTAAGTAATTATAAAAAAAAATAATCTTTTTTTTTTTACACAGTGATTTACAAGGTTAAGTTAAAGTTCCTCTCTTTATTTACAAGCTACGAGCTGTTAACACCCCCCCCCCCCGTCCCATTTTCTGTCTCTCTCATCCCATGTTAAATATGAAGGTATTTATGCCTGAACAACTACTCCCCACTTCATGCTCCCCACCTATGTCTATCACCCTGGACTAGCCATCCTCGCCACGGCAAGGCTGACACACTTCACATTTGCCACGTAGTTTCTCTCAACCCCTGATGTCAATTGATATCCCCCAGCATGTCAGTCCATCAATACTCAATGCCCAGTGACGTGTTTGACACCAGAGGAACGTAGAACTGGATATACACAGATGAGTAAATACATTGGCTGGTGGACCGAGACACATGCTAACATAACATGCCGATATCTGCAGCTGTTGAGACAGGAGGATAACATGCACTATTTGTTATACAGGTTAATGGAAGCTGCTATGTTCTGAAGACAGTGTTTCGCTCTAGGTAAAGTCTTTTTAGCTCTATTCAGAGGGGGGTTGGATTGAGTGGGACTTGCACATGAGATATGTTGGATAGTATTGAAAATGGGTCGGGCAAGTATTCTTGTAAGTAGGTTACGGTTTAAGAAAGACTTATCTAGTATGGGCCAATAGGCCTGCTACAGTGTTCCTCCTTATGATCTTATGATCAGCCACAGTGAAATAAGACACGGTAAATATTAAAATGGTATACAATACCGACTGGTTGATAATTAAGACACATATGCAACAATTAGGTATCTTTATTCCGAAACGTTTCGCCGACACAGTAGGCTTCTTCAGCCGAGTACAGAAAAGTTTGCAGAGGCAGTAGAGATGTGAAGACTATGTAATAAGACCATCACCCTTGAAGACGTAGTTTTGAGGTGGTCAGTCCCTTAACCTGGAGAAGTGTTTTGTTCCATAACCTGAAACATTGTTGAGGGAGGAGCCGGTTGCGTAAGGGCATCGTGGCAGGACAGTCCAGTAGATAGTGCACAAGTGGGAGCTCATCCAGCTGCTCACAGTGCTCAACGATATGCGCTCAGGTCATGAACTCAAGTTCATTTGGCCTAATTTTTGCATCATCAACAAATTTACTCATGTCACTTGTTATTTCTTCATCAAGGTCATTAATATAATTTATGAGCAACAATGGGCCTGCAACTGGTCCTTGTGGAACTCCACTAGTGACCTTTTCCCATTCAGACTTGACCCCATTAATGGAAACTCTCTGCTCTCTTCTAGTAAGCCATGCCTCTAGCCATGCTAGAACTTTACCTTCTATACCATGAGCTGCCACTTAAGAGTCTTTTGTGAGCTATTATTTCGAAGGCTTTACTAAATACAAATAAACATCATATTCCTATCGTTGTATACTGCCTCAAATGCTTTACTGAAGGACGTTAGTAAATCTAAAAGAGATTCTAATAATTTGCCTACTATGGACATCAGGCTTACTGGACGATAATTTGAAGGAATAGACTTATCCCCTAATTTTAATATAGGAATTACATTAACCATCTTCCACATCTCTGGCACAACACCAGTTTGGATGAAAGCATTAACACGCTCGTCAGCGGCTAAGTTTCAACTTGCATTCTTTAATTATCCTGGAAAATAATTCGTTTGGACCCGGGGACTTAGTTTGTTTCAGTTTATCTACCCGTTTGATAACCATTTCTCTCGTGAACCCAAGAAAATTTAAAAATTATTATTTGTCCAGTGTATTATTAAATTCTTCCCAAATTCTATTAATTATAAATGGATCTAATTCATATAAACCGAAGGAAATATTCATATTATTGTCAAAACTGCTTTTTATGAAACAAGATTCAATTATATTCCTGTCGACCATCGACTTGCTTGATACTACTTTCTCAACTTTTTGAAAATCAATTGGATGGTTAAAATCTCTAACATGAATAAATAGAGCATTGGAATCTTGTCCAGTTCTAATGCTATATTTATGTTGTTTTAATCTTAGAGATTTTTTTTTTTTTCGATAAAGTTTATTACGGTCAAACTGGTAAAAATCTCGAACTAAGATTAAAACAACATAAATATAGCATTAGAACTGGACAAGATTCCAATGCTCTATTTATTCATGTAAGAGATTTTAACCATCCAATTGATTTTCAAAAAGTTGAGAAAGTAGTATCAAGCAAGTCCATGGTCGACAGGAATATAATTGAATCTTGTTTCATAAAAAGCAGTTTTGACAATAATATGAATATTTCCTTCGGTTTATATAAATTAGATACATTTATAATTAATAGAATTTGGGAAGAATTTAATAATACACTGGACAAATAATAATTTTTAAATTTTCTTGGGTAGAATAGTTTGTGGGTGAGTTGTGCAAAGGACCTATCCAAGTTGGGTCGGCGCGCGTCAGGTGTTTAACAGTTGTGGGATCTAATAGTGAGGTGCTGGCCAGACCCCTTATATAGCTTCCTTGGATGCTTTACTTTCATAGTTCCTTGATAATGTGAGTAGTCACGAAAGCGCTTGGAATTTCTCTATTCTTTCAGAGTGGTTGTTTTGCATATTTTGAAATCACCTGTTTACTGTGATCTTATTGCATATATATATATATATATATATATATATATATATATATATATATATATATATATATATATATACAGAAAAAAATCGACATACGACTTGTAAATGTTTCTGTACAATGTTTATACTCAGTGGCACGAGTCTTATAAAGTAACACTTTTACATGAAAGTTCCAAAATGTATCAAGTGAAACTATCGTCTCAATAAAGACAGATTCGTATTAGGTACCAGTCGACACTATATATACATTAACTTAAAACGCAATAATCCTTAAAGCCAGAAGTCTATGTTGAAATAGACATAGGCCGAGAAGCTATCACTGAGAGTCAGAAACAAGTAGATAACGATACCGACCATACCAGCGACCATTAACAGATCCTCTATAAGAGTTGAATAACTTCCCTAAAGCATAAACAGATTCCAGCTTAATACTATTACTGATTACAGCGGTGTCAAGGTACTGCACTGCAATCGGATCCAAACTTTGTCTGAGACTTGGATGTAACTAGAATGTCAAAGATACGTGTGAGGGAAAAGTTCAACAGATAGGAGTAGCGAGCGAGTATATGGCGACGATAATTTGATTGCCAGTCTGCTTGCTAAGGTAAGGTCAGTGTCTAGCTCCCGTTAACCCCCCCCCCCCCTTTTCTCCACTCGGGAAGGTGACTTGTGGGGCTTCAACCAAATGGATAATCACTTGACTCACAGCTCCCAGCACGATTGTAATTAAAAACCTCTGCTCCTATTTTAGTGGATATATTGGTTAAAAGCTTCACTTTTAACCAATTCTAAGACGTAGTTCATTCTGCCTTGATTTCCAGGTTTTGCTTTTAAATCCTCACCATTCTTTTAAATACTTTACTTATCATGGAGAGTGATTTCTTAAGCAGTCAGCTTGGGTCATCTGCCAACCACAGATACAGTGCTGAAGGAGATGAACTTCACATGAGTTCTGGGACGTCACCTTTTTATCTACATACTTAAGTGTAGCCAACCCCAGGCAACTACCCCTCATTGCAGTGGTAAAAGACCTGCGTTCCTATCATCTTGACGGATTATTCAAGGCTAGATACACTGTGATGACCTAGTCGTTGGGTTATCACTCAACAGTTGTGACCCCTCCCCCCACATCATCAGCAACGGCTACAATTTCTACAATGCGCGGTGTCAACATCAACCAGACATCCCAGTCTAACTGTACATATTAGCGTTGAATTCAAATATCATTTTTATTTTTCATTTTTCATTTTTCATTTCTCTTTCACGTAGGATAAAAGACCATATATAAATGTTTTATATTTTCAGTAAAAGTAGGCCTTAGACAAGGATGTGTGATGTCACCGTGGTTGTTTAATATATTTATAGATGGGGTTGTAAGAGAAGTAAATGCGAGGGTCTTGGCAAGAGGCGTGGAGTTAAAAGATAAAGAATCACACATAAAGTGGGAGTTGTCACAGTTGCTCTTTGCTGATGACACTGTGCTCTTGGGAGATTCTGAAGAGAAGTTGCAGAGATTGGTGGATGAATTTGGTAGGGTATGCAAAAGAAGAAAATTAAAAGTGAATTCAGGAAAGAGTAAGGTTATGAGGATAACAAAAAGATTAGGTGATGAAAGATTTGATATCAGATTGGAGGGAGAGAGTATGGAGGAGGTAAATGTATTCAGATATTTGGGAGTGGACGTGTCAGCGGATGGGTCTATGAAAGATGAAGTGAATCATAGAATTGATGAGGGGAAAAGGGTGAGTGGTACACTTAGGAGTCTGTGGAGACAAAGAACTTTGTCCTTGGAGGCAAAGAGGGGAATGTATGAGAGTATAGTTTTACTAACTCTCTTATATGGGTGTGAAGCATGGGTGATGAATGTTGCAGCGAGAAGGCTGGAGGCAGTGGAGATGTCATGTCTGAGGGCAATGTGTGGTGTAAATATAATGCAGAGAATTCGTAGTTGGAAGTTAGGAGGAGGTGCGGGATTACCAAAACTGATGTCCAGAGGGCTGAGGAAAAGTTGTTGAGGTGGTTTGGACATGTAGAGGAAATGGAGCGAAACAGAATGACTTCAAGAGTGTATCAGTCTGTAGTGGAAGGAAGACGGGGTAGGGGTCGGCCTAGGAAAGGTTGGAGGGAGGGGGTAAAGGAGGTTTTGTGTGCGAGGGGGCTTGGACTTCCAGCAGGCATGCGTGAGCGTGTTTGATATGAGTGAATGGAGACAAATGGTTTTTAATACTTGACGTGCTGTTGGAGTGTGAACAACGTAACATTTATGAAGGGATTCAGGGAAACCGGCAGGCCGGACTTGAGTCCTGGAGATGAGAAGTACAGTGCTTGCACTCTGAAGGAGAAGTGTTAATGTTGCAGTTTAAACTATAGTGTAAAGCACCCTTCTGGCAAGACAGTGATGGAGTGAATGATGGTGAAGGTTTTTCTTTTTCGGGCCACCCTGCCTTGGTGGGAATCGGCCAGTGTGTTAATAATAAAAAAAATATTATAACAATGAAGTGTTTATATTTGTATGCTAATATTCTTTTTCTATTCATTAATTTTCCTAAGGAGGAGCCAGCCTTGGTAAGACCTACTTAAGATCTTACAGGGTTGAGTAAGCCATCACAACACGCAACCTCTTTCACAATCTCTAAGCAAGAGAATAAGCATTATCAGCGGAAGTGCACCAACGAAACCAGCGTCAAATAAACACAATATGAGAGAGGTATGTTCCCTTGGCTTTATCCAGGCTAGACTGACTTAAGGCCACTTCTCCAAGCCTTACAATGCTTCGTGACACCCGTGCTTCATTGGTGGTGCGAGGGAGCACCAGGCACTAATAAACTAACGACATTTAGCCAATTTGTTGCTCACAGTGAAGCGCTTATCACTTAAAAAATCCTACCTATCCTCATAGCTAACAATATAAGGGCAGATAATAGCATATATCACAATATCATTATTTTAGCTATTGATAACGATATTGGCAATATAGTATTAAGTGAAGAGGAAAATATATACATACAACATTAATTAACATTGGGTCCAAGTAGAGGATGCAACAATACTCAGTGCATGTTGTACCTTATTAGGAAAATAGTCACAAATGTAGATACCTTCATTATCCAAAGTATGATCATGGTGAATAAAATCATTAGCTTGATTACCATAGCCAAAATTAAACAGGTTTTCCCTAACTCCATGATAACTGAATACACTGCTCAGTCGTCGTGCTGGGTGGTTGTCTGCTGCTCCTGCTCCGTCCTGACACCTGGTGGCAAGGTTTGTCGGATCAACAACAATAGTGACTGCTGTTCGATGACGCGTCAATGCTGTGTGTGTATTGAGCTTACAAGAGGGTCTGTAACCAGTGCATCACTCCATGTGTTATTGCCAGCAATCATCCACAATACATAAGGAATCCAGCAGGAATCTCTGTGTGGCGTAGCCTAAATGGCGTCCCCCGGATCTTCGTCAAGTTTAGTGCCACTGAGACGTAGGAGCAGATTGTGTCCCAATACCAAGATAAAAGTATGAAGGTTACCCTGGCTGTGGCAGTACAGTTGCACGACGTTTCAAGATACTATACATGGGTACGTATCAGGAACGTACCATTTGAGGCCTACGAAGCTAATGTATATGAGGCACTCAAGAGGTATGTATAGTCATACACCTGGCCACCATCGGCAGGTGGTCGGAAGGCCTCTACACTGGTCTACAGGAGGGGTCATATACATTGAAAATGTCCCTGCACTAGTTGATACCTTCGTACACACACCTGGAGGAATTTCAAATCCAGGTGTACATAATGGTCAAAGAAGAATTTGCCGCCTCTGCGGTGCCTTGGACCACATGGAGGCACAATGTGTTAAGAGACAGCCGCCCCGGAGAAATGGGTGGTGGTGGAGTCACCGCAACCGACGTCATGGAGTTCTGAGGTGGATCGAGCTGAGAAGCAGGAGTAATCCTGTGTGTCTCTGACTGGGAATACTTCATTTGACGCTATGGGGCTTATGGACAGTGGTGTGCCCCTAGCAGGGGAGGCAGGTGACATGTAGATGATTGTTTCGGCCTTGAGTAAACCTTTAGCGTCGCATGACGCCGATTCTGTGTCATGTATGTCTTTGGACAAGGGTTCAGAGGTGGTGCAATTGATAGTGGACGATCATGATAAGATTGAGGACATGGGTGACCCGACGGATCAGAGAGTTCATATTGTTGAGGTGGAAATCCACAAGAAGGTCACTCGAAGTAAGGACATAACTGCAGACGCTGTTTCTAGGAAGCGTGCGGCGACCCTGTTGAACTCTGACGACGTCTTAACCCCTGGACAGAGTACAGGGGAAAAGACGTGGTCGGAATTTACCAGTGGGGGGTCGGGCAGTTCCAGGACGGCAGGAGAGGTCAAGGGGATTGCCAAAGGTGGGGGAGGGAGGCCTGAATACCTTATGATGCAAGGAGGGAAAGGGAGTGGTGGCCCCAAGAGGAAAGCCACCTTTGGCTCAGTTAAGTGTGTAACCATTAATGTTAATGGATTGAAATCTGTATGGAAGTGCGTGCAAGTTCTAGAGTGGTTGATACAGTTTTATGTAGATGTGTGTTTTCTACAGGAACACAACCATAAGGCAGGAAGCTAGTTCGAGATAGAGGGTTAAGCCCTTTTTGTGACTAGCTCAAGTCGGTTGAGAGGTGGAGTAGCTGTGTTAAAGCGGCCAGCCCATTTGTGATAAGGCAATGGGAGGAGGGGGGAAGGGACGGGTGGTGAGGGTAGTGGGGGAATGGGGGAATGGGGTAGTAAGAGGGTGGGCTTTGTGGGTGTATATGGGCCGGCAGAGGGTGACGTTAATGTTAAAAATTAATTTGTTAGGGAGGTCTTAGTTTATCATTTGAGGTCTCTGCCGGAAATAACAGTGGTGGGTGGGGATTGGAATTGTGTAGTGCACTGTAGAGACATAGAACCAAGGGGAGCGGGTTATTGTTCGGTTATTTTGGGAGTTTTGTTGTCTGGGTTGGGATTGATCGACGTGGGGGGAAGTTCGGAGTGGGGTTACACGGTGCGTTAGATAGGTTGTATGTGTCCCCACGAGTGGTCGTAACCAGAGTGTGCATGTTGGATGTCTTTTTCTCTGACCATAGGGGGGTCCTTGTAGAGCTAGATTGGGGAGGTTTACCAAAAAGATTTAGGGGGTATTGGAAATTGAATACAAGGCTGCTTTAGGACACAGATGACAAGGTGTCATCTGTGTCCTAAAGCAGCCTAAAGCAGATGCCCACAGTTCAAGGGACTGTGGGCATCTACAGAAGTTGGATCCAGGGAGGGTTGGGATTTAGTGAGATGGTGGGATAAGATCACGAAGCCCCAAATTAGGGATTTTTATGTGCATCGAGGTAGGGAGGCCAATCACATGGCATACGATTTCCTGGGGTATCTGGAGGGACAGCTGTGGAATTGTTATGCGCAGAGAGAGGGAAGTGGAAGAGCTTGAATCCATCAAAGAACAGATTCGGGTTATGATAAATGAGTGGTTTGATGAGGGCACAAATTATGGGAGGAGTAGAGCAGGCCTTGTGGGGTGATAGGCTGTCGGCCTTCGTCTTAAGAGGCCAGCTGCAAAGGCGTAAGGCCACGAAAATTGTGAGTTTAGTTGTGCATGAGGGGTTGGCAGGGTATACTGAGGGTATGAGTTTTTATGTAGATGCATGGAGTAGGTTACAAATGCAGAGTAAACTTGTGAATGAGGGAGCAGTTCAAGAATTGGGGAAGGGAATACAATGTGCATTGGATGATCAAGATCAACATATCATGGGTGGGCCCATATCGAAAGCAGAGGTGTGGGAGGCAGGAGGCGCTACAGGGAATGAGTCAGGGGAAGGCACCGGGCGTTGATGGCGTCCCCTTCAAATTCTATATTCATCACTGGGAGGTAATACCAAGTTTCATGGTTCGCTTACTCAACGCTCTGAAGGGGGGAGGGGTGTTAGGTGAGTCGCAACATACAGCAGTTTTAGTCTTGGTTCGGAAACGTGACTCGTCATTAGCGATCGGGGACTATCGTCCCATATCGTTGATGTGCTGTGACTACAAGATATATGCAAGGATTTTGGCGAATAGGCTTAATAAGGTGTTTAGCAAGGTAAGACAGCATGTAAGACAGCATGGTGTGCCATGTAGGACGATGTATAAGGGACATGGGGATATCAGGGATTTTGTCGAGGGATGCAAGGAGAAGGGGAAGGGGTGTTCTGGCTTTAGACTGGAGAGCGGCATTTGATAGTGTGGAAAGAGAGGTCTAATGGAGGTTTATGAGATGGCAGGGATTTAGGAATGAGATTGTCACGTGGGCCCATTCATTTTTACAGTGGTGTGGGTTTAAAGTACAAATAAATGGGAGGTACAAATAAATGGATCTTGCCTGTTTGCAAGACCCATTTTACTGGGCAGTATGTGGAAAGGGTATGGGGTCGTCTTGGGGTTCGGGCAGTGCACAAACGGCCCTTGTAGGTTATGTAGATGATACAACTGTGCTGCTGTGTACGAGGGAAGGGTTATGCAATATAGGGAGACTTGGTGTATTTGGTAAGGCGACAGGGCTTAGTGTTAATAGGGAAAAGTCGAAGTTTGTGGAGTTGGGAGAGTGGGTAGGGGAAGGGGTGGACTGTGGTTGATCGGCTAACTTTATGTGGTATTCATTATATGCGAGGGGTGGACGAGGCGCTGGAATGTAATTCTGGGAGAGTGGTGGATGGAGTCATAGGGAGACTAAATTGTCTACGGCCGCGACATTTAACCCTGTATCAGAAGGCAGTCGTCATTAATGTCCTACTTTACAGCAAACTATGGCACATTGCTTTGATGTATCCTCTGCTGCAAGGGGATGTCAAACGTCTATTGCGTAGGATCTATCGATTTTTGTGGGGATCGGGCTGCAACTGGCTATCAAGAGCGGTGGTGGAGACACCACTGCACCGGGGTGGGTTAAGTGTCATTCCTCTAGAGACATGTGTATTGGCGATCTGTGTTAAACGCAAGTTTTTACGACTGTGTGGGACACAGAGTGGGTTAATTCGATTACACCAGGAGATGCGAAGGTGGTGGGGGGAAAGGTGGCACTTGCTTAGGTGTTAGTCGATGCTTCGTGTTTTGTTGTGCGTGAGGGATGTGCAGTGCGTTAAATTAAGTACCTTGGAAAGGGAGGGTATGGGGAGGGTCGTGGCGCTGGTTGAAGGAGTGTACGCCATGTATGTGTGGGATGTTATTTGTTAAAACACTGCGTCTGGCTGCAAATGTAAGGGAAGTGGTTTTTAAATTTTTGCATGGGATTTTGCCGTCAGGGTGGTACTGTATAATAGACATTTGAGGGAGGACCGGGGTTATTATGTGTGCTGGGGGAGGAGTCTGCTTTTCATGTAGTGTATTTCTGCGAGGGTTTAGTGTACTACGCGAGTGGGTCAGTAGGGTTTTGCGTTTGGTGGGGGGAGGGGGTTGTCAGTGCTCTGGGCGTTAAGTTTTGATATGGGTGGAGTGGAGGTGAGAGTTCAACGTGCTGTGTCGTATATGGTGGCTGATTTTCTTTATGTGTCATGGACAATGAGGCATGTCGATGGTAACAGTAGGGTTAAGGTTTTGGCTGGGACGTTCTACAGGACCGAATGTCGAAATAAGTTAGTATATGGGAGGAGATGGGAGCGGGACTTCCCGTCGGTACATAAAGCTTTAGAGTTAAGGGATTTGCGATTAGTGTGAGCTTCAGGGGTTTTATAACGGGCTGGTCTGCAGTATATAATTGTGGCAGACAAGTGAGTGGTATGCATGTATGCTTTGTGCAGATGTTCTTTAGTATTTCCAGCCATATATGGTGCTATCCTGTGTATCCCCGTATAACCCTGGACATCATTATGGCCAGCGTGATCCTATGTCTGGATTGGGTCCTGCAATGTGTTTTTGTGATTTATGATTGGCCAGGTCCTCATATTAAGCCCGTACGTGGTTCTGTATAGCCTGTCGTGTATGTAATTGGTGCCAACAGTGTGCAGATTTGGTGTTGCGGTTGTACGCTGTTATATGTAAGGGTGAGTATGTATGTACTGTCAAGAGTGCTAGTAGGTCTTTTCCTTTTGATGGATATACGACGATGTGTTGATGGGAGGGTCATTAATTATGTACCTTACATATGCCATGTCGTGTGTTTGTCCTAGCTGAGACGCTGCCAGGGACTAGTGGTGCTCGGTGCTAGGTATAACGCATATTTATTGTCTGGTCTTGCTGTGGAATGGTTTTCCCTGCAGACCTGTGTAAGGCAATGTTATAAGAGTTATGTTTTATTTAGCACTATTCGGATAGCACATTAGGGTTTAGCGTTAGGGCTCCCACAATATTGTTTATGGTAGAGACATGGACTCAGTCATGTATGTAGCCTCGATGTGAGGTTTTGTTGTGGTTGGTCTGCAGCTGTGTCCGTCTGTACCACCTAGGTGAGAGAAAATTATGTCAGGGTATGTTACGATAACTGCCAATGTCTGTTAGTTTTAACACACTGGTTAGCCAGTGTGAACGAGCTGGGGTGTTTTGGGGGCTTAAATGTGTTAGTCTGTTATGATGTGCTTTGTACACTAATATTATTGTTATTTATTCATATTTATACATTATGTCGTAATGTAATATTTTAAATAAAATATAAAAAACTTCATTATAATCGGCAGAACGAAAATCAGGGACTTTTATCATATTATTCTCGTACTCCCACTTTCAAAGCAGCTCTTCAGTGTTCTCCAGATTATTTACGAGGGTTTCTTTATTTGACAAGACTAGTCCAACAAATTAATACAATTTGTAGGTTCTGTTACACTCTGCTTCAGAAAGTAGTCCTGAACTACATACAGGAAGTCACTGGACTCCAGGTTACAGATCAAAGAAGTCCAGTCAGTTTGACTAAACTCCCGAAATCGAAATGACACGATTGCAAACAAACCATACCACGGGCGGGGATGGAACCCGCGATCAGTGAGTCTTGTGTAGAAATATACCTAGTTGGACGAATCTTATTGTGGCTTGCTGGCCCAGTGGCTAACGCGACGGTCTGGAGTTTTGAGACTCGCTGATCGCGGGTTCTATCCCCGCCCGTGGTATGGTTAGTTTGACTAAAGTTAAAATCTACTACTATTACTACGTTATCATGTCTAGAAGCCCTAACAATTTCGTCCTAAAGAAGGCTCCCTCTATCACTTTCTAAGCCAGGAGATCGGTATATTACAACTAAAATTAGTTTTTCTTGACTTTCTGGAAATTTTGCTCAAATATATTTTGTGACTAATCCATCTATTTTTTTACCTGGTTTTATGCAACAATTTATATATTCTCGCACATATAATGCAACTCCTCCCTCTTTCCATTATATCTATTTACAAGGAATAACACAAGCCCTTGAATATTGTGCTCGGCAGTCATGTCCCGTCTCTTTAAATTATACCATGATTTTGTTATTGCAGCAACAACAAAGTTTCCCGCACACACTAACAAGAGATTCATTAATTTTATTCTTAGCACTTCCACTATTAGTATAAAATACATTAATATGTATTTTTCTTTTGAACCTTTTTCTCACTCAGCTTTGCTTTCCCACAGTTTGTGATATCATCAGTATTCAATGTTACTTGATAATTGTTATTTTTAAGGTTTATGATACCAAAGCCTAAATCAATATTTCCACACTTATTATTCCCTTTCCTAAACCCATACCTCAAACTAACCCTATTTTAAAGTCCTAACAATACCCTCAACTGAACTGTTAAGAATACCCACACCTGCCCTGCATAAGTGAACCCCATCCCTGGCATGCATGTCATTTCTACAGTAGAAGTGGTTCCAGTTGTCAATGAATGGTACTGCATTATTCTTACAGTGTTTGTCCAGCCAACAATTAATACCAATTGCTCTGGACAACCATTGATTTCCAACACCCCTTCTTGGCAAGGTGCCACATTTAACAGGGCGTCCCACTTCTTCCTAATAATGTATATTGCTGTCCTGTACCTTCTAAATCCGCACTTCTACGCTTGCCTACATCACTGCCTCCAGCACTGAAGCAGATAATAGGACTGATCCCATTACAGTTCATGATGTTGTCAAACCGGCTAGCAATATCCTCCATTCCAGACCCAAGAAAGCAACCCTCTGTCTCCTACTCCTGTCCTTCAAACAGAAGGCCCTCTCCATGTACCTAATCTGACTGTCCCCAACAAGCACGATGTTCTTACATTCCTTGGTGTTCTTCATCGTGTCGTTCCCAGTAGTCGACTCACTTTGGTCAGGTAGAACGGGGAATGGATTTGAAGTTTCCACAGCAGTCTCCTGGCTCTTCGTCGTTTCTACCTCTCCATTTCTCTCCTCGATCCTCAGCTTCGTTTCATGCTGCCCAGCTACTGTCCAGTTTCCTTTCTTGACCTGAGAATTCACAACAGGAGGAAAACTTCGAATCCTCTTGTTTTCCTCAGTCAGTCGCCATATCTCGGTCTTAGCCATCCTCAGCTCCTTCTTAAGCTGCTGATAGAGTTGCTCGTTAGAGGACATCGTCGGTTAGTTTCACAGAGAGCTCACAAAATACGCCTTCATACTATAAAGTTCACGATTCTTTACTGACTTTGATGTGGAGTAGATAAGGGAGGTAATATACTCTCTGGAAGGGCTGGATGACGTCGTCTGTGTCGTCTGAAATGTCGACTTAAACTACCACCAGCAGCTAAGGCGATCGTGGTACAGACATTGATAACAGAATTTCAGGCTCTTCTGTTGGGACTCCGGTGGGGTAAGCGGGGAGGACGGGACAGGCGAAGATTAGCTAAAGCGAACGAGGGTCAGAGAATGAACAGCGCAAGGTACCTGTCAGTGAATCCAAGGTTATTTGTAAATAAGGTTAGGAGCAGGATCATACAAGGAGTAGAAAAGGTTGTGTTGGTTTGTTGGTCTGCGAATGTCTTCGTCAAGGAGGGAGGTCCAGTAGTCGTGTCGTGTCTCAAGTTTGTCTGTCTGTCACTGAGCGTCTTCCAGTACAGATTCAGTGCAGGGATGTCTAATTGGGCATGGAGAGACTCGCTTGTGGCGAAGTCCTCCCATCTGACATCAAGCACCCAGCGCAGCGCCTTGTTCTGGACACGCTGCAGTTTAAGTAAGTTCGTTTTAGCTGCTAGAGAGAGGGCTAGTGGAGAGTAAGTTATCAGAGGACGTATTAGGGATTTGTTGAGGTGTAGTTTGGTGCGTTGGGAGGCATGTTGCAGCTTGTAGAGGCCCACAAGGGCCTTACTAGCTATTGCGTGCCTTGAGTGAATGTGTCCGTGTAAGCGAAGAAGGTAGTCAAGATTAACGCCAAGGACAGTGACAGATTGTGTGATGGGGATGTAAGTGCGGATGTCAGCAGTTCTGAGCTCGACAGGTAATGGAGGATCACGTTTCCTATAGTTAAAATATGTAATACTGGATTTAGCTGCATTGGATTTGATCCTCCATTTTTGTTCCCAGATGGCTATCCTGTCGACCTCATTTTGTGTTTTGTGTGTGAGTGTATCTATATTGGCGTGAGTGATAAGTTGTGTAACGTCGTTTGCATAGGCTAGAGTGATGGAGTTGTGGTATACAGGTGTTGAGTGTATAAAATGTAGAGGGTAGGGGAGAGGACAGATCCCTGAAGTACTCCAGCATTTAGAGTGAAGTAGTCAGAGTAACAGCCTTGGAATTTGATTCTCATGGTGCGGCCGTCTAGGAAGTTGCAGAGGAGTTTACGAGTAGTGAGAGGCAGGTTAAAGTTGGTGCAAAGTTTGTGTTTGAGCCCTTCATGCCAGTGTCAAAAGCTTTTTCAACGTCTTTTGCAACCAGAGTTGTCCTGTTTCTTTGTTTTGTGTTTGTGTGGATGTAGTTGAGAATGATGTTAATGGCATCCTGTGTGGATCTGTGAGTTCTGAAGCCAAACTGGCCATCAGAAAGTAGAGAGTTGTTCCAGGTATCTGCGAAGGCGATGGTTGATGAGTTTTTCAAAGAGTTTTCCTAAAGTTTCGAGGAGGCTGATAGGGCGATAGTTTCTAGGGTCAGAGTGGTCTTTATTGGGTTTAGGAAGGAGGATAGCAGTAGCAGCTTTGAAGAGGGAAGGGAAGTATCCAGAGGCAAGGGAGGCATTGAGGAGGTTTGTGTAGGCAGTAATGATAGAGTCAGGAAGGTGTTTTAGGATAATATGGTTTAGGCCAGAGGCACCAGGAGCCTTGGGAGGAAGGTGTCTGAGGAGAGTTTTAACATCACCAAACAGTTAGAACATAAGAACATAAGAACATAAAAAAGAAGGAACACTGCAACAGGCCTACTGACCCAACCGGAGCAGGTCCATGTTTCCCCCCAGGATTAGACCAATGACCCACCCCCCGGATTATCCCAATGACCCACCCAGCCTGGTCATCTCCACTCAAGGATGGAGCACTGCACCAGACCCAGCAGCACAAGCTAGTCAGGTCAACTCACACCCACCCGCACCCACTCATGTATTTATCTAACCTATTTTTAATACTACACTACGTTTTAGCCTCAATAACTGTACTCGGGAGTTTGTTCCACTCATCCACAACTCTATTACCAAACCAGTGCTTTCCTATATCCTTCCTGAATCTGAACTTTTCCAACTTGAAACCATTGCTGCGAGTCCTGTCTTTGCTGGAAATTTTCAGCACGCTATTTACATCCTCTTTATTTATTCCTGTTTTCCATTTATACACCTCGATCATATCCCCCTAATTCTACGCCTTTCGAGAGAGTGCAGATTCAGGGCCCTCAGTCTATCCTCATAGGGAAGATTTCTGATACATGGGATCATCTTTGTCATCCTCCTTTGTACGTTTTCCAGAGCATTTACATCCATTCTGTAATACGGTGACCAGAACTGAGCAGCATAGTCTAAATGATGCCTAACCAAGGATATACAGAGTTGAAGAACAACCTGAGGACTTCTATTATTTATACTTCTAGATATGAAGCCAAGAATTCTGTTAGCTTTATTGCAAACACTAATGCACTGTTGTCTTGGTTTTAGGTTACTGCTAACCAGAACTCCTAAATCCTTTTCGCAATCAGTAGTGTTAAGGTCTACATTATTTAGTTTATATGTGGCATGGTTATTTAACTGTCCAACATTTAGAACTTTGCATTTGTCAATTTTAAACTGCATCTGCCACTTCTCCGACCATTGCGTCAGTCTATTCAAATCATCCTGGAGTGCTCTAATGTCCTCATTAAAATGAATTGGACGGCCTATTTTGGTGTCATCAGCAAATTTGCTTATGTCGCTATTTATTCCCACATCTATGTCGTTTATGTAAATTGTGAACAACAACGGGCCCAACACTGACCCCTGAGGAACACCGCTTGTGACGTGCCCCCATTCTGATTTCTCCCCATTTATGCAAACTCTCTTCTGTCTATTTGTCAGCCATGCCTCTACCCAGGAAAAAATTTCTCCTCATATTCCGTGTGCCCCAAGTTTCCTCAATAGCCTCTGGGGTGGAACTCTATCGAAAGCCTTACTGAAGTCCATATACACAATATCATATTCATTACCATGATCTACCTCCTCAAACACCTTAGAGAAAAAAGTTTGTAAATTCGTAAGACAGGAACGCCCCTTTGTAAAACCGTGTTGAGATTCATTAATCAATCTGTGCCTGTCAAGATTTCTATGAATTGCTTCTGCAATTATTCATTCCATAAATTTTCCCACTATGGAGGTAAGGCTTACTGGTCTATAGTTCGAAGGCAAGGACCTGTCACCTGCCTTGTAAATAGGTATTACATTTGCCATTTTCTACTTATCAGGCACTATGCCAGTTTGTAGTGACATGTTAAAAAGATTAGCCAAAGGTATGCTAAGTTCCTCTTTACATTCCTTTAGCACCCTTGCAAACAGTTCATCAGGACCTGGGGATTTGTTAGGTTTTAGTTTCTCTATTTGTCTGAGGACCATGTCACTAGTTACCGCAATCGTACATAGTTTATTATCATCCTGTTCTACATAACCCATTATTTCAGGAATATCGCTAGTATTTTCCTGAGTGAAAACTGAGAGGAAGTAGGTATTTAGAATTTCACACATATTCTTATCACTGTCAGTGATCTGACCAGAGTTACTCTTAAGTGGGCCAGTCTTGTCCCTAATCTTACTTCTGTATACCTGAAAGAACCCTTTTGGGTTAGTCCTTGAATCCCTTGCGACCTTAGCTTCATAATCCCTTTTTGCTTTTCTTATTCCTTTTTTTATTTCTCTCTTTAATTGAATATATTGATTTCTTAACTGCCCATCCCCTCTTTTGATACGCCTATATATGCCTCTCTTTTGACCAATGGAATGTTTTAATCTATTGTTCACCCATTTGGGATCATTTTTGTTAGATCAAATTTCCCTACACGGAACAAAAGTTGTCTGGGCAGCTAGTACTATGCTCTGAAAAACGTCATATTGGCAGCTAAGATCACCTACCTGATCCATAGTCAGGACATCCCAATTTAGCCCACCCAAGTAATTTTTCAGTCCCATGAAGTCGGCCAAGCGAAAGTCTGGGACAGAGATTTGATTGCAGTTATCTGGGTAATTCAATGATATATTGAAACTAAGTGATTTGTGATCACTTTCCTCAAGCTCACCATTAACCTCAAGATTATTAATTAGTGAATCTTTGTTGGCAAGAACCAAGTCAAGCAGATTGTTTCCTCTAGTTGGTTCTGTCACAACCTGTTCTAAAAAGCAATCCTGAACCGTATCAAGAAAGTCACTAGACTCAAGGTTTCCTGTCATATTGTTCCAATCAATTTGTCTAAAGTTAAAATCTCCCATTATCACAACATTTTCATATCTAGATGCCTTATGAATTTCGTCCCATAACAGCTTACTGCACTCCCTATCAAGGTTTGGGGGCCTATAAATCACACCCACAATTAATTTGTCACGTCCCTCGAGAAACTGTAGCCAAACAGATTCTGTGTTCGATGTTTCTAATCTTATATCATGTCTAAGAAAACAATTTAAATTTTCTCTGACATACATCGCCACACCACCACCCTTCCTGCTGACCCTATCAGTGTGTAAAAGTTTATAATCCTGTACGTTGCATCCAGAAGGCATTTCTCTGTCTTTCAGGTTGAACCAGGTCTCTGTTATACCAATAATATCTATATTACCTACACTTGCAAGTAATTTTAGCTCATCTATCTTATTTCTTAGACTCCTATTATTTGTATAGTAAACCTTAAGGGAGCTAGTCACTCGTTGCCCTCTACTATCTCTGTTTGTTGATCAATTGATTTGCCATTACTAGCAACTTTATTTTGAATATTGTCTTTTAAACAAATCCCTGAGGTATCCCGGTAATAACTGCTGTTTTTAACCCTAATGCTGCAGCCTGATTGTTTCCCACAAACACCAATACCTCTATAATCTATCAGTTTAAATTCCTAGACAAGTCATCAATTGCCCTCTCAATTGAATTGGCCAATGCAACCACTCCATCCCCAGAGAGATGAACCCCATCCCTTGCATACATATCACGTTTGCCAAAGAATAGGTCCCATTTATCAATGAATGGGATTGCAAGTTCCTTGCAGTACCTGTCTAGCCAGCAATTTATACCAATTGCCCTAGACATCCATTCATTGCCCACTCCCTTTCTAGGCAAGATGCTACATATGACTGGGATCCCTCTCCTAGACCTAACTACTTCTATAGCTGACCTGTACTTATCCAGCAGCTCCTCTCTCCTGCCCTTCCCAATGTCATTACCCCCAGCACTAAGACAGATAATGGGCTTGTTCCCATTACCTGCCATAATATTATTCAACCTGCTGACTATGTCACCAACACCAGCTCCAGGAAGACACACTCTGTCTGACCTTTCTGTCTCTGTTACAAAATGCACGGTCCATATATCTTACTTGAGAATCGCCTACTATTAAAATATTCTTACCTTGATTAGCAGGGGAATCAGTGGTACCTTCAACCTCACTAACCACTGAAGTACACTCGTCTTGGAGAACAGAGAATCGATTTCCTACCTTCACATCTTCTCTATTAACTCTCCTCATCTTCCTTCTTCCTGAACTGTGAACCACTTGCCACTTAAAGCGGCTGCCACTATCAATCATGAAGAAGTAGAATCTCCTTCTTCAACACTTGAACCTGAGATTCTAAAACACTACAACCAGCCATGGTGCTTGGTAACAGCCCACGCTAACTACCAAGAGCTTAGACAGGTATGATCGCACGTGACCACTGACCTCAGAAGGATCATTAACAAGTACAACGTTAAGACACTTGTGCAACATCTGGTTATCTTTACTGTAGACGTTTCGCCATCCAGTGGCTTTATCAATACAGATTCTTGTTTAGAGCACAACCACGGTGCTCTGAACACCACCTCCAAGGCTGAGGGACTGATTACCTCATCTTTTGTATATAGTTCTTCTGATTTCTTATTATGTCCAAGAAACTGTATTGATAAAGCCACTGGATGGCGAAACGTCTACAATAAAGATAAACAGATGTTGCACAAGTGTCTTAACTTTCATCTTGTCGGTATTGTATACCTGTCTTGCACAACACCTACATCATAGGAGATCCAACTCACATCCACTCATGTACTTGTCTAACCTATTTTTAAAGCTACTCAAGGTTTTAGATTGAATGACGCTAATCAGGAGTTTGTTCCATTCATCCACAAATCTGTTCAACTCTATTACCAAACCCGTGCTTTCCATTCTAGATCTAAATTTTTCCAATGAACCCATTGCTGTGAATCAACACGTTATTCACAATATCTTTATTTATTCCTGTTTTCCATTTATACACTTCAATCATATTCCCCTAATTCTACAGCATTGTCTGCATCGCTATTGGGCCGTGCAGACCTCCTGCGCAAACGCTCTTCAGTTCCCTGACAGCAGTAGTGTGAGGTGGTGCTGGTCGCGCCTCTGTCGTCAGACCAGGAGAACTACTATTAGTCAACATGGCGTGCAGTTACAGACGCAGGATTAACACTGTCGGTGTTGAACTTCTCAGTGGGGCAATAACGCCAGCCTCAGCCCAGGTATTACTACCTAAAATAATCAGAGACACGTATGGCATTCAGGATGGAGAGTTGTACGGCGTAGCATTGAACGGAGCACGTAGATTTTTTGTGAAACTGCTCTCAGCAACGGTTTACGAGTCGTTGGTCAACCGTTTTCAGGACGTAAGTCTTGATGCAACACCAGCTGTGCGTGTGAGGATGATCGATGTATCCAGACATTATACATGGATTAAATTGCGTAATGTCCCCTTTGAGGCGGATGAGGCAGATATCAGAAACGTATTTGAGGAATACGGAACTGTTCATTTGGCCCAGCATGGTAAGTGGGTGTCGGGTGCCTACACAGGTATGCCGGAGGGCACTTTTAACCTAAAAATGTCATTGCGACACCCCATACCGTCTTACGTGTACCTAAAGGAATTCAGGACACAGGTCATGGTGTCATACGCGGGGCAAAGGCGTACCTGCCGACTATGTGGGGAATATGATCACATAGCGGCGGAGTGTGGGAAGCGGCAACGAGCTCCTGGCCCAGAGGCGGAGACATCCGCTTCTACACCAGGGGAAGCAGGTGTTGATCAACGACGTGAAGGAGGGCGTGGTCGTCTATGGAGCGAGATAGTGGATGAGGCGTATAAGGCTGGGGGAGAGGGTGAGGCCCTTGACCAGTTACCTGGTCCAGACACACTTCCAGTGGATCGAGTTGAGCAAAAAGTACAGGAGGAAGTGTTGGAAATTGAGGAGGAATTAGCCGAGGTTTTGAAGTCCTTGTCACCGCCTGAGGAGGTGGCTGCTCCTGGCAGGGTAGTAGAAGATGAGGTGAAGTCTGTGGGGCATCAACAACAGAACTATTCGGACGAAGGGAGTGACAGCGTGACTGAGGTGTCACCGAGATCTTTGTCACTGTGTACAGTGGAGGTAGAGGTACATTGTGAGGCATCCCCAGACCAAGCCATGGAGGATGCGCCTGTCACAAGAAAGAGAGCCGCTGCATCGGATTCAGATGATGTCCTAACGCCGGCGCAGAGGACTGGGAAGCAAATATGGGCAGAAGGTGAAGGTAGTGGTGGCCATGACAGGAGGCACCGAAAGAAGGGGGGGGGGCGGGAGAGAGGGAAGTGTGCAGGTGACAAGTGGTCCCACACGTTCTGGTGGCCATCGGAAGAGTGAAGAGAGGAGGCAGGGGTGGAAACTCTAATAGGCCTCCGGTGTATGACAGTAAACGTTAATGGTTTGTGTAATAGTGTAAAGAGAGAATGGTTTCGAGAGTTTCTGAATAAATTTAGAGTGGATGTTGTGTTCCTACAGGAGCACAATTTTAAGGAGGGTAGGGTGTTGGAGATGGAGGGGTTTCAGGTGGTAACCCTGCCATCTGCCCGTTTAAAAGGGGGGGTGGGTATCTTAATTAGGGAGGCGAGCCCGTTTGTTTTGCAGAGAAGTGAGGGGGGGGGAGGGGGAAGGGTGTTGCGCGTAGATGGTTTGTGGATGGGAAAACGTGTGGCTTTTATTAGTGTATATGCGCCTGCAGAGAATAATGTACAGGTGAAGCAGGAGTTTGTGTGCGAGGACCTTGTGTTTTTTTTCCGTGCATTACCGGAGGTGGCAATAGTAGGAGGTGATTGGAACTGCGTCATTAGGAGGGCTGATGTGGAACCAAAAGGGGCAGGTTATGTGTCGGTGGCCCTACGAGATTTATTGAGGGATATTAGGTTAAGAGACGCATTCGAGGGGGGGGCGTGGGAGACAGAGCATACATTTGTTAGGAGAGGGTATGCAGCGAGGTTAGATAGAGTGTATCTTTCTCACGGGGTTGTAGTGAGAGCTTTCAAAACTGTTGAAGTTGCATGGTCAGATCATAGAGCAGTGTTGGTGGAGGTTGGGTGGGAGGCGCTTGCAGAAATATACAGGAGTTACTGGAAATTAAATATAAGTGCATTGAGTGATGAGGAGGTGTTAGAGGGATTTTCTGTCCTATGGAAGGAGCTTAGTGAGGAGGCACAGGGAGTGGAAGATGTCGTACAATGGTGGGATTGTGTTGCCAAGGAAAGGATTAGGAAATATTATGTGGGGGTGGGCAAACGTATAAATGATTTTAAATATGGGCTTTCAAATTATCTGGAGGACAGGTTAAGGGGCTGTTATGGGAAGGGGGCTGTGGGGGGCAACTATCCTATGGATGAAATTGTCGAGGTCAAGGGTATACTGAGGGAGTTACAAAATGAGAGGTTTCAAGCGGTAAGGGTGCAGGCAGGGGTAGAGGAGGTGCTTTGGGGTGATAAACCATCGGCGTGTGTGTTGCGACGTCAAAAACAAAGACAGCAGGTTACAGCTATTCCGAGGTTAGAGGTACACGAGATGGCGGGGGGTTATAGAATGGGTCAGGAGATACTAACTACAAAAGAAATGTGTGTGTATGCGGATAAATGGTATGAAGGGTATTGGACAAGTGGGAAGGTGGGAAATGTGGATTTAGAGAAGGTGTGTGAGTATGTGACGTGTAATTTAGGGAATAGTGATAGAAAGGCTTTAGGGGGGGTAATAACAGAGGAGGAAATAGAGTTGGCTTTAAGGGGAATGAGGAAAGGCAAAGCACCGGGAATAGACGGTCTCCCGGCTGAATTTTATCTCCAACATTGGGAGGTGATAAGGGGTTTCATGGGTAGGTTATTTAATCAGATGAAGGAGAAGGGTGTGATGGGGGACAAGCAAGCAACAGCAGTTGTAGTGTTGGTCCCAAAGGGTAAGGGGCAGCACACCCTCAAGGAGTACCGTGCCATATCCCTGTTATGTGCTGATTATAAGTTGTTCGCTAAAGTCTTGGGTAATAGGTTCAAATGTGTGGTAGGGAGAGTGGTTTCGAAAACGCAGTATGGTTTGCCTGGAAGGTCGATGATTGAGGGTCATGGAATACTGAGAAGTTTTGTGGAGTCAAAAGGGGGGGGGAGGGAGGGCGGCGTTGTTGGCTTTAGACTGGCAGGGGGCCTATGACAGGGTGGAACGAGGAGCATTGGGAGCTATACTTAGGAGGCAGGGTTATGGGGATGAAATAGTTAATTGGGTAACCACGTTGTACAATGGTGCCAAGATGAGGGTACAGATTAATGGATGCTTGGGGGAGGGGATTGTAATGGGTAGGGGACTTAGGCAGGGGTGTCCCATGTCACAAATGTTGTTTGCGTGCATTCAGGACCCCTTCTATAGAATGGTTGAACGTTGTGTATGTGACACGAGTGGAGGTGGGGGGGGTGGGGTAGGGAAAGTGTGGCCGGGAATAATAGGATACGTAGACGATACAACAGTCCTGGTTCGGGAGGGGATGACGTTGGGTGTTTTGGATGCTGTTGTGCAACAGTTCGGAAATGCAACAGGGATGCAAGTAAATAGAGAGAAGTCAATGATCATGGGGTTGGGTGATTGGGTGGAGGGGGGGGGGGAGATGTAACGTTGTGAGAAAACAAACGGTGTCTTTAAAAATTTGTGGTATCACCTATAAGGATGATTTGGAAGCTGCTCGGGAGGAAAACTCGAATAGATTAATGGAAAGGATTCAGGGGCGTCTGGGTGCATTGCGACCTCATCATCTGACTCTCGTGCAACGAGTGATTGTTATAAACGTATTATTGTATAGTAAGGTTTGGCACGTAGCAGCCGTGTTCCCATTAACAGGGACGGCGATTGTGGGAATTCTGAGACGAGTGTTTAACTTTTTGTGGGGTTCAAGGTGCGATTGGCTGAGGAGAGAGGTTGTAATGTTACCTGTGCGCCAGGGTGGGTTGGGGTTGATGGATCTGAGGAGGAGGATTAAATGTGTGTTTCTTAAATGGGAGGTTTTGCGCGAAGGTGTGAGTGGAGGGCAGCTGGGAAAAGTACATGATAGGTTGGGTAAGTTGTATGGTGGTGTGGAGTTGAGGGAATGTGAAACTATTTTGAGGGCTTTGATGTTGGTTAGAGAACCCAGGAAAATTCGAGTAGGGGTTTTGTGTAAGCTGCTTGCAGACAGGATTGTTGTACCAGTTGAGGGATTGTTCCCCATGTACGCATGGACGAGTATTTGGTATAGGTTTAGCAGGTTGAAGTTAAAGCCTAGGGTAAGGGAGGTAATATATCGTTTTTTGCATGGCATACTACCGTCGGGGGAGGTTTTAAGAACCAGAGGGGTAATTGTGGGCGGAAGGTGTGGAATCTGTGGGGAGGATGAGACGGCGTTCCATGCTGTATACTTTTGTGGGGAACTGGAGGGTGTTAGGTATTGGTTAAGTAGGGTAGTACAGGGGGTGGGGGGCAGAGGGGTGTCGGTTCTGCGTGCACTAAGCCTAGATGTGGGAGGGTTCGATGAGAGTGTTATACGAGCTTTGGATTATATAATAGTGGATTATATATATATATATCGTGGGTGATGAGGGGGAGGGGGAATTGTGAGGTGCGGAGGCGGGTACTAGCGGTAACGGTTTATCGTACGATGTGTCGTAATAGAGAACTGTATGGGAGGAGGTGGGAGAAGGATTTTTCGGAAGGGTATAGAATGTTAACGTTAGGTTTTCTCATCAATCTACGACTTGGGCTGAGTGAGTAAGGGGGGGGGTTGGGGATTACATACGGGAAGGGGGTTTTCAGGGGGACACAGCGGGGTCGCCTCCTGGGGAGGGGTGTGAGTGTAGGTGTATGTGGGTATATGAAGGTGTAGATGAGTGGCATACATGTATGTAGCATGCAAGTGGGCACAGAAACCAAAGATGATATCAAGTAATTACGTAGTACCTGAATGGAAAATTCTGTGTTTGATGTGTCAGGGTCGTCATGACCTTCTTCATGAATTAAGTGTGAATGGTGTCAAGATTATAGTTTTAAGACCGTGAAGAGCTTTAGGGCTTATGTAGAGTGTGCGTTTATAGCCTTTATTGGGCATAAATCATGTGCGATAATTGTATCGCGATGAGAGGTTATTAAATTATGTTTGTGTTTAGTGTTGTGGGTTTTTAGCGAGTGTACTGTCTTTATTTTAGCATTATATAATGTGCTCATCCAGTTGCTGCTAGATGGAACGATATTGACTTCCATAAATTTGTAATGCCTCGTTAAAAGTTTGTAATGGGACAGTATGGTTTAGTCTCTTACTTTATATAATGTGCTCAGCCGGTGGAAGAGGCTGTATTAATATTTAGTAATATTTGTTAATATTTATTTAGTATAAGTGTGAGGCTTAGGATTTGATTTTTGATTTAGGATTTGATTTTGATTTTGATTTTGATTTTGATTTTGATTTTGATTTTGATTTTGATTTTGATTTGATTTGATTTGATTTGATTTGATTTGATTTTGATTTTTTTCAATGCTTAAAAAGAGATTGTAGTGAGGCACGTATGTATGTGCTTAGGTACTTCTTATTGTATAGGGGTTAATTTTGGGAAGAGTATGTGATTGTTTTTAACTGAGATTGGGATGTAAGGTTATTACTCTGTTTATCTCCTGTGAAGGTTGTGAACCTTTGTCATATGTCAGTCATAGTATGTTAACTATACAAATCTGAAAGTTGTATATAGTGTATATTTTATATAGTTTATATAGTTATAGTTTATTTTGTTTATCATAGTATGTTATATGGAAAAGTTTGTGTGTATATGGGTAACCTCTTTTATGTCAATTACAATGTGTTGTTAATAATTGGCTAGTGAATGTTGTGTAGGATTGAGGATCCTACTGTATCCATTTTATATCTTAATTTAATATCAAGCTGTAAAGTTTTTAAATAAAATATAAAAAAAAAAAATTCTACATCTTTCTGGAGATTGAAGCTTCAGTGTTCTCATTCTGTCCTCGTTAGAAAGATTTCTGATACGTGGGATCAACTTAAAGCGTTTCACAAATATAATTATCAAATCTTCAAAAGATATTACTGTCACTATTAAATATTAAAATGGTATAAAATACCGACAGGTTGGTAAGACACGTGTGTAACAGTTAGGTGTCTTTATTCCGAAACGTTTCGCCTATGCAGTAGGCTTCTTCAGTCGAACACAATTAGGTAAAAGGACACAATTGCAAGTTTCACGCCATAACAGCTTGACAAAGCTCCTGGAGAGCGAAACTTTGTCACAATAAAATGTTATATTAGTTGCCCTTGTGTCCTTTTATGTAATATATTAACGGTAATTCTACCAACGTTAATACGTTGTCTCAATCTTCAACTTGTCGGTTTTTTCAAACCATTCATCACAACTGTCAGACACTGCAGCATTATGGGATCTTGTTACAAAGAATTCTTCAACACTTGTCCACTTGTTTCAGACTTCGGAACAATGCTCTTCTCCAGACTGAGGGACTGACCACCTCAAAACTTTAAGGGTGATGGACTGATTACATCGTCTTCAAGTCTCTTCTGCTTCTATCAACTTTTCTGTACTCGACTGAAGAAGCCTACTGTGTAGGCGAAACGTTTCGTAATAAAGATACCTAACTGTTGCATATGTGTCTTACCTAACAAGCTGTACATTCTACAAGATTGATGGACTGAACACATCGACTCCAGGCTGAGGGACTGATTACCTCAAACTCCTCCTCTCCTTACACCTTCTGCTTTGCATTGGACTGATGAAGCCACTGTGTGGCGAAACGTTTCCTGAATAAAGATTCCCATATGTTGCATAAGTGTCTCAATCTTCAACTTGTCGGTTTTTTCAAACCATTCATCACAACGTTAATCCAGTCGAGTACAGAAAAGATGATAGAAGCAGTAGAGATGTGAAGACGATGTAATCAGTCTGTAAGCCTTGAAGACGTAGTTTTGAGGTGGTCAGTCCCTCAGCCTGGATAAGAGTTTTGTTTCTATAGCTTGTAAGTGAAACTGAAACGACAATTTGGACACTTATAAACTGTCAGAAGGTGAGGTGTAGTCCGCTGTAAGTGAGAATGGTGGATTTGAGAGGATTCTGACCTCTCAAGGATTACTCACGAAATCGTAATGACAAGCTTGCAAACAAACCATACCCCGGGCGGGGTTAGAAGCCAGGATTAGAACATTATTTCTTCTACTAGTGTACTACATCTCACCTTCTGACAGTATATAAGACTCCATATGGCAGATGCCACCTACCCAGCCTGGCACACACCAACAGGCCACGGTGCCCACAATGAAGAAATCCAACCCTCAGCAGCCCCCTCAGACCACAACAGCCCAGATAATGATTGCAGACGAATGGTTCAGAGAACCGACATGTTGATAAATTAGACACATGTGCAACTCTTGGGTATCTTTATCTTTATTGAAACGTTTCGCCACACTACGACTGCTGCACATTTCCTGCCTACGGTTTATAAGCTGCTTCTCCGCACATTTGCCGCATTCTATTCAAGATTGATGGACTGACCACATCAACTCAAGGTTGAGGGAATGATTACCTCATTCTCCTCCTGTTCTTCAAGTTTCTCCTTTGTATGGACTGATGAATCCACTGTGTGGCGAAACGTTTCCTCAATAAAGGTACCCAAGAGTTGCACATGTGTCTAATTTATCAGCCCAGATAATATTCACTGCCTCGAACCCACCGTCAGCGCAGGCCCTCACCAGCACTCATCAAGGCGAGCACAATCAACTCCGCGGAACAACACAGCATGTTCTGGCAGATGGTCAGCACATTCCTGAGGAGTGTGCTTACTAACCGAGGAGCGAGGAACACTGCAAAAGGCCTAGCCTATGCGAGGCAGCTCCAATTCTCCCACCGGCTGAAGCCAATGCCTTGACATAGTCAGGTCAAACACGTCACTTAAAAGAGGAGCACGGCATCCGTCCTAGGAGCACAAGCTAGTCAGGTCCAACTCACTCCCACCAACACCCACTCATGTATTTATCCAACCTATTTTTAAAACTACACAACGTCTTAGTTTCTATGACGGTACTCGGGAGTTTGTTCCACTCATCTACAACTTTGTTACCAAACCAGTGCTTCCCTATATCCTTCCTGAATAAGAATGCTTCCTGTCTATGTTAGATATTTTTATCACGCTATTTACATCCTCTTTATTAATTCCTGTTTTCCATTTATACACCTCAATCATATCCCCCCTAATTCTACGCCTTTCGAGAGAGTGCAGGTTCAGGGCCCTCAGTCTATCCTCATAGGGAAGATTTCTGATACATGGGATCAACTTTGTCGTCCTCATTTGTACTTTTTCCAGTGCATTTATATCCATTCTGTAATACGGTGACCAGAACTGTGCAACATAATCTAAATGAGGCTTAACCGAAGATATACATGTAGAGAGTTGAAGAACAACCTGAGGACTTCTACTATTTATACCTCTTGATTTGAAGCCAAGGATTCTGTTAGCTTTATTGCGAGCACTAATGCACTGTTATCTTGGTTTCAGATTACTGCTAACCAGAACTCCTAAATCCTTTTCGCAATCCGTAATGTTAAGATATACATTGTTTAGTTTATATGTGGCATGGTTATTTTCCTGTCCAACATTTAGAATTTTGCATTTGTCTATATTAAACTGCATCTGTCACTTTTCCGACCATTGCATCAGTCTATTCAAATCATCCTGGAGTGCTCTGATGTCCTCATTAGAATGAACTGGATGGCCCATTTTGGTGTCATCAGCAAATATGCTTACGTCGCTATTTATTCCCTCATCTATTACATTTATGTAGATTGTGAACAACAAGAGACCCAACACTGACCCCTGTGGAACACCTCTTGTGACGTGCTCCCATTCTGATTTCTCCCCATTTATGCAAACTCTCTGCTGCCTATTTGTCAACCATGCCTCTACTCAGGAAAAAATTTCTCCCCCTATACCGTGTGCCTTTAGTTTTATCAACAGCCTCTGATGTGGAACTCTATCGAAAGCTTTCCTGAAGTCCATATACACAATATCATATTCAATACCATGATCTACCTCCTCAGACACCTTAGTGAAGAAAGTTAGTAAATTCGTAAGACAGAAACGCCCCTTTGTAAAACCATGTTGAGATTTAGTAATCAATTTACGCCTTTCAAGATGGCTACGAACTGCTTCGGCAATTATTAATTCCATAAATTTACCAACTGTGGAGGTAAGGCTTATTGATCTATAGTTCGAAGCCAAGGACCTGTCACCTGCCTTGTAAATAGGTATTTACATTTGCCATTTTCTACTTGTCTGGCACTATGCCAGTTTGTAGTGATATATTGAAAAGATTAGCCAAAGGTATGCTACGTTCCTCTTTACATTCCTTAAAACCCTTGCGAACAGTTCTTCAGGGCCTGGGGATTTATTAGGTTTTAATTTCTCTATTTGTCTGAGGACCATGTCACTAGTTACCCTAATCGTGCATAGTTTATTATCGTCTTGTTCTACATAATTTATTATTTCTGGAATTCCGCTAGTATCTTCTTGAGCAAAAACTGAGAGGATCTGTATACCTGAAAGAACCCTTTAGATATACAACATCTGAATATGTTGGCTCATTTCTTTCCGCAGAGCAGTCAAAGGGTGGAGGTCGTACAAAACCAGGAGACAAGAACAATGCTCGGGGTCCCCATCTGGACCAACACAGTATGTCTCAGATTCGAGGCTGGGCTTCCTTCCCTGCCTGACAGAGTCAGATACATAAACGCCTGCAAAGTAGCCACGATTCTGCACCGGCAGCAAGGTACCCCACGGAGAAGACGGATATTGTAATAAAGTTGGTAGAATTACCGACAATATGTAAAGTAAAAGGACACAAGTGCAACTAATGTGACATTTATTGTGGCAACGTTTCGATCTCCTAATGGCTTGATAAAGCTCCTGGAGAGCGAAACGTCACTGACTACTCACATATTGACATCCAACTCTCTTCACTGACTACTCAATTCATTCGTTTTCTACTGCTGGGCGGAAGCTGCTTCCTATAAAATTACTCCTTGAGAAGAGTTGTGACCTTCCTGTTGCTGGGTATCATCCATCACCTCCCTGGCGCCCATATCCGGTCGATGTTTGCGTCATGCAACTACCTGCCTCTAAGCGTCTCTGCAGTCAAGACACCCTCAGCAATCATGCTGAGACAAGCATGGCACTGGCAGAGGGACGCACATTTGCAGTGTATTTCACAGATGGTTCTGTTGACCCTGACAGGAAGAGAGCAGCAGACATGTACCACAATAGTCACATACACGATCCTTCAAGCTGAGCTAGTGGCGATTCAGCAGTCATTGTCATATGCCCTACGACATCGGCTTCAACCTGTCATACATGTTGACTCCACCTCTGCAATCAACGCCCTCTCCCATCCTCAACCACAGGACAATGTTCACCATATCACATCGATTCTGAGCATAATGAGAACCTTGGAAGCTCAGGGCAGCAGTTACATTGTACTGGATCCCCAACCATGCTGGCATCTAGGAAAATGAGGCGTCAGATGATGCAGCCAAGGCAGCCACAGATAATTATCCCAACGTGTGGATAATTATCCACATGTTGGTATTACCGTCCCCATCAGCCTACGCCAGACCAAACTGGTGGCAGCCAGAGCGAAACTTAAGGGAGAGGTCTCAGGTGATATCCCATCTCAACAGTGGTACCGAGCAGCGACTCAGGGAGAACCCCCTCCATACGATAGAAGCTGGTCCAGAGAGCAGTGTACCGCCATCCACCGTCTTCGTTTGGCTTTCTCACAACCAAGATGATGGTAGACAAGGCACCGCCAGCACGTTGTCCAGCGCCCCGTAACACATTATTTCCTGGAGTGCTAAGTCACTGAAACACTCCGTAGGCAACTGGCACCGACGTCCCCTTCCGAAGAAGACCCAGAGAAGATTGCGGCTGGTTTAGAAAGATACTTAAGGAAACACTAAGACATTTATTAGAAAACGTTTCGGTCCTGGGACCTTGATCAAGGTCCCAGGACCGAAACGCTTTCTAATAAATATGTCATAGTGTTTGCTTAAGTGTCTTTCTAAATCAACTTGTCGATATTTATTACCAAGGTTTATACCAAGATTGCGTCTACCCTAGTGTACCACGGAGTCAACGCCCCAGACAAGCTGTTGCCCGTGATAACTACATATCCTTCTCCTCACTAGAGTGTCCATGTTTGTGCATATGCATATCTCTGAATATACGTGCGTCCAGTATACACATGTATATGATCCAATGTTCATATTACAGACGGCGTTATCAATTATGAGACGCACCAAATGAACTGTCCAGAACAGTGCTTGAGCAGCATACCTTGCAACATTGCAGAACTCATTGTCTTTCGGGAACAAGAGACGGGTCATCGCAAGATTAAGACCCTTGCCAGGACTCAGGTCTTAGCGAACATTATTCATACATACGTTTCAACCTCACGCTATTTCAGACTATGGAACAAATACTCTTCTCCAGGCTGAGGGACTGACCACCTAAAACCTACGTCTTCTCATCTCTGCTGTTTCTATCCAATTTTCTGTACTCGAGTGAAGAAGCCTACTGTGTAGGCGAAACATTTTGGAATGAAGATACCTAACTGTTGCACATGTGACTTGCCAAACTGTCATTAGTAACAGTTTGTGTACACCTGCATTGATGCAGGTGTACAATATTGTAAATTCCGTAAATTTAACAGTGTATTTTCTGGGTAATCATTATTGTAAATAATGCATTGCTAACCTTTTACAAGTCGATAAAATCAGCGTGATTTTTTTTCTTCACTTTTAAAGTACTAATATGTTGTAACTATGACCGACACATGAAACCCAAAAGTGTAATTCTAAATTTAAAAAAAAACTGAGATGATAATTTATTAAACTGGCTCAGTGAACAGTGTTAAAAAGTTATGACTGAGCCATAAGACCCGACCGTAATGAGGTCAGGAGACCCAGCCATACTAAGGTTACAAGATCCTCCCATTGAGGTTAGAGAAGACGCCAGAAAACACCAGCGACTTGAATCGAGTTAAACTTCAGTCGGAGATGAGAGGGAGTCCAGGAATTACTATTGACCTGACCTTGTGCTTAAGATTTTACCACCCGCCACACTACACATTCTCTCACCATACTATACCTCCCCTTCCCCAGCACACTATACATTCCCTTCCCCACCATGCTATACCTCCCCTTCCCACCACACTATACCTCCTCTTCCCCAGCACACTATACATCCCCTTCCCCACCATGCTATACCTCCCCTTCCCACCATACTATACCTCCCCTTCCCCACCACACTATACATCCCCTTCCCCACCATGCTATACCTCCCCTTCCCACCACACTATACCTCCCCTTCCCCACCATGCTATACCTCCCCTTCCCCACCACACTATACCGCCCCTTCCCCACCATGCTATACCTCCCCTTCCCCACCACACTATACCGCCCCTTCTCCTCCAGACTACACAGTCCATTCCCCACCAGACTACACCGTCCATTCCCCACCAGACTACACAGTCCATTCCCCACCAGACTACACCGTCCATTCCCCACCAGACTACACTGTCCATTCACCACCAGGCTACACAATCCATTCCTCACCAGACTACACAGTGCATTCCCCACCAGACTACACCGTCCATTCCCCACCAGACTACACCGTCCATTCCCCACCAGACTACACCGTCCATTCCCCACCAGACTACACCGTCCATTCCCCACCAGACTACACCGTCCATTCCCCACCAGACTACACCGTCCATTCCCCACCAGACTACACCGTCCATTCCCCACCAGACTACACCGTCCATTCCCCACCAGACTACACCGTCCATTCCCCACCAGACTACACCGTCCATTCCCGACTAGACTACACCGTCCATTCACCACCAGACTACACCGTTCATTCCTCACCAGACTAGACCGTCCATTCCCCACCAGACTACACCGTCCATTCCCCACCAGACTACACCGTCCATTCCCCACCAGACTACACCGTCCATTCCCCACCAGACTAGACCGTCCATTCCCCACCAGACTACACCGTCCATTCCCCACCAGACTAGACCGTCCATTCCCCACCAGACTACACCGTCCATTCCCCACCAGACTACACCGTCCATTCCCCACCAGATTACACCGTCCATTCCCCACCAGACTAGACCGTCCATTCCCCACCAGACTACACCGTCCATTCCCCAAGAGACTAGACCGTCCATTCCCCACCAGACTACACCGTCCATTCCCCACCAGACTACACAGTCCATTCCCCACCAGACTAGACCGTCCATTCCCCACCAGACTACACCGTCCATTCCCCACCAAACTAGACCGTCCATTCCCCACCAGACTACACCGTCCATTCCCCACCAGACTAGACCGTCCATTCCCCACCAGACTACACCGTCCATTCCCCACCAGACTACACCGTCCATTCCCCACCAGACTAGACCGTCCATTCCCCACCAGACTACACCGTCCATTCACCACCAGACTACACCGTTCATTCCTCACCAGACTAGACCCTCCATTCCCCACCAGACTACACCGTCCATTCCCCACCAGACTACACCGTCCATTCCCCACCAGACTAGACCGTCCATTCCCCACCAGACTAGACCGTCCATTCCCCACCAGACTACACCGTCCATTCCCCACCAGACTAGACCGTCCATTCCCCACCAGACTAGACCGTCCATTCCCCACTAGACTACACCGTCCATTCCCCACCAGACTACACCGTTCATTCCTCACCAGACTAGACCGTCCATTCCCCACCAGACTACACAGTCCATTCCCCACCAGACTACACCGTCCATTCCCCACCAGACTACACCGTCCATTCCCCACCAGACTAGACTGTCCATTCCCCACCAGACTAGACCGTCCATTTCCCACCAGACTACACCGTCCATTCCCCACCAGACTAGACCGTCCATTCCCCACCAGACTACACCGTCCATTCCTCACCAGACTACACCGTCCATTCCCCACCAGACTAGACCGTCCATTCCCCACCAGACTACACCGTCCATTCCCCACCAGACTACACCGTCCATTCCCCACTAGACTACACCGTCCATTCACCACCAGACTACACCGTTCATTCCTCACCAGACTAGACCGTCCATTCCCCACCAGACTACACCGTCCATTCCCCACCAGACTACACCGTCCATTCCCCACCAGACTAGACCGTCCATTCCCCACCAGACTAGACCGTCCATTCCCCACCAGACTACACCGTCCATTCCCCACCAGACTAGACCGTCCATTCCCCACCAGACTAGACCGTCCATTCCCCACTAGACTACACCGTCCATTCCCCACCAGACTACACCGTTCATTCCTCACCAGACTAGACCGTCCATTCCCCACCAGACTACACAGTCCATTCCCCACCAGACTACACCGTCCATTCCCCACCAGACTACACCGTCCATTCCCCACCAGACTAGACTGTCCATTCCCCACCAGACTAGACCGTCCATTTCCCACCAGACTACACCGTCCATTCCCCACCAGACTAGACCGTCCATTCCCCACCAGACTACACCGTCCATTCCTCACCAGACTACACCGTCCATTCCCCACCAGACTACACCGTCCATTCCCCACCAGACTACACCGTCCATTCCCCACCAGACTACACCGTCCATTAGCCACCAGACTAGACCGTCCATTCCCCACCAGACTACACCGTCCATTCCCCACCAGACTAGACCGTCCATTCCCCACCAGACTACACCGTCCATTCCCCACCAGACTACACCGTCCATTCCCCACCAGATTACACCGTCCATTCCCCACCAGACTAGACCGTCCATTCCCCACCAGACTACACCGTCCATTCCCCAAGAGACTAGACCGTCCATTCCCCAAGAGACTAGACCGTCCATTCCCCACCAGACTACACCGTCCATTCCCCACCAGACTAGACCGTCCATTCCCCATCAGACTACACCGTCCATTCCCCACCAAACTAGACCGTCCATTCCCCACCAGACTACACCGTCCATTCCCCACCAGACTAGACCGTCCATTCCCCACCAGACTACACCGTCCATTCCCCACCAGACTACACCGTCCATTCCCCATACTCCGCTATCTCACTGCTCCGCCATCCTCCTCGCTATACCCATCACGTCAGGTAGCTACGTAGTTGCTACCTCAGAGTTCCCAGAGTGTCATAACGTAATTTCTGGCCCCAGAGTTCTCTTATTCAAGAGTTTCCGCCAACATAGGAACAACGTCGACCAAAGCAAGTTCCAAACAGGTATTGACGATCCAGTTGTTGGTCCCTAACTATTACCAGCCAGATAAAAACCTCGGAAGCTTGTCCAAAATCAAATCCAGCGTGAAATTTACCCAGACGATTAACAAGGATCTTTTGAAACTTACCATCGTCTTTCCGGGTGAAAATCAAGCGCCCAGGTTCGATGCATCACTCTCGCCGGATGTCAGGTATAGCGTCAGGATAGAAATGTTCAGGAGAAATTGAAAATCTCACACTGAAAAAGGAAACGTGCTTGCCTGCTTGAGCATTTTTCTATGTGTAACAATCTGTCTAGTGGGGTAATAAAGCTAGGACATTGGGTAGCTTTAAAAAGAGATTGGACAAATATATAAGCGAAAAGGGCTGGGTTTGATTAGTATCTAAGGTGATGAATGAGACACTTGAACAGCATTCTGGAATCTTCATTCTGGAAACGTTTCGCCATAAAGTGACTTCTTCGGTCCAATAGAGAGAAAGGTGGAAGATGAGAAAGAATTTGAGGTAGTCAGTCCCTCAGCCTAGAGTCGATGTGTTCAGTCCATCAGTCGTGTTGAAGATGCAGCATGTTCACGGAGATGGGGTTTATGTTCTGATGACAGATGAGGTGGAGCAGCGGTAGGCGGAGTCACCAGTGGAGAAGACACAGCGGATATTGACGCAGGGATATCTACAAACTTGTCTAACCTATAGACACGACCTACTTCTACTAGTGGTCTTCTCCGTTGGTGACTGCGCCTACCACTGCTCCACCTTCACCATTCTTCTTTACATAGGACTGATGAAGCCACTGCGTGGCGAAACGTTTCGTCAGTAAATATACCCAAGTGTTGCACATGTGTCTAATTTATCAGTTTGTTGATTCTCTGAACCATTTATTTACATTCCTGCAGCTGTGCTTCTCCATTCTTATATTTATACGTATATCTGAATCATGGTTCACTGTGCCGATGGCTGCGTCTACTACAACCTAGGACCTTCACCTTGTGGAATCAAAAGAAAAATAATTCCAAAGTGGCCAGCTATAAACAACCTCTACTAGTGAGAACGGCTGGATTTGAGAGGGACCTGACCTCCCAACATCTGCGTTCTACTAGTGACCTACGTCTCACCTCCTGTGTGTGTGATGAATGGTTTGAAAAACCGACATGTTGAAGATTGAGACACTTATGCAGCATATGGGAATCTTTATTCAGGAAACGTTTCGCCACGCAGTGGCTTCATCAGTCCAATACAAAGAGGAAGGCGTAAGGAGAGGAGGAGAATGAGGTAATCAGTCCCTCAACCTGGAGTCGATGTGTTCAGTCCATCAATCTTGTAGAATGTACAGCATAGGGCCGTAGACGTGGCTTATATACAGTCGTGAGGTGACCCCGCCTCCAACTGCTTCACGTCACCTCACTACAGTATATAAGCCACGTCTACGGCCCTATGCTGTACATTCTACAAGATTGATGGACTGAACACATCGACTCCAGGTTGAGGGACTGATTACCTCATTCTCCTCCTCTCCTTACGCCTTCCTCTTTGTATTGGACTGATGAAGCCACTGCGTGGCGAAACGTTTCCTGAATAAAGATTCCCATATGCTGCATAAGTGTCTCAGTCTCACCTCCTGGCGCTATATAAGGCTCCATCCTGTCACTTCTACTCCATATTGTTTCAAACTACGGAACAATGCTCTTCTCCAGACTGAGGGACTGACCACCTCAAAACTTTAAGGGTGATGGACTGATTACATCGTCTTCAAGTCTCTTCTGCTTCTATCAACTTTTCTGTACTCGACTGAAGAAGCCTACAGTGTAGGCGAAACGTTTCGAAATAAAGATACCTAACTGTTGCATATGTGTCTTACCTAACAAACACCAGCTCATAACTGGTGCTCATAAGACTTGATAAAGCCCACTTGTGGGCGAATCGTTGTTAATAAAGGATCACATTATACTGTTTGTGTCTATTTTTCCACAAAGAAGAATGGTAAAGATCAGAAGGAGTTTGAGGTAATCAGTCCCTCAGCTAGAAGTCAATGTAATCAATCCATCAATCTTAAAAAGAATACAGCTTTTGCGCGGAGAATATATTGCAGACAGGTGAGGTGAAGCGATCGTAGGAGACATCACACTGGACAAATCCACACAGCAACATCTTGGGATCTTGATACAGGGAATTCTTCAACTTGTCGGTTTTCAAAACCATTCATCACATCTGTCAGACACTGCAACATCATGGGATCTTGGTACAAAGACTTCAACGCTTGCCCAACATTTGGACGACGACCTACTTACGCTAGTGGCAGGTCCCACTGTGATCCCGCCTCCTCCTGCTTCAACTCATCTCACCGCAGTATATAAGCCACCTCTCTGGCCCTATGCTGCATTTCCTACAAAAGTGATGGACTGAACACATCGATTCCAGGTTGAGGGACTGATTACCTCAAACTTCTACTCTCCTTACCTATCTCTACTTTGTATTGGACTGATGAAGCCACTGTGTGGCGAAACGTTTCTTCAATGAAGATTCCCATGTGTTGCATAAGTGTCTCAATTCTTCAACTTGTCGGTTTTCAAAACCATTCATCACACAATTCTTCACTTGCCTTACCTATAGGTATGACCTACTTCCACACGTGGATTTTCCCAGTGCAATATCGCCTACGACTTCTTCACCTTACCTGTCTACAATGCATGAGCCACTTCTTTCCGCATTTGCTGTGATATTAGTAGTAATATTAGAAGTAGTAGTGGTTGTAATACTTGTGGTGGTAGTAGTAGTAGTAATACTTGTGGTTAGTAATAGTATATGATAAATGTTTTTCAAAATCGACAAATTTCGACACAGTAGCTTCATAAGTCCTTTTAAACAAGCAGTCTATATACGAACCCATCAGCACACAACGGAGGGAGGCACTTAACTAGGATTTTCTATACAAAACCAGACAAATACTCAAACGCACTAGCGAAGGGAAGAAACTTCTGCACTTAATACCCAGCAACCCTAAACCAGCACACATGTATGGACTCCTTAAGACCCATAAACATAGTATTCCTCTCAGACCAATCACATCAGTTATAGGCAGCGCACCACACATACTAGCTGGAGTTCTTGCTAAACATCTTTCCTGCCGTCTGGGAACCATCAGCCCAGCTCATCTAAAGAATTCAGGCGACCTAAACCGCTTCAGAGACCTCTCCATCCGAAACAAGAAACCAATTTGTTTGGACGTAATTTCCCTCCTCACTAAGTATCCACCACACAAACCATTGACGTTCATTGACGTAAAGTCAATCAGGACCTTAATCTTCTACCTCCTGGAGATTTCGTTGACCTGATTGAACCCTGCATTAACTTCAATTGCTTTTCTTTCAATAACAGGCTCTACAAACAAATTTTTGGTATGGGAATGGGGTCCCCCATCAGCGTCTTCTTAGCCATCTTGTATATGGAACACCTGTAAGCTGAACGCTTCGCCAACATCATCCCCACCAGCGTCACTTGGTTACGTTATGTGGACGACATCCTCATAATAACTTCCAAACGTTCAGATATGCGGAATCGTCAGGGAAGGCTCAACGCAGTTGAACCGGCTATCAATTTTCACTATAAGAAGAGTCTAATAACAAGCTACCTTTTCTAGACGTCCTCATTCATAAAGCAGATAACACTAAGGTTTCAAGTCTACATGGAGTCTACAAACAAAAAAGATTTCACGCACTTCTGTTCCAGTCAAGATACTAAGACCAAAAGAGGCATCATCATCGGATTTTTCCTAAGAGCATACCGAATTTGTAGTCCAGAGTTTCTTGACGAGGAATGTGCATATACCAAACCTCCATCGAGTTACATTTTCTTTTCTTTTTTATCAAAGATTGCAAGAAAAGAGCTCTTCAGATCATCAGTTCTCCAGGCAGTAACACCACTCCTAACAAAGTTATAATTCTTCTCAACAGCCAGGTTGCACTGAACGCTTCGAAAGTACTCGCACAAGTTAACACTAGAGTAGCCATCGCATCCACTACTTCCATAAAAGATCTAACTAGGGCAAAATCGAAGTACCTTGAACTTGTCAATGCAGGGGTTTACACTATACCCTGTGGAGGCTGTGGGAGAATATACGTAAATGAAACAGCAAGAAACCTCGAAACACTTTCCGATGAACACGTTAATACATGAAGGAACTATAATTTGAACAATGCCTGCGTACAATACCAGAATTCCGCCAATCACATCATGAAAATCAACGACGCCCTACTAGTGATTAGAGAACCTAATTTCCGTAGACGTAAATGCCTTAAATCATCATTAATCGCTATTTCTAACACAAACAAAAGGCAGCGTTATCATCTTTGAAGTATTAGCAAGAATCCCCCTCAAAACAATAAACCCAGCCATCACATAGTTGTTGTTCCTGATACTACTACTACTACGACTACTACTACTATTACCACAAGTATTACTACTACTACTACAAATATTACAATTACTACTACTTCTAGTGTTACTACAACGATTATATTGTGCCTTATACCTCACTCCAAAGCCTATATATACCCGCTGTGTCCAAGTATTCTTTGTAATGGCTTGACAAAGCTCCTGGACAGTGAAAAGTTGCCACAGTGAAATGTCACATTAGTTGCACTTGTGTCCTGTTACTTAACAGTATTACAGTAGCACACGAATAGAATTTCTAATGCGTGAACGATCACTAAATAAAGACTGACCGAAACGATAATTTACCTGCAACATTTTTTCACAGATCCCCGTAACTTCAGTGGGTGGTGGGCCAGACAATGTAAAAAAATAATATACTTATGGACCACCCTAATGTACACAAGTATCCCCCCAGTGAATAAACATGAGCACACTTCTACGTGTATATGCTGGGTAGAAGCACGACCCTTAGTGTATTAACCCTGTATGAATATTGTGTTGCTGGGCAACATTTAGCAAATTTCAACCTTTATTTTTTTCGCAGAAAGACGTCATCCATCTGCAGGCATGTCTCTCATAATTATGAAATTATGAAATTCAGTGGACAGTGAGGCTGAGAATATGTTATTGTGCATTGTTACTGGAGGGACTGTATCGTACTGTGTAAGCCCGGGTATTGTGGTGTACTGGGTTTGTTCTGGGTATCGTATTTTTTGTATGTGTCTGAGTAGTGTGTACTGTTGCACGCGTTTGGATATTACACCCGATGGATTGTCTGGGGAATAGGAAATACATGCACGTTTGTATCTGGGGACATTCAGTGCATTTAGGCTTATATCTAGGAATACTCAGTGCAGTCAGGTTCATGTCTGGACACAGTAATGCATTCAGCATAATGTCAAGGGGATACATAATGCATTCAGGGTTATTTCTTGGGGACGCAGTGCATTCAGGTATATGTTAGGGAAATACTCAAAGAAAGCATTTTCACATGACTCACGAAATCGTAATGACACGGCCACGCTAGCGGGAGATTCGTCTGTAAAAATTTGCATTTGTGGTCACAGTGGTGCCTATGCTAACCTTCCTATGGTGTAGAAATATACCTAGTTGGATGAACCTTATTGTAGCCAGCTAACCCAGTGGCTAACGCGTCGGTCTGGAGTTTTATGACTCTCTGATAGCGGGTTCTAACCCCGCCCTTGGTATGGTTTGAAAGCATTTTAAGAGTACTTTGAATGCGTATAAGACCCAATATAAGCTGAAGTAAACGACTGCCAAACGACTGTTCATTCACTGACAGTCGTTTATTAAGACATATCTCTAGTTTATAGATCATATGGCTTTGAGGGGCGTGAGAATAGATTTGCTGCTGAAAGCTCCTGAGGCTGTGTGAGGAGACAGGAGGGACACGGACAGTGGCTCCTGAGGCTGTGTGAGGAGACAGGAGGGACACGGACAGTGGTTCCTGAGGTTGTGTGAGGAGACAGGAGGGACACGGACAGTGGCTCCTGAGGCTGTGTGAGGAGACAGGAGGGACACGGACAGTGGCTCTTGAAGCTGTGAGGAGACAGGAGGGACACGGACAGTGGCTCCTGAGGCTGTGTGAGGAGACAGGAGGGACACGGACAGTGGCTCCTGAGGCTGTGTGAGGAGACAGGAGGGACACGGACAGTGGCTCTTGAAGCTGTGAGGAGACAGGAGGGACACGTACAGTGGATCCTGAAGCTGTGTGAGGAGACAGGAGGGACACGTACAGTGGATCCTGAGGCTGTGTGAAGAGACAGGAGGGACACGGACAGTGGCTCCTGGCGGAAACTAAACAGAAGAGCAGTTTCTGAAGTCTTCCTATTAAAAGCCTCGTGGCTCAGTGATACAGCGCTGGAACTGTTACATGCCAGGACCTCTGTTCGAACCCTAGCCCACCCTCCTTTCCATCCATCCTTTTGGTTACTCAAAAAAAAAAATAATATTTTACAAAAAAAAAAAAAAAGTCCAGAATCCATTGACTTTATTTGAAAAAATTACGAAATTGCATTTTTGGCTCTGGATTTACGACAGAGTGAAAACCTCAGTGAGTAACTTCCACATTGCATTCGACAGGTTTGAAAGCTATCAAGGATACTTTAAAACCTAAAATAACAATTAAGGTTTCGGTATATACACAATGAGTGATATACATAGACATACACTTATTATACTTGTACTGACAGTGTACGTAAACTGAGAAGACAAACAGTTCAGTGCACACATGTACACCTTATTTTATGTACATTAACATCCACCTCAGTATACTTACGTTGATGCCCACCTCAGTGTAGCACACTGATGACTTTACACATCAGTGTGTAGATGAATGGTTCAGAGAACCGACAAGTTGATGAATTAGACACATATGCAACTCTTGGGTATCTTTATTGAGGAAACGTTTCTCCACACACTGGCTTCATCAGTCCATACAAAGGAGAATGGTGAGGAACGGGAGGAGTTTGAGGTAATCAGTAGCTCAGGCTGAGGGACTGATTACCTCAAACTCCTTCTGTTCTTCAATGTTCTCCTTTGTATGGACTGATGAAGCCACTGTGTGACGATACGTTTCCTCATTAAAGATACCCAAGTGTTGTACATGTGTCTTATTTATCAACCTCAGTGTAACAAACCGACGACTTTACACCTCAGTGTAGTACACTGATGAATTTACACCTCAGTATACGGACACTGATACAAATACACTTCAACGACTGACATACACTTCAGTGTATAAATACAGTCATCTACCTCAGATTATGTACACTGATATCCCCCCAGTGTATATATATTGATATCCACCTCAGATTATATACACTGTTATCCACTTCAAAGTATATACACTGATATCCACCCAGTGTATATATATTGATATCCACCTCAGATTATATACACTGTTATCCACTTCAAAGTATATACACTGATATCCACCCAGTGTATATATATTGATATCCACCTCAGATTATATACACTGTTATCCACTTCAAAGTATATACACTGATATCCACCTCAGTGTATATATACTGATATCCACTTCAGATTATATACACTATTAGCCACTTCAGAGTATATACACTGATATCCACCTCAGAGTATATACATTAATATCCACCTCAGAGTATATACACTAATATCTACATCTCAGCATATATATCCTGTAAGCTACTCTGCATTGGATAACTGACTCAGGTTTTTTACCTGCATCAGCTAAATGATTTACCGTTTAAAGCTCTGCAAGATAAAGCAGATAGCACTGTACAAACGAACTTTAATGAGGCGGTTCCAGGCTTGACGAGTTGATTTGCTTCTTTCTTCTCACTTGTCATAGAGCTGGTAATCCCGTGCGCGGAGGCTCTCCATCCCCCTGGCAGCGTGATTAGTCTTTTGTTTATATCGATTGTGCGTGTGTGTGTGTGTGTGTGTGTGTGTGTTGAGTGCATTGAGTATATGTGCTTATGTGTGTGTTGTGCGTGTGTAATTTGTTTGTTGTATGTATGTTTTATTTTTGTGTGTGCGTATTTTAGTTACTAGTTGTCAAACTACACAGACAGACACACACACACACACATACACACACACACACACACACACACACACACACACACACACACACACACACACACACACACACACACACACACACACACACACACACACACACACACACACATGTCAGCGTATCCCTTGACCGTGGCGTGGTATTTCCAGACTGGTAATCGGATTTGCAAAAAAAAAAAATCCTCTTATAAATTGCCGTTGTGTGATGCCAGTTTTATATATACATAAATATATATATATATATATATATATATATATATATATATATATATATATATATATATATATATATATATATATATATATATATATATATATATTATCAGGAGGGACAGAAATTTTCGTACTTGAAAACAAATTCCCCTGACGGAGAGTGTTTAGTGCTTTCACTGTCTAGGAGAGTAAACTCTCACTTTGGTGGATCAACGCCCTCTCTCTCTCCCTCCTCTCTCTCTTTCTTTCTCTCTCTCTCTCTCTCTCTCTCTCTCTCTCTCTCTCTCTCTCTCTCTCTCTCTCTCTCTCTCTCTCTCTCTCTCTCTCTCTCTCTCTCTCTCTCTCTCTCTCTCAGAGGAGCTACCACTCGTCCTCTCCATTATTCTGTTCCACTCGTTCTCACTCTCCCTCGCTTTTCCTCCATCACTCTGGAAGAGGAGCGACCTTTCTCCCTCCCTCACCCTCCTTTACTATGGGCGTCGTCAGCCGACCATTGCAGACTCTCTCTCTCTTTCTCTCTCTCTCTCTCTCTCTCTCTCTCTCTCTCTCTCTCTCTCTCTCTCTCTCTCTCTCTCTCTCTCTCTCTCTCTCTCTCTCTCTCTCTATCTTGGTTAAAGTTGCTTGAACCATACACACACTTGCTGCTAAAGCCAGAAACTGAGACTACTGTGCTCCTTTACTTCACTGTACTGACACTACTGTGCTATGTTACTTCACTGGTCTAAGACTACTGTGCTCTTTACGTGCTATATTGGGTTTTCTGTAGTCTGTACTTGCTGTTAAGACTCTCCCGTGCTCTATTCTAGCTGTTCTGAGAGTCCTGTGTTCTGTATCTACTACAATTGACTAGTCTCACTGTACTAAAGTACGCATGAAAAACAGAAAAGGCACCTTATGTAAAATGTGTAAGGGGTGGGTGCATGATGGATGTATGTACAATTATAGCAACGGTGCCAGAATTCATTTTGTGTGTAACAAATGCACTTTGGCACAGTTACCCTTTAGCAGTGATGACATTGATTTACCTAATTTTAATACAAATGACCCATTGCCATATATTGATAATTATGATTGTTTTATGAAAACAGGCCTTCACTTTATTCATGTCAATGCAAGATCACTTCTTCCTAAATTGGCAGAGATTAGGATTCTAGCTAACAAAATTAGGGCGGCAGTTATAACCATCTCTGAATCTTGGTTGGATGATACGGTGACTGACGACGAGGTCAAAATAGAAGGTTACAATATAAAACGCTTAGATAGGAACAGAAAGGGCGGTGGAGTATGTGCCTACATTAGAAATGACTTAGCATACAACCCAAGACCTGATTTAAATAACAATAAACTGGAGATTCTATGGTTTGAAGTGCTGCTTCCCAAGACCAAACCCATCTTAGTAGGAACTAGTTACCGCCCTCCTACCCAGGACCAGTTCTTAGAAGACTTTTCCAGAGTCTTGTCCGGAGTTGAAAGCAATTGCGAAACAATAATACTAAGGGCGACTTCAATATCTGTTTTCAGCAACAGAATAACGGGCTATGCAAAGGTATAAGCAAATTCTAGGATTAAATAGCTACACCCAACTAATTAATAAACCAACCCGGATCACACGTTCTCAGCCACCCTAATTGACCACATACTTTGCAACCGCGCTGAGAACATTAGTCAGTCAGGCGTCATTACACAGGTCTTAGTGATCATTTCATCATTTACTGCACCAGGAAAATCACTAGGGATAGGATAGGCCTCCTACAGGACAATAAAAATGAGGTCAACTAGAAACTACAGTAAAGAAACACTGGTAAATAGGCTACACAATTGTGACTGGACAGAGATAACAAGTTGCACGGACGTAAACGATGCCTGGGAAAAATTCAAAACAATGTTCACTACCATTCTTAATAATATTGCACCAGTTAAAGAGGTTAGGATTAAACGAAGAACTGAACCCTGGATGACTACTGAGATATTAGATAATATGAAATTCAGAGACCAGCTGCTAAAAAGATTTAAAGCAAACAGACAGGATACTGCAGCACATAATGAATTCCAAAGGGTGAGGAACAGAGTACAGAGGCTTATAAAAGGAGCAAAGGCAAAGCACTATTGCTCAAAAATTGAAGAATATAAGCATAACCCCAGAAAGCTCTGGCAACAACTAAAACAGTTGGGATATAGCCATAAGCCAGTAGATAGGTCTAACATAGTACTCACTATCGATAATGAGGTATGCCACGAAACATCTAAGGTGGCAAATTGCTTTAATTCCTACTACACATCTGTTGCATCAACACTAGTAAGTAAACTACCAGCTGCATCAAATACCTTTAACACAGACTCTGATAAGTTTCAAACATACTATACCAATAAAGGGGTAACCCCCAAACAGTTGTCAACTAGTAAGTGTATCTCATGACCTTCATTCAAAAAGAACTAAGCAGGTTAAACCCAACTAAGAGCACAGGCCCTGATAACATCCCATCTAAGTTCCTAAAAGATGGTGCTTTTGAACTGTCAATCCCTATTGCTCACATAATAAATCTATCAATCACCACTAATACCGTACCGGAGGGGTTCAAGGAGGCCAGAGTTACTCCTATCTTCAAGAAAAATAATAGGTCTGATGTAAGCAACTATAGACCTGTTAGTATACTCAGTATAATATCTAAATTCTGGAGAGGGCGGTGTATTCTCAAGTAGTTAAGTACCTTAATGACAACAGCATTCTCCATAGCTATCAATCGGGCTTTAGAAGATCCTACTCAACCGATACCTCCCTTATTAATCTGATGGATTACCTGAGAACTGAAATGTCAAAAGGGAACCTCATAGGTATGGTAACCTTAGACCTGCAAAAGGCCTTCGATACTGTCAACCACAATATATTATGTAATAAACTTCAATCTATCGGTATAGGTTCTGTAGACTGGTTTAAGTCCTACCTTAGCAACAGGAGACAAATAGTCAAAATCAACAAAACGGAATCAGAACCCCTGCCGATAACATGTGGAGCTCCCCAAGGTAGTATTCTGGGACCCTTACTATTCTTATGTTATGTCAATGATATGCCTATCAGTGTCAAGTGCAAACTCCTACTGTATGCAGATGACAGTGCTCTGTTAGTGACAGGTAAAGACCCACAAGATATTGCTAATGTTTTAACACTGGAACTGGAGTCCTGCAGCAAATGGTTAGTAGACAAACTATCATTACACCTAGGGAAAACTGAAGCCATTCTCTTTGGAACGAAACATAAACTGAGAAGGGTAAATAATTTTAATGTTCAGTGTAATGGGGAGTCCATCACTTTGGTTTCATCAGTTAAATATCTGGGAATCCCCTTTGACCCATGCATGTCAGGAGAATTGATAGGGAACAGTGTAGTAAAGAAAGCGAATGCCAGGCTGAAGTTCCTGTATAGACAAGCACAGTGTCTACCTACTGAGGCTCGCAGGACCCTATGTCTAGCCCTTATACAATGCCATATGGATTACGCTTGCTCTTCTTGGTACTCTGCCTTGACAAAAAAACTGAAAGATAGACTGCAAATCACCCAGAACAAAATCGTAAGATTCATCCTGGGGCTGGGACCAAGAGAACATGTAGGCCAGGATGAATTACAGCAGTTGGATATGCTGAATGTTGAAGACAGAGTAAAACAACTGAAGCTAAATCATGTTTATAAAATTGCTCACAAACAGTGTCCAGAATATCTTGCTGTCAATTTTGTCAAGGTTGGGAACCGCAGCAATCATAGTACTAGGGGGAGAGAGCACAACTTTGTAGTACCCACAGTCAGTGGCCAGGCTTCAAACACCTTTTATTGTACAGCAATAAAGGAATGGAACAGACTACCCACAAATGTCAAGGCCAGTCATAGCTTGAACCAGTTCAAGAAGACTGCCAAAAAGTGTCTGATGAATGAAGCAACAGAAAGGGAGGGGAATGATTTTCTATTTTTTAGCTAAAATACGTGTAAATTTTACCTTATCCCTAGTAATGACCCTCGTATTGTAGATAGTCGTAATGACCCTCGGGTAGTAGATAGTCTTAATGACCCTCGTATTGTAGATAGTCTTAATGACCCTCGTGTAGTAGATAGTATTTTTAGTATGATAATAAGATGTTATCTTCATTATAGAATAATAAGAAAATATTATAACCTTTATATTATAATAATAAGGTAAAAGGACCCCAATGGAAATAAGTCACTCTGTCTGACTTTTTTTGGGTTATCCTAGGTTCTCTACACATATGCTGCTATGTATGATAATTCTATGTAACTGTATTGTGTATACCTGACCCTCGTTAAATTTACTTACTTAGAACTTACTTACTTACTTACTTTGCTCCTGATAACTTTGCTCCTAGAACGACCATAACTTTGCTCCTTGAACGATCACGACTTTGCTCCTGGAACGACCATAACTTTGCTTCTGGAATGACCATAACTTTTCTCCTGGAACAATCATAACTTTGCTCCTGGAACTATTATAACTTTGCTCACGGAATTGAAAAAAAATGGCTTTTGGAACTACTGTAATATTACTCCTGGAAGTACAAAAAAACTTGCCAGTTTGAACCACGATAACATTCCTATTGGGTCCATAGGAATGTAACTTCCTGATCTAACAGAACACTGCTGCTGGATGCATTAGAACACTGCTCCTGAAAGCACTATAACGTGGCTATTGGAACCAGTTAAATATTACTCCTGGAACTATTGGAAGAGTGATTCTGGAAGCACTGGAACTCGGGAACTTCTAAAACACTTGTCTCTGAAGCTTAATTAACTTTGTCTCTGGAGTTTCATACACCTTGATTCTGGAGCCACTTCAACCCTTCTTCTGGGAACCTTTAGAATCTTGTTTCTGAAACCTATGGAACCTTGTTTATGAAACCCATGAAACCTTTCCTAAGGAACCAATAAAATTTTGCTACTGAAACTTCTAGCACCTTTCCCACCTAGCACCTTCCTGGAACCGATGTAATCTCTTATCTAATGCTGAAAAAATGTGAAACATCTCAACAGTGAGATGTTTCACATTTCACATCTCATCCTGAAGCTCCGTCACCTCTTGATCCGAGGAAATTGGAGTTTCCTCTCCTCTTCCCTAGGATCAAATCTGATTATAGTCCATTGCTCGAGCGCAGTATAAATTATCAGTTATGGATTTTTGGTGGTAATGTGCTGGCTACTTCACCGTGGTTTGCTGTTTCTAAAATGCAAAAAAGGCAGATGATCCTCATAAATCAGCAAGGCAATTACCTGGAACTTTTAAATAAAGTTAACGTTCGGAACGTTCGTTATTCCAGAAGTATATCTTAGCCTCTAACTCCGACTCCAAGTTGTCTCCGTTCTCTGAAAAAGACCGAAGCTTTGAAATCAGTCTAATGAGGTAGCAATTTTCTCTGCTCCTGAGAAAAGATTAAGCATCATCCTGGCATCCAGCAGCCTTTAACGTTAAGAAAGGGCTATCCAGGCTTTCGATTTTGAAGGTTATTAGTGTGAGGAACCAATACAGAAAATGAGCACCTCATTACCAACACGAAGAGACTCTCAGGATATTTTCTTGTGATTAAATTATCTTTATTCCAGGCCTGAGAAAATTTGAGCAAAAAAAAAAAAATCGAGGTGAGATTTAGAGACTATTGAAGCTCTGAGGTGCGTCTGTTCTAAGGGTTCCCAATCTGAGAGTTCCCGGGGTTCAAGATGGTTCAAAGACATGGCCACAGTAGTTCAAGGAAGAGTAAGGCAAGAGAGTTTAAAAGCATGGTTCAGTAGTTCGTGGTAATTTAAGGCAGGCGTTAGTTGTTCAAGATAGTTTCAAGACAGGTGGCTGTCAACTGTTGTGCATGTGCATGGTGGCTGTCAGCTGTTATGCATGTGCATGGTGGCTGTCAGCTATTTTTCCCTTAGAAGTGAACCTCAGACATACAGGTTTATATAATAATAATAATAATAATAATAATAATAATAATAATAATAATAATAATAATAATAATAATAATAATAATAATAATCCGAGTGAATTTCTTTCCCCACTCATGAAAGTTGCCTAATTAATTCATGTGAACAACTGATGCTTTACTCCTTAAAATTGTTATGAACTTCAGTTATTTATTTGCAAGTTGCCTGACGGCAGAGTGCCCCTTTCCTGGCACAGCAAATTGATCATTAGGAAGACGATAATGAATAAAGTTTGTCTTGAGGGTTATTAGTAAGATTAACGAGGCCTCTGCAGGTGATAATCCTTGCGTGCTGTGTTTATTTTTGCGTAGGCTTCGCAAGAGGTTTCTGAAGTATTTTGCAAGCGAGAGCATTTCCAGTCGAATGTTACTATTCAGGTAAAAATTGGAGTTGCAGTGTTTTGAACAATTAGGTTCCCTGCTGCCCTGTTCTGTGCAAGATTTACGTAGTGGGAACGAAAGCTGGCTGTTTCCCAGTCATTTTCTGTCACATATAATATAATACCTTTATTTACTACAAGTACATGTTATACAGGCCTAGTTGACATCAATGACATACTACGTACTATATAGAAAGCCCCTAGCATTTCGGGCAAATTAGGTTCTCGTCCCAGGGTGCGACCCACTCCAGTCGACTAACTCCTAGGTAGCCATTTTACTGATGGGTGAACATAGACAACCGGTGTAAAGAAACACCCCCAATGTTTCTACCTGTGCTGGGAATCGAACGCTGACCCTCGTCGTGTGAAGCAAGAACTTTAGCGATCAGACCACGGGGCACATGGGATGGGTTTGTAGAATAGTGTTCTTGTGTACAGTTCACGAGAGTCCTGCTCTGATATTAATATTAATATCTTCATTTACTACAAGTACATGTACAAGGTATACAGTCATAGCTGACATCAATGACATACTACTATATAGAAAGCCACTTGTTATGCAGAGCATTTCGGGGCAAATTAGATAAATTTTGTCCCAGGATGCGACCCACACCAGTCAACTAACACCCAGGTACCCATTTTAGTAATGGGTGAACATAGACAACAGTTCTAAGGAAACACATCCAATGCTTCCGTCCTTCACCGGGAATCGAACCCGGACCCACACCGTGTAGTGAAACGTCTCCTATAATAACTGTCCTCATGTGTTTATAAGTGTCCTATTCCACAGGTTGTTTCACCATAGCATTTACAACCAGGATGACTTTCTCACATGAGATAGAAATTTGTCGGCCTGAACAGACAGACTTCAGCAGGAAGTTGACGATAACGTCAAGCATTCCACTGGATTCAGTAGCTACATTTGTTCTAAAGACTTCTTTCCAGGAGGGCTGGACGCCGAAGTGTTGGACCAGTTAGGGACGGTGAGTAGAGTACCGTGTAACTTGTTCCAAAGTTCGTGGGTTCGAGTCTCCTTCGGTCTGAGATTATTGTTTGTGAATATTTAGCTTGTTCTGCAAAGTTTAAAAATACATACATATGTATATATGCATGTATGTTTTAGCCCGCCTCATGGTGAGCGAAAATCCACGACGTTCTAAACCACCGGACCACACAATCCTACAAATAACTTGAGACTAGCGAACTAGGCTTGCTTCAAGTTGCTAGGACATACGATGTTGTGGTTGCCTCAGAGCTAATTTTATTCTACTCCCCGTTTGGTGTACTAGCAATACGCATATTATTGTAACCAAACCAATAAATAATAAGTGGTATTTAATGAATAACAACACTGCGTCAAGCCAGAGGATCGAACCCGTGTTGTTTTAGCAACACGGGTTCGATCCTACAGCTAGCCGCACTATTGTTTTTGATTAAATACCACTTGTTCATGGTTACAATATACATATATATATGTATATACATATATATATATATACATATATATATATAATATATATATATATATATATATATATATATATATATATATATATATATATATGTCATGCCGAATATGTAAAACTGGTCAATTAACAAGAACTCATTTAAAATTAAGTCCTTTCTGAAATTTTCTCTTATACGTTTAAAGATATATTTTTTTCATTAATGTTAATGTAAAAATTTTTAATTTTGCACCAAAAGAATCTTAGAAAACTTACCTAACCTTATTATAACAAGAACAATTTATTTTAGCCTAGCCCAACTAAATATATTTTAAATACGTTTACAATAATTTAGTACTAAACAAACACAATCAAATATATTTTTTTCGTTAGGTTCAGAATGATTTTGGCAAAATTATTGCATACACAAATTTTCACTTGTCCTATATGGCAAGATGAGCGTTGCTATTTAAGCCAAGATCGCAAGTTCTGCCTATTCGGCACGACATATATATATATATATATATATATATATATATATATATATATATATATATATATATATATATATATATATATATATATATATATATATATATATATAATATATATATATATATATATATATATATATATATATATATATATATATATATATATATATATATATATATATATATATAATGGTCCTGGGGAAGACGGCGGAGACCCTTATTATTGTACATAGATGACATGATCTCGTAGCCACCCCAAAGTCAGACTACTGAGTCCAGAGGTCGCTGCTGCCATACAAGCACTTGGACCACAGAAACCGGCACGGTCAAGCCAATGATCACTACGGCCATAACCCGCTACAGGGCCATCAGCTAACTCACTTTCACTTCTGCATTCTACCTTGAGACTTAAGAGATTTCGGAGGAAGGAGCAGATGCAAGGGAAGGAGTAATTTAAGGGAAGGCAGGATAGAGGAGTTCAAGAGAAGGAAGAAGGGATTCAAACGAAGGAATAGCAAATTCAGGGGAAGGAAGGAGGGACAGATTCTAGGGAAGGAGGCAAGAGAAGAAGGGAGGGACGAAGGCAAGAAAGAAGCGAAGGCAAGGAAAAAAGAGAGAGAGAAAGAGAGGGGGAGGGGAAGCAGCTACTGGAAGAGGAGCAGTGGAAGCGTAAAGAAAAATGGCAATTTTTAAGAGACTAAAAATAATTAGGAGAACAACGTTTAAACCTTCCACTGTCGTCGTCACTATGAAAGTGACGACGACTCACTCTTCAACAGTGGATGACTGTGATTATGAAACACTGACAACTCACAGCTATTAGAGAAAATACCACGGAGCAACATTATAACACTTATGGTGCAGTAAGTCATCTTTATACAACGTTTCACTCCAAGTTAAGCTTGAGAAAAACTTAAAGGCAACAAAGAGGGCCTCTTGGAATAGTTTCACAGTGGAGAATAACAGAAGCAGTGCATCAGAATTTGTCCAGGAAAGACACTGTTTCACCAGAGAGTTCTGGGAGTTCTTCATACGGAAAACGGAGCTACAATGGACGAAAAAACGCTCACCTCTGAGCGAAACGTTGTCTAGTAAAGAATCTGAGACTTTCATAATTTAAGACATATTTTTCATATGAATGCTCATTTATCTATTGAAGCTGTGACGTGAATACGCTGTGATGGAAATATTCTAAAATCATGAATACCAACGATGCTCTTGCATTCTTCCGGAGGAAGAAGACTCCTCGATGGAAGGAAAATGCCAAGTTGAAAAAGTCAATCTCCATTTTTATTGGACATCTGAGCGCAGATCACATCGAAATGAAGGAGTCTCTGAAAAATGTGTCTATGAGGCGTGCAGGTGGAGGCGCTCAGGCGCACCACAAGTAGCGTCGGTTTGATAACAATTTGTCGACACCACTATAAAGCATTACTTAAGAAATTGTAATGACACGATTGTAAACAAACCACGGTACGGGTGGGGATTGAACTCGTGGTGAGTGAGTCGTCAAACTCCAGACCGACGCGTTAGCCACTGTGCCAGCTGGCTACAATAACATTCATTCAATTAGGTATATTTAACTAATATATCAACCTACCCACCAGGCCACTGGGTTCCTGTGGCCTGGTGGCTAAAGCTCTCGCTTCACACGGCGAGTGTCTGGGTTCGATTCCCAGCTAGGGTAGCAACATTAGCCGTGCTTCTTTACATCGGTCGTCTATGTTCACCCTTAAAATAATGAATCCTGTGATACTCCAATACTGAAACTATGTACTGTGCCAAAACAAAAGCATTCACATTGCTAAACTAACAAACTAGTATTTAGTTACTTAGCCATAATACCAACTTACCTCATAATTTGTAATATTTTAAAATTAAGAATTAAACTAAGTCTGCCCGAAATGCCCAGCCATGCTAGGTGTTCTAGTGGTACACTCTGTAATTATTATTTTACTACATGTAAACCACACAATAACCAAATTCTGTAAACTCAGCATTGTAATACTTATAGAGAATAAACTTTGAATTTGAATTTGAATTTGAATCAGTAAAATGGGTACCTGGGAGTTATTCGACTGGTGTGGGTCGCATCCTGGGGACAAAACTGACCTAATTTGCCCGAAATGCTCTGCATAACAGACGGCTTTCTATATAGTAGTATGTCATTGATGTTACTTGCAGTAAATAAAGATATTATTATTATTATCATTATTATCATTATTATTATTATTATTATTATTATTATTATTATTATTATTATTATTATTATTATTATTATTATTATTATTATTATTATTATTATTATTATTATTATTATTATTATAGCCAGCTGGCCCAGTGGCTAACGCGTCGGTCTGGAGTTTTAAGACTCACCACGAGTTCAATCCCCGCCAGTACCGTGGTTTACAAAGCATTATTTACATGTTTCGGCCTTCAACTGAGGCCCTCTCCAGTCTACTTGGTTAGGGTTGGCAATATTAGTCAGGAAACAGGACAAGCGCGGAGGCTCTGGGGAATGTTTGTGTATGACGGCGTGCTGGTGGAACCATTTAGATGCACTGGAAGTAACGTAAGATATCATTCCTGGACACCACCATTACGCATTGTTTTTCATGAAAGAACTGAAGATTTCGGACTTCAGCTGAGGCCCTCTTCAGTCTACTAGGTTAGGTTAAGCAGGCTTCATCAGGGAACAAAACAAAAACCTCTGAATGTGTGTCTTAGTCACATGACGACGTATTAATTTTTTGCCATTGGACAGACGCCTTCCACTGGCTTATCGTACCCTCATACAGCTATGAGGGTACCTTTACCAACTTCAACTTCAACAACAAGAACATCAACTGGGATCAGGTAAACTATACCCTAGATGAAACATGTTGGGAAGATAAATTAAATGGACCCTAACCAATGCCTTGAAAAGATCAACCTCCTGGTAACTGAAGTATGTTCAAGGTATATTACTCTAAGAAAAAAGAAAAGAAGTAAACTGGAGAGAGAGTGATGCTCCCTCTACAGGAGAAGACGAAGAATCACTTAGCTCCTCAAGAATGCCAGATTAACTGATACACAGAAGGAAGCGCTAACTAGGGAAGTGGAAAATACTGAGCTGAAGTTAAAGGACTCATACAGGATCCAGGAGAGACAAGAGCTAAAAGCGATTAGTGAAATTGAAAGAAATTCGAAATATTTCTTTTCACATGCCAAAAACAAGGAAAAACCACTTCTGATACAGGGCCCCTGCTCAGACAAGACGGATCCTACACAGACGACAACAAAGAAATAAGTGAGATACTGAAATCTCAATGTGACTCTGTGTTCAGACAGCCACTAATCAGTCTAAAGATAGACAGTCCAAATAATTTTTTCACGAATGAGCCTCAAAACCCTGACAATTTATGCCAAATTTCTGACATAACCCTAACTCCACTAGACTTTGAGAAAGCCGTCGACATACCCATGCACTCAGCCCCAGGCTCAGACTCGTGGAACTCGGTGTTCATTAAGAACTGCAAAAAACCCTTCTCACAGTCCCTAAGTATGCTATGGAGAAGGCGAGATTCCACGGTCACTAAAAACAACGGATATAGCCCCAATCCATAAAGGTGACAGAAAAGCAGTAGCTAACAACTATAGACCAATAGCTTTAACGTCCCACATCATAAAAGTCTTTGAAAGAGTTCTAAGAAGCAGGATAGTAAACCACCTGGACTCCTAAAAATTGCACAACCCAGGGCAACGTGGTTTCAGAGCAGGTCGCTCTTGCCTCTCGCAACTGCTAGACCACTATGATATGGTCTTAGATGCACTGGAAAACAAACAGAATGCAGATGTAGTGTGGCATGCAAAGAGTAACCTTTATTCGGAGCATGTACACACCCTCATTGAAAGGCTATCTCCCCCAACCAGCGAACCAGGTGCTAAGGGTTGATGATGGGGCCCCATCGTTCAATCAGTACCCAGGTTCCAGCCAATGAGAAGATGGTTTTGGCAATCGCAGAGGTGTTGTGGGTACCACACGCCTGTCTGCCCTTGTCATTCCCATTCTAGAGCTGGTTAAAGCACGGTCTGCTCTCTAGCGGCTTCTATTCTGCCTTGCTTACCATGGAGTGCACTAATACCTATTGCTGTACATAGTGTATATAGGGTACATAATTCTGTTCGTACTTGGTGAAGGATAATACAAGTCAAAAGTTTTTCTGCTGTGTTTATTTTGCTCCCTTTATACCCAGGATAACAGGCCTTTGGATTCCTGGGTTGTAATATGAAATATACACAGATTTTGCAAAAGTGCGACCATGGTGTAATAGTACACAAAATGCGTACTATAGGGATAACTGGCAAAGTAGGCAGATGAATCTTCAACTTTCTCACCAATCGAACACAAAGAGTAGTGGTAAACAGAGTTAAATCGGATGCTGCCATAGTGAAGAGCTCTGTCCCACAAGGCACAGTACTCGCACCTATTCTGTTCCTCATTCTCATATCAGACATAGACAGAGATGTAAACCATATAGCACTGTATCATCCTTTGCAGACGATACTAGGATCTGCCCGAGAATGTCATCCATTGAGGACACGGCAAAGCTCCAAGAAGATATAAACCAAGTTTTCCAATGGGGAACAGAGAACAATATGATGTTCAATGAAGACAAATTCCAACTACACCGTTATGGAAAACTGGAGGAAATAATAACTAGGACTGAGTATACTACAAACTCTAATCACATAATAGAGCGGAAAAGTAATGTGAAGGACCTGGGTGTGGTAATGTCCGAAGATCTCACCTTCAAGGACCACAACAATGCCACTATCACATCTGCGAGGAAACTGATAGGATGGATAATGAGAACTTTCAAGACAAGAGATGCTAAGCCAATGATAATCCTTTTAGATCAGTTGTTCTCTCTAGGCTGGAATACTGCTGTTCATTAACATCCCCATTCAAGGCAGGTGAAATTGCAGTTCTAAAGTATGTACAGAGAATCTTTACTGCACGTATAAGTTCCATCAAACACCTTAACTACTGGGAACGCCTGGAAGCACTTGATTTGTACTCATTGGAGCGCAGGCGAGAGAGATATATCATAATCTACACCTGGAAGATTCTGGAGGGACTGGTCCCTAATCTGCAAACAGAAATCACTCCATACGAAAGCAATAGACTTGGCAGGCGATGCAACATACCCCCAGTGAAAAGTAGGGGCGTCACTGGTACACTAAGAGAAAACGCATTAAATATCCTGGGCCCAAGACTGTTCAACAGCCTCCCACCAGCAGTAAGGGGCATTACGGGAAGACCCCTGGTTGTCTTCAAGAGGGAGCTGGACATATACTTAAAGTCAGTGCCAGATCAGCCGGACTGTGGTTCGTACGTTGGACTACGTGCTGCCAGCAGTAACAGCCTCGTTGATCAGGCCCTGATCCACCGGGAGGCCTGGTCGTGGATTGGGCCGTGGGGGCGTTGATCCCCGGATTACCCCCCAGGTAGACTCCAGGTAAGATAGTTATTTTATTGCTTCTGTAGACTGCTGAAGAAGTTGAATATGATGGTTGAATATGATGGTTGAATATGATGGTTGAATATGATGGTTGAATATGATGGTTGAATATGATGGTTGAATATGATGGTTGAATATGATGGTTGAATATGATGGTTGAATATGATGGTTGAATATGATGGTTGAATATGATGGTTGAATATGATGGTTGAATATGGAATATTTTCTTGACTGACACAAGTGTGATGACATTATTGTACATAAATGGCACACAATACCGACAAGATAAAGAATTAGACACATGTGCAACATCTGGGCAACTATAGACGTTTCGCCACTAGTTGGCGAAACGTTCACAAATAAAGATACCTAGATGTTGTACATATGTCTAATATTTCGTCTGGTGATACCGCCTAATTAGTGCTCTTAGAAAACACATTTTTCCGCTTGACATGTTCATAATAAGCAAATTTATGCTAATTACTCCGTCATGATAAATTCGCGACACAAGTTTAGTATAAACAAAAGCGCGTCGCACTTTATCAAAGGAGCTTAATTACTTGTAAATGACGCCTCTCTCATAATTTGAAGCCTAATAGCTGGATGTTAGTTCATTGATGCCAGAGACTTAATTACACTGTTTACGCTTGATATAAACCAGAGCTAATTATACCAAGGTTAATTATCCTTACGATAGGATAAAAGGTCGGAGGCAGCACTAAACACTAAGTAAATTTTTTATCATGGAGATGAAAACAGATGTTTCTTTATTTTGATGGGAACCTTAGGCAATGAGGTTTTGATCCGAGGAGGGTAGCTCTAATTCCATGGACCAAAAGCCCTTCACCAGCATCAAAGCACCTCCCATGAAAGGTCGGAGCATGAGATATAATGAGGAACTCGCCTCCCTGAGGACGCTAATGAGTGCATATAAGGCAAGCTGATGACTAAAGTTTCGATGATTTGAAATTTGAGGTCCCCGACGCTTCTAACTTGAACCATGAGTCGCATAATGACCACAGCTTCCATGATTGTAAATCTGAGGTATCGAATATCAGTATTTTGGGAAGTTATTGATGGTACAGATACTCATAAAACTCCACTATACAGGTTTTTTTTTTGTTGTTGCTGTTGTTTTTGTACACGCGATTGACACAGTTGAATAGTACATGATAAGACCTTCATAGTACGTACCCTTTAATTTTGAATGTATTTTATTGCATTTGCAATAAAAGGCACTATGTGGAGGAGGTTTATAAGTGAGCTTAAACCTGCATAGTAACTTTGTCACCACCAGACAAGAATACTTTAATACTTAACATAGGAAATAAAGTAAATTCTTAACGGCATGTATTCGCTGAGAGAAATAACACTCCTGAGGGTATATATCCTGTACAAGTCATGGAGGACACTAGTGAAGGTATATCCACCCTTCACCAGCAACTTTTCCTTTCCCCCACACATTTATTTATTTATTTATTTATTTATTTATTTATTAATTTGAACATGATACAGAGAAGTACAAAGTAATACAGCATTTAAGTGTAACATGCCAAAGCCCCTTGTATGCAGAGTATTATGGGCAGGTTTAAAGTTAACTTAAGATTAACTAAGCAATGATATATTCAGTGGTAAAACATTATTGTAAACAGATTACAATTAAACACAAATGAGTATTACAAAGACAGGTCATATGGTCATTTACTGTGCTGCTGAGCATTCAGTAGAATGGAGTATTCTGTTAGGTAATGTAATGAAAAATAACAAAGTTTGATTGGGTCATTTATGAGATACAATTATGAGAAACATTTGTGAGATACAATTTATGAGATACAGTTATTCAGTATTTATTTAGTTGTGGGTGAGTAAGTGATTTTTGAGAAGAGACTTGAATTTATAAACAGACTGTGTTTCTTTTATATTCACAGGTAATGAATTCCAGATTTTAGGGCCTTTTATGTGTATTGAGTTTTTGCATAGCGTGAGATGGACACGAGGAACATCAGAGAGTGATCTGTGCCTTGTGTTATGGTCATGTGTTTTGTTGAGGTTGGTAAGGAGATGTTTGAGGGGAGGGTTTATATCCGAGTTAAGTGTTCTATGTATCTAGTAGGTGCAGTAATAAGTATGGATGTTTTGTATGGTGAGTAGGTTTCGAGTTTTGAATATTGGTGGAATGTGCTGCCTGTAGTGGGAATTTGTTATCATTCTGACTGCAGCCTTTTGTTGGGTAATTAGTGGTCTGAGATGGTTTATTGTTGTAGAGCCCCATGCACAAATTCCATAGGTGAGATAGGGGTAAATAAGTGAGTGATATGGGGCCAGGAGGGCTGACTGTGGAACATAGTACCATATCTTCTATAGTATGCCTACGGTCTTGGAAATTTTCTTGGAAATTTGTTGTATATGTGTTTGAAATTTGAGTCTATTATCAAGATGGATTCCTAAGAATTTTCCCTCTATGAGCTTTGTGATAGGTGATCCGTTTATCATTATGTTAAGAGGGACATCTGTAGCTCTGTTATCAAACTGAATGAAGTAGGTTGTGTCAATGTTTAGAGTAAGTTTGTTAGTCCTCATCCAGGAAGATATTTTCTGTAATTCGGTATTCACAGTATTGGCTAGCATGACTGGGCTCGGGTGAGAGAAGACGTATGTAGTGTCATCTGCAAATAGTGTGGGTTTGAGTAGTTGCGATGCATTTGGTAGGTCATTTATGTATATGAGAAAGAGAAGAGGGCCAAGGACACTTCCCTGTGGGACACCAACTGTAATTGGTTGTGCGGAAGAGTTTGCCCCATTTGTGTACACTTATTGGCTTCTGTTGGTGAGGTATGAATTTAGGTAGTTGAGGGAGTGCCCTCTTATACCATAGTGTGACAATTTTACGTAGAGCAAGTCATGGTCAACTGTATCAAAAGCTTTACGTAAGTCAATGAAGATCCCCAGTGGGACTTCTTTTTTCTCTATTGCAGTGTATATATGTTCTAGCATGTGTATAATAGCATCATTAGTATTTTTATTAGGCCTGAACCCAAATTGACAGGGGTTGAGTATGCTGTGGGAGATGAGGTAGGAATAGATTCGCTTATGAATTAATTTTTCGATGATTTTAGAGAGAGGGTGTAAGTTGGATTTTGGCCTATAGTTATTCAAGTCTGCTTGACCTCCTCCTTTATGGATCGGGGTGACCCTTGCTATTTTGAGAATTGTAGGGTAGGTAGAGGATTCGATGGATTTGTTAAAGTGTGTTGCAATGATTGGTGACAGCACTTGTGACGCTTTTTTGAATATGAAGGGTGGTAAGGTATTTAAATCTCCTGTCTTGTTTTTTAGCGTGTTGATGATAAGGGAGACTTCAGTTGGGTTAGTCGGAGCTAGGAACAGTGTGTTCGGGTAGTTGCCAGTGAGGTAGTCACTGGGTGGGGTATCTGAGCTTGGGATTTCATTGGCAAGGTTTTTTCCTACAGTGGAGAAGAAATCATTGAGTCTGTTTGCTATTTCAGTTGGTGGGAGTTGGGGTTCATCTGGTTTTGTTAGTTCAATTTCGCTATTTCGTGATATCTCTTTTGTCCCTAGAATTTCAGATAGAGTTTTCCAGGTCTTTTTTATATCACCTCTTAAGCTGGATAATCTGTTCTCATAATACAATTTTTTAGCCCTCCTTATCAGGCTGGTTAGAATTGACGAGTAACGTTTTGTTTGGTCTCTGGTTATGTGACTCATTCTGTACGGTTTTCGTATAGGTGCTTTGTATTTATGGATTTGAGGATGCTGGGTGTTAGCCAGGGACTGTTCAGTCTCTTAGCTGTCATCTGTTTAGTTTTTTAGGGCAGTGCTTGCTATAGAGGTATTGGGTCTTTTTTAGAAAATTATTAATACATTCATCAATATCTGTATAAATTTCTAGCTCAGTGTGCCAGTCAATGCTTGTCACTGCTGCTGTGAAGTTATTAATGGCTGCCTCATTGTGAAGTCTGAAGGTGACTTTAGTAGTGTCTTGGGGTAATTTGCTAAGATTTGTTATGAGGAAGGTAGGGTAGGGGTTTGTGGTATTATCTGTGATTATGCCTGATTTTAAAGGGGATATGGTGTTGGTCCAGATATGGTCTAGTAGGGAAACACTAGTCTCTGTAATTCTTGTAGGTTTTGTTACTGTTGGTAGCAACAAGCAGTTACTCAGTATTTGTGAATTCAGTAACATGTGGGTCCTGGTCTTGCAGGAGATTTATATTGAAGTCACCTGAGAGTAGTAAGTGATCTTTGTTCATGCGTGCATCAGTTATCATACTTCCTAGGTTTTCACTAAAACTGCTAATGTTTGACTGTGGTACTCTGAAGATGTTTATCACTGTGAGAGGTTTTTGTAGGTATTTGGATTTGAATTTAGCTATTATATATTCCCCATGTTCATCCCTTGTGCAAGTATTAGTGATACATTCTAGTTGGTCTGAGTATATAGCTGTGCCACCCCCTTGTTGATCTGGCCTACAGTTGTGTATGGCTGTGTAACCAGGAATGGCATAGACATCTGTAGTATCGGACTTTATATAGGTTTCAGTGAGAGTAATGATGGACATACTGGCATGCAGGGAATTTAGTAATGCTATGAGGTCATCGTAATGTTTGCTTAAAGATCTGATATTGTAGTTAAAGACAGTTATGTTGTTGTTGTTGTTGGCTCTGAGGAGTGCCTTTGATTGTTCTGCTGTGTAGTAATTACATTTACTGTTTGATTCATTTAAGTCATTCAATAAGAGGTTGGTATCAGGATCAATGCTTGTAATTATAAGATTTATAGTGATCTATAGTAAGAATTAAGTATAAGACAAAGTAAATATTCTAAAGCTAAAAAATAGCACCTGATTTATTTTAACAAATGTAAAAAATATGAGCTAAGGTAGCTCTTTAAAGCTAAAATAAAGGAGACATACAAAAGGGACTAAAATAATTTGTGGTGAACAAATAAAGTGATGATCAAATAATGGAGCTTGGGAATATGATAGTAGGTAGTTCTTTAAAGGTAGTTCTTTAAAGTTAAAATATATGAGACAATATAAACGGGAATAATATAAGTTGTGGTGAACAAATAAAGTGGTAATAAAATAAATGAGCTTTGGAATATAATGGCAAAATAGTGAACTTATTACACTTTAGCACCTGAGAATAGCACCTTGATTATTTTAACAATTGTGAATATATGAACTAGGGTAGTTATATAAAGCTAAAATAATGGAGAAAATATATAAGGGACTAAATTAAGTAATGGTGAACAAAGTTAAATGGACAGATAGTCACTATGATATAATATTGATTTAGGAGTAAGATCTGATTTGCAATATATAATATGGATAACTTAACAATTTGTAAACGGGCGAAATTATTTACAAACATTATCTCTCAGTTCACAGCAGGATTCGAACCTGCACACACTGAATCAAAGTACATAGTACTTCATCCACTAGTTAGACCCCTGCACACTCTGCATATTTTGATGCAGCGTGTGCTGGCTCGAATCCTGCTGTGAACTGAGGGATAATGTTTATATATGGATAAGGAACTGATAAAACATATGGATGACATAGAAGGAATAAAAAGGGGAGAGGGAGGGATTGAAAGAGTACCAAACAAAATTACAAAATATACAGGAATAACAAGGCAAAAGACAGAAGTGGTGACAAGGATTTGTTCAATGGTGATGTGGATTTTCTCATTGGTAATATGGACTTGTTCCTGTGAGGATATGACTAGTGTGCTCTCCGTTTTTTGCTAACTGAGACTGTGGTGATTACTTCCCTCAGCTACGAGAAAGCGTTAATGGAAGCTAGAAGAGAGATTCAACTACTGAAAGGTATGTGTAGGTATTTTCTCAGGAACAATATCATCGAGAACAGCCATGTCAATAATCGGACCAATGATTGGATTCTGGTTGGAATGGAAGAAACGGAGTTAGGGAAGGTCCAGGACATTGCTGTAGTGACCAGCAATTCCTTCTCAGTGTTCGCAGAGGAGTGTGAGTTGACGTCCCCAAATACCCCAGCGAAGACCATCCCAGCAAAGATTATTGAGAACGTCACAACGAACACAGCCATTGAAGATAAGAACTTAATTTTGGTCGGGGACAGTCAAGTTATGGATAGGGCTTTTTGCCTTAGAGATAGGAAGAGGAGACAGAGCGTGTGTTTTTCTGGGACTGGGATGGAGGATATTTTAAACCATCTGGACAACATTATGAGAAGTAATGGGAGCAATCCTATTATCTGGCTCAGTGCAAGAGGCAATGATGTTGGCAAACGTAGGAGTGAAGACCTGATTAGAAGGCATAGGTCAGTAACAGATATAATTAGGAAGAAGGGAGGGTACCCTTCGGTATGTGGCAGTTTGCCGAGGAGAGAAGTTGGAAATGATTGTCCAGGGCAACTGGTGTTAATTGCTGACTGGACAAACACTATAAGGATATTGCAGTACCATTCACAGATAACTGGGATCTCTTCTATTGCTGAAATAACATGTATGCTAGGGATGGGGTTTATTTATCTAGGGCAGGCATGGAGGCACTGACCATTGCCGTGGAGGGAGCTGTTAGGACTTTAAACTAGAAATAGTGTTATGGATTTTTTTTTTTTTGGGGGGGGGGAAGCAGTGAAATACGATACAATAGAATTAGGGAGGATGAATTCTCAGTGTAGTGATGTAAGTTTTAGGGAAACCAGTTATAGGCAGAATGAAGTAAACTTATTGGTGAATATTGGAAAGCCAGTAGCACTAGGTGATAAGGACAGTAATAGAGATAGTGAGGGAGTAGGAATGAGCAAAGAGAGAAACGAGAGCATAGGATTTCTTAAAACGTTTTGTACAAATAGCTGTAGCCCTAGAAAAAAAATTGACGAATTGAGATTAGTTACAAGTCTGGGTAACACTGACGTATTTGCCATAACTGAGACTTGGTTTATTTTGAAGAATCGGGACATGCCTGTTGAATGTCACATTCAAGGGTTTTAAGTAATTCTACGTTGATAGAAGTAACGGAAAGGGGGCAGGGTGCTACTGTATGTTAGATAATACTTAAAACGCTGCATAAAAGCAGGTTTTAAGACTGAAAGAACACACAGTCTGTCTGGGTAGAATTTTCGGAAGGCATGAAAAAGTAATTTTAGGTGTGTATTACTGTCTCCCAAACTAGGATAGAGACCCAGGTAGACAGTTCTGGGAAGAAACTGTTAAGACCACAAAGCATGATAACGTAGTAATTCTAGGAGACTTTAACATTAGGCAAATTTATAGGAATTAACTGATTGGAAACCTTGAGTCAAGCGTCTTCCTGGAAGTAGTTAAAGATTGTTTCTTGGAGCAGTTTGTGACAGAACCAACGAGAAAGAATATCCTGTCTGATTTGATTCTGCCTAACAAGGATAACCTTATTAATAATCAAAAGATTACAGAGGAACTGGTCGCAAGTGACCACAAATCATTCGTCTTTAGTATCTATTGGAAATATGATAGTAGGAATAATTCTGTAACAGTTCCAGATTTTTCTTTAGCAGATTATAATGGGCTTAGAGAACACCTATCATCTATCGACTGATGAGGTGTCAAAGAGATCTATCAACATGAGTTTTCTAAACACGATGCCCAAAGAACATTTATTCCATTACGAGAAATAAGATCGAAAGACAATGATCAGAAACTGATGATAGGCTTAAAAAAGAATTTATAAACGTATCAAAGGAGGTAAGAGCCATCTCAATATACAAACATTAAGAGGGAGCTTAAAAAGAAGGGATGAGAAAGGTTAAACTGGACCATGGAATTTAAGTGGCAAATTATTCGAAAATTAGCCTGAAAGATTTTTTCCAGGTGTGTAGAACAAAAGTTAGAGAAAAGATTCGTCCCTTAAAAAAAATTATAGGCAGCTTACTGACAAAAAGAGCGAAATGTGAACTATTTTTAATAATTATTTCCTCTCTGTTTTCACACAAGAAAACATTAACAATATCCAGACTATGGTTCGGAACATTCCAGACCATGGAGATGAACTCTTCTCCAGGGCGAGGGACTGACCACCTCAGATACCTTTTCTCCGAGGTTGATGAACTGATTACAACATCTTCATTTCATTACTACTGCTGCTTTTGTAATTGACTGAAGAAGACTAGTGTAGGCGAAACGTTTCATCAATAAAGATACCCAGCTGTTGCAAATGTGTGTTATTCTGTAAGCTCTACATTTAGTTTATAAACACTAGGATTATGGACATTCCCGAGCTTCAAAACCTTGCATTTATCTATATTGAACAGCGTCTGCCACTTTTCTGATCACGACATGAGTTTGTCTAAATCCTCCCGAAGTTCAGTGACATTATTCCTTTGAATCATTTATCCTTCGTGTCATCAGTGAATTTGTTCATATTCCTTAATCAAGCTCAATAATGTATATTATTATTAACAACAATGGGCCTAAAACTGATCCCTGTGGAACGCCACTCGTTACAGATTGCTACTCAGATTTTATTCCATTTAAGTACACTCCTTGCTTCCTGTTGGTGAGCTTTACTTCGATCCATGACAGTACTGTTCCCAGAATACCATGAGCTGCCACTTTCTTTAATAATATTTTGTGTGGTGCCCTATCAGAAGCTTTACTAAAATCCAAATAAATAATATCGAATTGTTTATTATGATCTACTGCCTGCGGTCAGCGGTCAGTACACTGCGGTTAGTGGTCGATACACTGCGGTCAGTGTTCACATGAGGTCACCTGTCCTAAGCTGTCTGGGAATTAGCGTAGGGTGTTCTTGAGCACTATTACATACTGATAGGGTCAACAGGAAGGGTGGTGGAGTGGCGATGTACGTCAGAGATAATTTAAATTGTTGTGTTAGACAAGATATAAAATTAGAAACATAGGACACAGAATCTGTTTGGCTTCAGTTTCTCGAGAGTCGTGAAAAATTAATTTTTGGGTGTGATTATAGGCCCCCAAGCGCAGTGGCCTGCTATGGGATGAAATATAAAAGGCGTCTAAATATGAAAAACATAAGGACAAAAGAAAGGAGGAACACTGCAGCAGGCCTGTTGGCCCAAACTTGGCAGGTCCTTTACAACTCATCCCACTAATAAAACATTTGCCCAGCCCAATTTCCAATGTCACTCAAGAAATAAGCTCTGATAACTCTATCCACTCATTTGCAAGTCCCACTCAAATCCAATCCCTCTCACTCATGTATTCATCCAACCTATATTTGAAACTACCCAACGTTTAAGCCTCAATAACCCAACTAGGTAGACTGTTCCACTCATCAACTACCCTATTTCCAAACCATTACTTTCCTACATCCTTTATAAATCTAAACTTGTCTAATTTGAACCCATTACTGCGGGTTCTTTCCTGGAGAGATATCCTCAAGACCTTACTAATATCCCCTTTATTAATATCCATCTTCCACTTATACACTTCGATCATGTCTCCCCTCATTCTTCGTCTAACAAGTGAATGTAATTTAAGGGTCTTCAATCTTTCTTCATAAGGAAGATTTCTAATGCTATGTATTAATTTAGTCATTCTACGCAGAATGTTTTCTAACGAATTTATGTCCATTCTGTAATATGGAGACCAGAACTGAGCTGCATAATCTAGGTGAGGCCTTACTAATGATGTATAAAGCTGCAGTATAACCTCTGGACCTCTGTTGCTTACACTTCTTGATATAACTCCCAATAATCTATTTGCGTTATTGCGTACGCTTAGGCACTGTTGTCTTGGTTTAAGGTTGCTGCTTACCATAACCCCCAAATCCTTTTCGCATTCTATACGGCTGAGTTCAACATTATTAAGCTGGTAAGCGCTAGGGTTATTGACTTTTCCGAGCTTTAGAACTTTACATTTATCTACATTGAACTGCATCTGCCACTTTTCCGACCACGAATTGAGTTTGTCTAAATCCTCCAGAAGTTGTGAGACATCAACGTCTGAATCGATTATCCTACCTATCTTCGTGTCATCAGCAAATTTGCTTATGTCACTAGTAATTCCCTCGTCAAGGTCGTTTATATATATTATAAACAACAGTGGGCCTAAAACTGATCCCTGCGGAACGCCACTTGTTACAGATCCCCACTCAGATTTAACCCCATTTATGCACACTCTCTGCTTCCTATTAGTGAGCCATGACTCGATCCATGACAGCATTTTTCTCCCAATGCCATGAGCTGCCACTTTCTTCAACAGTCTCTGATGAGGTACTCTATCAAAAGCCTTACTAAAATCTAAATAAACAATATCGAATTCTTTATCCTGATCAACGGCCTCAAAAGCTTTGCTGAAGAAGGTTAATAAATTAGTTAGGCAGGAACGGCCCCTGGTGAAACCCTGTTGAGTATCATAATCAAATTATGCCTATCGAGATGGCTTCTTATATTATCAGCTATAATTGACTAGTAATTTGCCTACAATTGAGGTTAGGCTTACTGGGCGGTAATTTGACGGTAACGACTTGTCCCCTGCTTTAAAAATAGGAATTACATTAGCCATCTTCCACATATCAAGCACCACATCTGTTTGAAGAGATAAATTAAAAATATTAGTTAAAGGTTCACAGAGTTCCATTTTACACTCTTTAAGAACCCTTGAAAAAAGTTCATCAGGGCCCGGGGATTTATTTTGCTTTAATCTGTCTATCTGTTTGATAACCATTTCGCTAGTGACTATGATATTGCATAATTTATCATCTTCAAGCCCACTATAAAAATTAATTACTGGGATATTGTCAGTGTCTTCCTGAGTGAAAAGCGCGAGAAAATAATTATTAAGAATAGAGCACATTTCATTCTCCTTGTCAGTAAGGTGCCCAGAGTTATTTTTAAGAGGGCCCATCTTATCTCTAACTTTTGTTCGTTAAACCTGGAAAAAACTTTTTGGGTTAGTTTTTGAATCCCTAGCAACTTTAATTTCATAGTCCCGTTTAGCTTTTCTTATCCCCTTTTTAATGTCCCTCTTACTGTCAATATACTGATTCATAAGATGACCCTCACCTCTTTTGATACGCCTATAAATTCCTTTCTTATGTACTAAAAGACATTTGAGCCTATTATTCATCCATTTGGGGTCATTTCTATTCGATCTAATTTCCTTATGTGGGATAAATGTCCTTTGGGCAGCATGTATTGTGTTAAGAAAGCTGTCATACTGATAGCTCTCTTCGTTACCCCAGTCCACAGATGATAAGTGTTCTCTAAGCCCATTGTAATCTGCTAAGCGAAAATCTGGGACCATTACTGAATTATCCCTACTATCATACTTCCATTCAGTGCTAAAGGTAATTGATTTGTGATCGCTTGTTCCGAGTTCCTTTGTAATTTCTAAATTATTAACAAGGGTTTCCTTGTTTGCCAAAACCAAGTCAAGCAGGTTATTTTTTCCTTGTAGGTTCTGTCACAAACTGCCTCAAAAAACAATCCTGAACCACTTCTAAGAAGTCGTTTGATTCTAAATTTCCAGTCAAGAAATTCCAATCAGTATGACTAAAGTTAAAGTCTTCTAGAATTACTACATTATCGTGCCTTGTAGCCTTAACAATTTCCTCCCATAGAAGTCTCCCCTGGTCCCTATCTAACTTTGGGGGACGGTATATCACACCTAAAATCAATTTTTCAAGTCCCCCTGAAAATTCTATCCAAACAGACTCTGTATGTGTTACTTCAGACTTAATACCCGTTTTTATGCAACAGTTCAAGCGATCTCGGACATACAATGCCACACCACCCCCCTTCCCGATACTTCCATCTACTTGGAACAAATTAAAACCCTGAATGTGACATTCTGCAGGCATGTCCCGACTTTTTGAATTAAACCACGTCTCAGTTATGGCAAATACATTAATGTTACCTGCACTAGCAACTAATCTCAACTCGTCCATCCTCTTCCTAGCTCTCCGGGAATTAGCATAATGTATATTTGAAGACCCTCCTTTTTCTTTACCCTTCCTGCTCATTTCTGATTTTCCATTAAACCTATTACTATCTTTGTCACCTAGTGCCACTGGCTTTCCAATATCCCCCTCATTTTGCCTATTACTAGTTCTCCTAGTACTCATATTACTACACTGGGACTTCACTGTTTTCCTGCCAAAACTCATACCACTAACTAGTCCTAATTTACAGTCCTAACAGCTCCCTCCACTGCAGTTGCCAGTGCCCCCACCCCAGACCTCGGTAAGTGAACCCTATCCCTGGCATACATGTCATTTCTGCCATAGAAGAGGTCCCAGTTGTCAATGAATGTTACTGCATTTTCCTTACAATATTTGTCCAGCCAGCAATTGACACCAATTGCCCTGGACAACCATTCGTTTCCATCTCCTCTCCTTGGCAAAATACCACATATGACAGGGTTCCCACCCTTCTTCCTAATTATCTCTATTGCTGACCTATACCTGCTAATCAGGTCCTCACTCCTACGTCTGCCAAAATTGTTGCCTCCAGCAGTTAGACAAATAATAGGATTCCTCTTATTACCTCTCATGATGTCATCCAGACGGCTAACAATATCCTCCATCCCAGCCCCAGGAAAGCAAACCCTCTGTCTCCTACTCCTGTCCTTCAAGCAGAACGCCCTATCCATGTATCTAACCTGGTTATCCCGAACAACAACAATATTCTTACCTTCCTTGGTGTCGTTCGTCGGGTAACACGGATAATGCATTAGATGTTTCCACAACAGTTTCCACAGCAGTCTCTTTCTTCTTCATCGTTTCTACCTTTCCATTCGTCTTCTTGATCGTCAACTTCGTTCCATGCTGTCCAGCCACTGTCCAGGTTCCCTTCTTGACCTGAGGACTCAAAACAGGAGGACTACTACGAATCCTCTTGTTTTCCTCTACGAATCCTCTTGTTTTCCTCCAAATCCTCTTGTTTTCTCTGGTTACTCTGGTTAGTAGTAATCTGAAACCAAGACAACAGTGCATTAGCATTCACAACAAAGCTAACAGAATCCTTGGCTTCATATCAAGAAGCATAAATAATAGAAGTCCTCAGGTTGTTCTTCAACTCTATACATGTATATCCTTGGTTAGGCCTCATTTAGATGCTGCTGCACAGTTTTGGTCACCGTATTACAGAATGAAGATAAATGCACTGGAAAACGTGCAAAGGAGGAAGACAAAGTTGATCATATGTATCAGAAATCTTTCCTGAATCTGCGTTCTCTAGAAAGGCGTAGAATTAAGGGGGATATGATTGAGATGCATAAATGGAAAACAGGAATGAATAAAGGGGATGTAAATAGCGTGCTAAAAATATCTAACATAGACAGGACTCGCAGCAATGGTTTTAAACTGGAAAATTTCAGATTCAAAAAGGACAGAGGAAAGTACTGGTTGGAAATAGAGTTGTGGATGAATGGAACAAACTCCCAAGTACCATCATACAGGCTAAGACGTTGTGTAGTTTTAAAAATAGGTTAGATAAATACATGAGTGGGTGTGAGTGTGGCCTGACTAGCTTGTGCTACTAGGTCAGATGCCGTGCTCCTTTCTTAAGTGAACGTGACCTGACCTGATCTGACTAGGTTAAGGCAATGGCTTAAGCCAGTAGGAGAATTGGACCTGCCTCGCATGGGCCAGTAGGCTGTCTGCAGTGTTCCTTCTTTCTTATGTTCTTAAATGCTTTGCTAAAGAAAACCAGTAAATTAGTTAGGCAGGAACGATCTCTCGTTAATCCATGTCGAGTATCATTAATCGAATTAGTCCTATCAAGATGGCTTCTAATAATATCAGATATAACTGACTCTAGTAATTTGCCTACAGTCAGATTACCGGCTTACTGCCCGGTAATCTGACTGTAACGACTTGTTCCCTGTTTTAATAATTGGAATTACATTGACCATTTTCCACATATCAGACACTACACCTGTTTGAAGAGAAATATTAAAAATGTTGGTTATTGATTCACAAAGTTCCATTTTACACTCTTTAAGAACACATGAAAAATAATCATCAGGCCCCTGGGATTTATTTTGCATTGACAGGTCTACCTGCTCTATTACCATATCCATAGTGACTGTGAAATTACACAAATTGTTTTCTTCGAGTCTACTATAAAAATTAATTACTGGGATATTATTATCTTCTTGTGTGAAAGCCGAGAGGAAATAATTATTAAAAATCAGAAAACTGCCCAGAGTTATTTTTAAGAGGACCTTTCTTTACTTTAATCTTTGTTCTATATACATGGAAAAAGTCTATCGGATTAGTTTGTTAATCATTTGCCAGCTTTTTTTCATAGTCCCGTTTAGCTTTCCTAGTCCCTTTTAAAAGCTCCCTCTTAATCTGTATATATTGATCCACTAGATGACCCTCACCTCTTTTGATACGCCTATAAATTCCTCCCTTCTGCCCTAAAATATATTTGAGCCTTTTCATCATCAATTTCGGATAATTTCTATTCGATCTTATTTCTCGAAATGAAATAAATGTTCTTTGGGCAGCATGTAGTGTTCAGAAAACTGTCATATTGATAGTCCTCTTCGTTACTCCAGTCAACAGATGATAGGTGATCTCTAGGCTCATTGTAATCTGCTAGGTGAAAATTTTGGACTGTCACTGAATTATCCCTATCATACGTCCAATTGATACTAAAGGTCACCTGCGATAAATTACTCTGTAATCTCTAGATTATTAATAAGCCTATCCTTGTTAGCCAGAATCAAATCACGCAGGTTATTTCCCCTCGTTGAGTCTGTCACAAACTGCTCCTAAAACAGTCTTGAACTACCTCCAGGAAGTCGTTTGATTCAAGACTCCCAGCCAATGAATTCCAGTCTATATGACTAAAGTCAAAGCTTCCTAGAATTACTACGTTATCGTGCCTTGTGGCCTTAATTTCCTCCTAGAGTAGTCTCTCTTGGTCCCTATCTAAGTTTGGTGAACGGTAAATCACGCCCAAAATAAATTTTTTATGTCCTTCAGGAGTTTCTACCCAGACAGAGTCTGTGTGTGTTCTTTCAGTCTTAATACTGTTTTAATGGAACAAATTAAGTGATCTCTGGCATACAGAGCCACCCCACCTCCCTTTTTGTTTCTTTCTGTCAACCCTGAATGTGACATTTAGCATACACATCCCAGTTCTTCATATTAAACCACGTCTCATTTATGGCAAACACATCAATGTTGCCCACACTTGCAACTAATCTTAACTCGTCCATCTTGCTTCTAGTGCTACGACTGTTTGTATAATATATATATTTAGAAACCCTCTCTTCTCTTTCCCCTCCCTGCTCATTCTAGCTCATTATCTCTCTTACTGCCTTTATCACCTAGTGCCACTGGCTTTCCAGTATTCATTAATAACTCTACCTCATTCTTCCTATAACTGTAAAGTAAAAGGACACAAGTGCAACTAATGTGACATTTTATTGTGGCAACGTTTCGCTTTCCAGGAGCTTTGTCAAGCCGATACAAACAGTATATGGACACAGAGGGTATATATAAAGGCTCAGAGTGAGGTGCAATACTAGTGAGGTACCATATCGATGTTCACAGGTTGTAGTAGTAGTAGTGACAAAAGTTGTAGTAGTAGTAGTAAGACAATAAGGTAGAGCAATTAATTCGTACATGAGTGAAAGGATATAAAAGCTATTATTTGGGTAACATAAAAATAGGTTGGACAAACATAGACTGGAAAGAGAAGGCCTGTTTCAGTGTTCACCCTCTGTAATGTGCCCTGTATAGTATAACAGGAGAGACTATGTGATGGCGGGGTTTACTGTTTTCAGGAGGATTCTTGCTAAGACTTCAGAGATGGTGAAGCTGCCGTTGTTTTGTTTAATAGTATTCGAAACAGCGATCAGTGCTGATTCGAGGCACTTGCGTCTGCGGAAATTAGTTTCCTTGATCACTAATTGGGCGTCCCTGAATTTCATGAGATGATTGGTGGAGTTTCGGTGTTGTACACAGGCGTTGTTCAGGTTATCGTTCCTACATGCGTAAATGTGTTCATTGAGGCGGGTGTCGAGGTTTCTTGCTGTTTCACCTACATAAATCTTGTCACAGCCTCCACAGGGTATAGTGTAAACCCCTGCATTGACTGGTTCATGGTGCTTTGATTTTGTCCTGGTTAGATCCTTTATTGAAGTGCTAGAAGCGATGGCGACTCTGGTGTTAGCTTGTGAAGGTACTTTGGAAACGTTCAATGCAACCTGGCTGTTGGGAAGAATTATAACTTTGTTGGGAGTGGTGTTGGTGCGTGGAGAATTAATGATCTGAAGAGCTCTTTTCTTGCAGTCTTTGATGAAAAAGGAAGGAAAATGTAACTCAGTGAAGGTTTGGTGAATGTATGTACATTCCTCGTCAAGAAACTCAGGACTACAAATTCGGTATGCTCTTAGGAAAAACTCGATGATGATGCCTCTTTTGGTCTTGGTATCTTGACTGGAACAGAAGTGTGTGAGATCATTTTTATTGGTAGGTTTCCGATAAACTTGAAATCTTAGGTTGTTGTCTACTTTGTGAATGAGGTCGTCGAGGAAAGGTAGTTTGTCATTGGACTCTTCTTCTAGTGTAAACTGGATCGCCGGTTCAACTGCGTTGAGCCTTGCCTGAAGATTCCGTACATCAAAACGTTTGGGAGTTATTACGAGGACGTCGTCCACGTAACGTAACCAAGTGACGCTTGAAGGGATGATGTTTGCGAAGTGTTCGGACTCTAGGTGTTCCATGTATAAGTTGGCTAGGACGGCACTGATGGGGGACCCCATTCCCATGCCGTAGGTTTGTTTGCAGAACTTGTTGTTGAAAGAAAAGCAGTTGAAATTAACACAGAGTTCAATGAAGTCAACAAAATCTCCGGGAGGTAGAGGAAGATTAAGGTCCTGATTGACTTTACGTCGTAGAGCCTCGATGGCTTTTGTGGTAGGTACTTTTGTGAAGAGGGAAATCACGTCCAAACTGCTTAGTTTCTTGTTACGGATGGAGAGGTTGCGGATGCGGTTGAGAAGGTCGCCTGAGTGTTTAAGATGAGCGGGGCTGATGGTCCCCAGAAGGCAGGAAAAATGTTTGGCAAGAACTCCGGCTAGTTTGTGTGGAGCACTGCCTATACCTGATGTGATGGGTCTGAGAGGAATATTGTGTTTATGGGTCTTGGGTAAACCATACATGTGTGCTGGTTTAACTAAAACGAATAATATCGCTACACTGAGAATTCATCCTGCCCATTTCTATTATATTATAGTTCATTGCTTTCCCACAAAAACCTTTAATAATACCTATTTCTGGTTTAAAACCCAAACAGCTCCCTTTACTGCACTGGCCAGTACCCCCAACCAAAACCTAGATAAGTGAACACCATCTCTATCTTACATGTCATTAATACCATAAAAGAGGTACGGCATTCTCCTTACAAAGTTTGTTCAGCCAGCAATTAACACCATTTGCTCAGGACAACCATTCATTTCCAACTCCCCTCCTTGGCAAAATACCACATATTACAGGGTGTCCTCCCTTCTTCCTAATTATGTCTGTCACTGACATATACCTGCTGATCAGGTCCTCGCTCCTACATCTGCCAACATCGTTGCCTCCAGCACTGAGACAGATAATGGGAATGATCCCATTACCTCTCATGATGCTGTCTAGACGGCTAGCAATATCCTCCATCCTTGACTCAGGAAAACATGCTTTCTGCCTTCTCTTTCTGTCTCTAAGAAAAAAGCCCTACCCATAAACTTAACCTTACTGTCCCCAACTAAAACAATGTTCTTACCTCCATAAGCTGTGTTCGTTGTGACGTTCTCGATGGTCTTCGTAGGGATGGTCTTCGCTAGGATGTCTTCACTGGCGGGTTTTGCTGTGTCATTAACATTGGTCCTTGTTGGAATGGTCTTCGTTGGAATGTCCTCGATAGTCGATTCACTTTCGTCTGATAACAAGGAAAAAGAGATGTTGGCCTTCACATCAACCTCATAGCCCTTCTTCAGTTTTGTTCCTTCAGTTCCGACTTGTATCCAGTCGTTGGTCCGATTATCGACGATGGTGTTCCGGAGATAATCCTTTCACATACCTTTCAGTCATTGAATCTCTATTCTTGCTTCCATTACCTCAGCCTTATGTCGACGATATACCTGATCATAGTGGAGGGAAGCCATCATCACAATCTCAGGTAGTTAAGAGCAGAGAGGAAGTCCACGTCACCACTCAAGCAAGTCCACGTCACCACTCAAGCAAGTCCATGTGACCACTCAAGCAAATCCTCGTCACCACTCAAGCAAGTATACGTCACCACTGAGCAATGGTATCATGATCAATAGATTTCCTTATTGTAATGACTTTTTTTTATGTACATGTAAATAAATAGATAAGGGTGAAAGTACGGGGTACAATATTAATATTTGAACCCAGTGAATAAACAAAAAATTAATAGGTCCATCGCTCTACCGCCACAATTACAATATTTCGTCCATCCATTCTGCTTGGCAGTAAGAGAACTAACGTCCAGCCTACGCAGTGGGCTCAACATCTGGTACCTGGATGATGGTACTCTGGTAGGTACTCAAGAGTCCCTGTTAGAGGACCTACAACTGGTGAAAACACAGGGAGAAGACTTGGGACTCATCCTCAATCCCTCCAAGTGTGAAATCATCACAGCGAACCAGGGGATAATCAATGCCGTGTGAGGAATCCTCCCAGAAGTCTCTACTACCACCCCATCCAACAGTACCCTTTTGGGAGCACCGCTGGGTCACCAGGCCATCGACACTGTCCTCAAGGGCAAATTGAATGACCTGATGAGAATGGAGGAGAGAATAAGCGATCTTGATGTCCATGATGCTCAGTATCTCCTCACAAGATGTCTTACTATGCCAAGACTCACTTCTTGAAGTGTGCACCCTCTTTTGACAACCCAACACTTGACGAATATGACGCACACCTGAGATAAACCTTTAAGAAGGCACTGAACCTGTCACTAGAGGATCAGCAATGGGATCAGGCAACCCTCCCAGTGCGACTGGGAGGTATAGGGGTGCGCAAAGCAACGCATGTTGCTTTACCTACTTTTCTGTCTTCGTGTTTGGCTTCCAGTGCATTAGTCAAGAAGATAGTTCCCGAACGCTTGAGAGACTTGGTAGGAGCTCAAGACCCCAGGTTTACTGAATCAGCGATTCAGTGGGACACCCTTGCAGACTCCTCCAGTAGACCAGCTCCTCTCAAAGAACACAAACAGTCCCACTGGGACAAACCGATCATGGAAAAACTCGCCAACACAATGCTCACCAACGCTTCAGGAAAGGACAAAGCTCGTCTCCTGGCAGTGAAGGCACCACACTCAGGAGATTTCCTTTTGGCTGTTCCCAATTCCTCCATGGACACTCGACCCGACCCACAGGCCATTCGGGTTGGTATTGTTCTTCGCCTAGCCGCCCCCATCCTCACCGAATATAGGTGTAATTGCGGCAGGGCGACAGCTGATCAATTCGGACTTCATGGTCTCGTGTGTCACACAGCAGAAGGGAAGTATGCCAGACATGAGGAGGTCAATGACATCATAAAGAGAAGCCTCGCCACAGCTCGTTGCCCAGCTCAACGGGAACCCCAAGTGCAGAGGTCTGACGGAAGTCAAAAGCGTCCTGATGGAGCCACTATCCTACCCTGAAAGGATGGAAAGCAGATTGCCTGGGACTACACCTGTGCCGCCACATTGGCAGACACCTACTTGCCATACTCCGAAGCTGAAGGGGGTGGAGCTGCCAGCCACAGGGAGATCCAGAAGATCCGCAAATATGAAGACCTTCCCCCTTGATATAACTTCATCCCAATAGGGTCGGAGACCCTTGGAGCATTGGGCAAGAGTGCTCTAAAGTTCCTCAAACAGCTGGGTGAAAAGCTCGTCATAGAAACCAAGGATCACTGGGCGACCAGCTTCCTCTTTCAGAGACTCAGTGTCGCGATCCAGAGAGGAAATGCCTACAGCATTCTGGGCAAGCGGCCCACCGCCGGGGAGCTGGACGAAGTATTCGAGATGTAGCTCTGAGTTGTTATCTATGTTGTTTTACTTTCTATTGTATTTTTGTGAATGTTTTGTCATTGCATTTTGTCTTTAAATAAAATATATATCAAATATAGGGTGTGGTGGGAGAAAATTCTCAAACAGCTTCAGGAGGAACCTTGAGTTTTCCCTGAAGCAAGTTTATTCTTTTCTCTGAGGATGAGGGACCCCAACACAGTTCTAGAGGTGGTACCTCCCTATATATATATATATATATATATATATATATATATATATATATATATATATATATATATATATATATATATATATATATATATATATATATATATATGCAATAAGATCACAGTAAACAGGTGATTTCAGAATATGCAAAACAACCACTCTGAAAGAATAGAGAAATTCCAAGCGCTTTCGAGACTACTCACATTATCAAGGAACTATGAAAGTAAAGCATCCAAGGAAGCTATATAAGGGGTCTGGCCAGCACCTCACTATCAGATCCCACAACGCGCGTCAGGTGTTTAACCGTTGTGGGATCTGATAGTGAGGTGCTGGCCAGACCCCTTATATAGCTTCCTTGGGTGCTTTACTTTCATAGTTCCTTGATAATGTGAGTAGTCACGAAAGCGCTTGGAATTTCTCTATTCTTCCAGAGTGGTTGTTTTGTATATATATATACATACATATATATATATATATATATATATATATATATATATATATATATATATATATATATATATATATATATATATATATATATATATATGCAAGTCCCACTCAAATCCAACCCCTCCCACTCATGCACTTATCCAACCTAAATTTAAATTTGAAACTACCCAAAGTCCTAGCCTCAATAACCCAACTAGGTAGACTGTTCCACTCATCAACTACCCTATTTCCAAACCAATACTTTCCTATGTCCTTTCTCAATCTAAACTTATCTAATTTAAATCCATTACTGTGGGTTCTCTCTTGGAGAGATATCCTCAAGACCTTATTAATATCCCCTTTGTTAATACCTATCTTTCACTTATACACTAAGATCATGTCTCCCCTCATTCTTCGTCTAACAAGTGAATGTAACTTAAGAGTCTTCAATCTTTCTTCATAAGGAAGATTTCTAATGCTATGTATTAATTTAGTCATCCTACGCTGAATGTTTTCTAACGAATTTATGTTCATTCTGTAATATGGAGACCAGAATTGAGCTGCATAATCTAGGTGAGGCCTTACTAATGATGTATAAAGCTGCAGTATGACCTCTGGACTTCTGTTGTTTACACTTCTTGATATAAATCCCAGTAATCTATTTGCCTTATTACGTACGCTTAGGCATTGCTGTCTTGGTTTAAGGTTGCCGCTCACCATAACCCCCAAGTCCTTTTCGCAATCTGTATGGCTAAGTTCTACATCATTTAACTTATAAGTGGTAGGGCTATGGACACTCCCGAGCTTCAGAACCTTGCATTTATCTACATTGAACTGCATCTGCCACTTTTCTGACCAAGAATAGAGTTTGTCTAAATCCTCCTGAAGTTCCCTAACATCTACGTTTGAATCAATTATCCTACCTATCTTTGTGTCATCGGCGAATTTGCTCATATCACTAGTAATTCCCTCATCAAGATCATTGATATATATTATAAACAACAACGGGCCCAAGACTGATCCCTGTGGAACGCCACTTGTTACAGATCCCCACTCGGATTTAACCCCATTTATGGACACTCTCTGCTTCCTGTCTGTGAGCCATGACTCGACCCACAAGAGCACTTTTCCCCCAATGCCATGAGCTGCCACTTTCTTCAACAGTCTTTGGTGCGGAACTCTATCAAAAGCCTTACTAAAATCTAAGTAAATAATATCAAATTCTTTATCGTGGTCAACAGCTTCAAAAGCTTTACTGAAGAAAGTTAATAAATTAGTTAGACAAGACCGGCCTCTTGTGAATCCATGCTGAGTATCATTAATCAAGCTATGCTTATCGAGATGGCTTCTTATAATCTCAGCTATAATTGACTCTAGTAATTTGCCTACAATTGAGGTCAGGCTTATTGGGCGGTAATTTGACGGTAACGACTTGTCCCCTGTTTTAAAAATAGGAATTACATTAGCCATCTTCCACATATCAGACACTACACCTGTTTGAAGAGATAAATTAAAAATATTAGTTAATGGTTCACAGAGTTCCATTTTGCATTCCTTAAGAACCATTGAAAAAACCTCATCAGGGCCCGGTGACTTATTTTGCTTCAGTCGGTCTATCTGCTTCACAACCATTTCACTAGTGACTGTGATGTTACATAATTTATCTTCTTCTCGCCCACTATAAAAATTAATTCCTGGAATATTGTTAGTGTCTTCCTGTGTAAAAACCGAGAGAAAATAATTATTTAAAATCGAGCACATTTCATTCTCCTTGTCAGTAAGATGTCCATAGTTATTTTTAAGGAGACCTATCTTATCTCTAACTTTTGTTCTATAGACCTGGAAAAAACTTTTTGGGTTAGTTTTAGAATCCCTAGCAACTTTAATTTCAAAGTCCCTTTTAGCTTTTCTTATCCCCTTTTTAATGTCCCTCTTAATGTCAATATACTGATTCATAAGATGACCCTCACCTCTTTTGATACGTCTATAAATTCCTTTTTTATGCCCTAGTAGATATTTCAGCCTATTATTCATCCATTTTGGGACATTTCTATTTGATCTAATTTCTTTATACGGGATAAACGATCTTTGAGCAGCATGTATAGTGTTCAGAAAACTGTCATATTGATAGCTCTCTTCCTTACCCCAGTCAACAGTTGATAAGTGTTCTCTAAGCCCATCGTAATCTGCTAAGCGAAAATCTGGGACTGTTACTGAGTTATCGCTACTATCGTACTTCCATTCAATACTAAATGTAATTGATTTGTGGTCGCTAGCACCCAGTTCCTTAGAAATTTCTAAATTATTAACAAGGGATTCATTGTTTGCCAGAACTAAGTCAAGCAGGTTATTTCCCCTTGTAGGTTCTGTCACAAACTGCTTCAAAAAACAATCCTGAACTACTTCTAAGAAGTCGTATGATTCTAAATTCCCAGTCAAGAAATTCCAATCAATATGACTAAAGTTCAAGTCTCCTAGAATTACTACATTATCGTGCCTTGTGGCCTTAACAATTTCCTCCCATAGTAGTCTCCCTTGGTCCCTATCTAAGTTTGGGGGACGGTATATCACTCCTAAAATTAGTTTTTCATGCCCCTCTGAAAATTCTATCCAAACAGACTCTGTATGTGTTACTTCAGACTTAATACCCGTTTTTATGCAACAGTTCAAGCGATCTCGGACATACAATGCCACACCACCCCTGAATGTGACATTCCGCAGGCATGTCCCGACTTTTTGAATTAAACCACGTCTCAGTTAAGGCAAATACATCAATGTTACCTGCACTAGCAACTAATCTCAACTCGTCCATCTTATTCCTAGCACTACGGCTATTAGCATAATAAACATCGAAAGACTCTCCTTTCTCTTTACCCTTCCTGCTAATTTCTGTTTTTCTACTATTACTGTCCTTATCACCCAATGTCACTGGCTTTTCAGTATCTACCTCGTCCTGCTTATTACTAGTTCTCCTAGAACTCATAATATTACTACACTGGGACTTCACTGTTTTCCTGCCAAAACCCATACCACTAACTATTCCTAGTTTAAAGTCCTAACAGCTCCCTCCACTGCCGTTGCCAGTGCTCCCACCCCAGACCTAGATAAGTGAACCCCATCCCTGGCATACATGTCATTTCTGCCATAGAAGAGGTCCCAGTTGTCAATGAATGTTACCGCATTTTCCTTACAGTATTTGTCCAGCCAGCAATTGACACCAATTGCCCTGGACAACCATTCATTTCCAACTCCTCTCCTTGGCAAAATACCACGTATGACAGGGTTCCCACCCTTCGTCCTAATTATTTCTATTGCTGACCTATACCTGCTAATCAGGTCTTCACTCCTACGTCTGCCAACATCGATTGTCTCCAGCACTAAGACAGATAATAGGATTGCTCCCATTACCTCTCATGATATCATCCAGACGGCTAACAATATCCTCCATCCCAGCCCCTGGAAAGCAAACCCTCTGTCTCCTACTCCTGTCCTTCAAGCAGAACGCCCTATCCATATACCTAACTTGGCTATCCCCAACAACAACAATATTCTTACCTTCCTTGGTGTCGTTCGTCGTGACGTTCCCAGCAGTCGACTCTCATTCGTCGGGTAGCACTGAGAATGTATTAGATGTTTCCACAACAGTTTCCACGGCAGTCTCTTTCTTCTTCATCGTTTCTACCTTTCCATTCGTCTTCTTGATCGTCAACTTCGTTCCCTGCTGTCCAGCCACTGACCAGTTTCCTTTCTTGACCTGAGGACTCAAAACAGGAGGACTACTACGAATCTTCCTGTTTTCCTCGGTCAATCGCCGAAATCTCCATCTTCGCCATCCTCAATTCTTCCTTAAGCTGTTGGTAAAGTTGCTCGATGGAGGGCATCTTGCTTCAATTCGTAGAGAGCTCGCAAACAGGTCTTCACAGAGCTAAGTACACGTCACCACTGCCACCAAAGCTATCCCAGAATTTGGCAAGACACGTGCAACAGTTACTTATCAACCTGTCAATATTGTGTACCATTTTAATATTCATCCCAGAATTTGCTTCAGTACCTCAGGCTCTATTCTAACCCAGCCCTTTTCACTTATATATTTGTCCAGCTTCTTTTTAAAGCTACCCAAGATCTTAGCCTCTATTACCCTATTTAGCAGATTCTTCCTCTTCCTCCTCTTCCTCTTCTTCCTCCTCTTCCTCTTCGTCCTCTTCCTCTTGTTCCTCCTCCTCTTCCTCTTCCTCCTCCTCCTTCCATCTAATCTACATACCCTGTAATTAGCTAGCAATGACTAGGGATCCTGGTGATTTCTTCAGAGTTCAGGGAATGCTAAACCTGGATTATATAATCAGAATCACAACATAAATAGCAACTAAACTAAGCTTTCCTAATAATTAGGAAGGCTTCCATTCAGAGAATTTGAAACGCTAATAAATTCTCGGTAAATAACAAGGGAGCTTGACACCAAGTGCCAGAGAGTTTCAGTTCCTGTGAGCCGAGGTAACTGAGATCGTAACAAATTGATGTACCGGTTTGCTTGTGTGTGTGTGTGTGTGTGTGTGTGTGTGTGTGTGTGTGTGTGTGTGTGTGTGTGTGTGTGTGTGTGTGTGTGTGTGTGTGTGTGTGTGTGTGTGTGTGAGTGTGTGTGTGTGGTGCGTTTTGTGTATATATACGTGTCGTGCCGAATAGGTAAAATTGGTCAATTAGCAAGAACTCCTTTAAAATTAAGCCTTTTCTAAAATTTCCTCTTATATGTTTAAAGATTATTTTTTTCATTTATGTTAATGTAAAATTATTAATATTATTATAAAAAATGAAGCGCTAAACCTACAAGGGTCATTCAGCGCAGCTATAATAAACAAACACAATGAAATATATTTTTCTCGTTAGGTTCACAATGATTTTTACGAAATTACTGCATATACAAATTTTCGGTTGCCTTATTCGGCAAGAAGAGCATTGCTATTTAAGCCAAAATCGCAAGTTTCACCTATTCGGCACGACATTATATATATATATATATATATATATATATATATATATATATATATATATATATATATATATATATATATATATATAAATATATATATTTATATAAATTTATTTTTATAAGTCCCTTGTCTTTTATAGTCTAACCTAGACTAAGGCAAATCAGAATTGATTTCCTGTATCCTGAGAACGTTCATAAATTGACGTTGGTAATGCCTGAGAAAACGTCTTAACATGTGGATGGTTTGGATAAATTACTTATCTAATTCTGGTTAGGAGGGTTCGAGTGTCGGCTCCTGGCCCCGATTCTTAAATGCCCATGACCAAATTCACTACCTCTTGCCTCGTGGGCCGTATCGTACCTATTCTTAAAGCTGGGTGGGGTTGTGTCTTTTAGAGCACAGACAAATAATTACTTAGCAAAAAATTACTCCCTGGAAGTTTGCTAAAATGAGACTAGATTTAACAAATGAATCTACCGTTTCGTTCTGTCCGGACCGAAACGTCGTCATAAGGTTCCTGACCTAATTTCGTTTTCTTTATTGTGTGTGAATTGTTCCTCCAGCCACGGTGTTGGGGTTTTCTATTTTTCTGAGTGTTTTTATTTTACAAGTTGAGGTTAAGAGTTTGCTGTAAATCAAACTTAAGGAAAAATGTAAAAACAAAAAAATGTGCAAAATATTTTAGTAAGTATATATAAAAGGAGACTTTAATTCTGCCGAGTTTTACAGCTCCCCAAATCTCCCCAAATCTCTCCCAAATCTCCCCAAATCTCTATAAATATAAAAGACAGGGATACTGACTTGGTTTTTGAGGCAAAAATGACTAGAACCGGTTAAGCTGTTTGGGAAGAACGTGAGAGGAACGTACATGAAATGTCCTGAGAGGAGATGAAGCTAGGAATAAGCAGTTCGGTTTGTAATTAGCAAAGCCCGTCTTGTAGTCAACAAAACCTGGCTTGCAGTTAACGCATCCGGCTTGTAGTCAACACAGCCCCTTGTAGTCAACACAGCAGGGCTTGTAGTCAAGATAGTCCGACTTGTGGTCAACAAAGCAGGACTTGTAGTCAGCACAGCCCGGTTTGTAGTCATCACAGCCTGGCTTGTAGTTAACACAGCCCGGCTTGCAGTCAACAATACCTGACTTGAACATCAAAATGGTATACAATACCGACAGGTTGTACCTAACAATACCTGACTTGTAGTCAACAAAGCTCGGCTTTAGTCAACAAAGCCTGGATCGTAGTACAATACACGTAGATAGAACAAGCCTGTGTTAAAAAAATAATGTTGGTCCTAGTGAGATCTTTATCAAGATACTATAAGTTAACCATAACATGGTAACCTAACAATGAACTAACATTCTCTGTCTACCTATCAGAGTTTTTCTAAGAATGATTTGTTAAGTTCAGCTACAGTAAATCAGAACGCGAAGACTTAAGGAAAGAAGAAAATACTGTCTGTTGTTATCAGTACCAGGCAACACAAAGGTTCTATCAATCAAGGCTCTTACCTTTGTTTTACCTATTAGTGTTTCTGGAGACTATCTTCCTCAATGCTCGCTCTCAGACTTCCTAGACTGGAAAAAATATTTCGGTATTAAAAACCATTAAGAAGGGTATAGGAAAGTACAGGTAAGGGGATCCTGTAGTTAAAGTTTGTAAAATGATGTAGTTGTAAACTCAAACAGAAACAGAAATGTAGCAAGAGATTAGGAAGGCTCTATATATTGTCATTTAACTGAGGTTCTTATTAGAAGATGTGACTGTTCGGTATACACAGCACTCCTTGTCTAGTGTTTTATTTTTGTCTCCAAGTGAGTTCTATATTACACTGAGTGTTTATGTCACTCAGGCGATTCTGAGGATCAAGATACTCACTTGAAAATTTCTTAAGCAGATATGAATGTGTAACTCATTCTCAAACTCTGTTTTTTAACGTTCGTGATAACAATTTCGCTCAAGATTTGATAAATATGCCCTAGAGCTGCCAAAATGGAACCCAACCGTTTTTTTTTTTACATTATTGTCAGGTCATTGTACGTAAACATACGTAAACTGAAGCAAACCTGCCCTACTCACACTTAACAGAGAATAATAAAATTCCTGAAATTTTTGCAACAAACAGACATGAACGATGGACAATGTGTCAGACAGAGAGAGTTGTAATGGCAGAACATGTCGTAAATTAAGATAAATATTTTTAAGCTTTAAAACATCTAAATTAGGATAGAAGAAACATTGAGAGAAGCGAATAATAAGCTGGCAAGAACAGCAACATAGTGTAGTCTAGAGTGGTGCTAATACACTGGTGTCAGGCAGCAACATGCTGTAGTCTAGCATGATGCTAATACACTGGTGTCAGGCAGCAACATGGTACAGTCTACCGTGGTGCTAATACACTGGTGTCAGGCAGCAACATAGTGTAGTCTAGCGTGGTGCTAATACACAGGTGTCAGGCAGCATCATAATGTAGCCTAGCGTGGTGCTAATACACTGTTGTCAGGCAGTAACATAATGTAGTCTAGCGTGGTGCTAATACACTGGTGTCAGGCAGCAACATAGTGTAGTCTAGCGTGGTGCTAATACACTGGTGTCAGGCAGCATCATAATGTAGCCTAGCGTGGTGCTAATACACTGGTGTCAGGCAGCAACATGCTGTAGTCTAGTATGGTGCTAATACACTGGTGTTAGGCAGCAACTTGGTGTAGTCTAGCGTAGTGCTAATACATTGGTGTCAGGCAGCATCATAATGTAGCTTAGCGTGGTGCTATACACTGGTGTCAGGCAGCAACATGCTGTAGTCTAGTGTGGTGCTAAAACACTGGTCTCAGGCAGCAACATGGTGTAGTCTAGCGTGGTGCTAATACACAGGTGTCAGGCAGTAACATAATGTAGTCTAGCGTGGTGCTAATACACTGGTGTCAGGCAGCAACATGCTGTAGTCTAGTGTGGTGCTAATATACTGGTGTCAGGCAGCAACATGTAGTCTAGCGTGGTGCTAATACACTGGTGTCAGGCGGCAACATAGTGTAGTCTAGCGTGGTGTTAATACACTGGTGTCAGGCAGCAACATGGTGTAGTCTAGTGTGGTGCTAATACACTGGTGTTAGGCAGCAACATGGTGTAGTCTACGCGGTGCTAATACACTGGTGTCAGGCAGCATCATAATGTAGCCTAGCGTGGTGCTAATACACTGGTGTCAGGCAGCAACCTATTGTAGTCTAGCATGGTGCTAATACACTGGTGTCAGGCAGCAACATAATGTAGTCTAGCATACTGCTTATACATTGGTGTCAGGCAGTAACATAGTTTAGTCTAACTTGGTGCTAATATACTAGTGTCAGGCAAGCAGCATAGTACTCTATAGCGTAGCGCTAATACAGTGGCGTCAAGCAGCAACCTAGTGTAGCCTAGCGTGGTGCTAATACAATTGTGTCTGGCATTAACATAGTTTAGTCTAGCGTGGTGCTAATACACTAGTGTCAGGCAACAACATAGTGTAGTATAGCGTGCTGCTAATAAATGGTGTCAAGCAGCAATATAGTGTAATCTAGCATTGTGCTAATACACTGGAATCAGTCAGCAACATAATGTAGTCTAACGTGGTGCTAATACAGTGTTTCCAGGCAGCAGCATAGTAGTCTAGGGCGGTGCTAATACGCTGGTGCGATGCAGCAGCTTAGTACAGTCTAGTGTGGTGCTAATACACTGGCGTCAGGCAGCAATATATTGTAGTCTAGTGTGGTGCTTGTACACGTGTGTCAGGGAGCAACATAATGTAGTCTAGCATGATGCTAATACACTGGTGCCTGGGAAGATGGCGCAGTGCTCGATATTGCAAATGATAATAGACATGACTTAATGAACACGTTGCAAAGCTCTTGCCAAGATTCATTAAAGAGAAACAAGTTTTAAAATGACGAAAGATGTATTTTTGGCGTCCTTCAAAATTTCTTAAAAATATGAAACCTCTTGATGTGAACTAAACCAAAAAAAAAAACAAATAAATAAAAATAGAGCATTAAGAAATAAGTCAAATTTGTAAAAGATTTCAGTGTATCTATAGATCTGTACAAATTGTCCAGGAACAGTTTTACGGTTGTGCAAAGCAACTCACTTGTATGGAAAAGCTCATGGGTGGTGCCTTGATGCCGATGAGGGGCTCTTAATTAATGGCGTGGCAGATTTCCTCTCCCTTGGATGAAACGTGATCGCTTCTTATTCCACAAGTTTTAAATTCCTTGAACAGGCTTTGTTCTTCCCTATGTGCAAAAGAATTCTACGGAAGAACGCTTGATAAGGACTGAGTAAAAGCTTGAAATTGGTATGTTCACCTAATATGTTTGTATATTGTTGCTTTCCTGTTGTCTGCAACTAACTCAGTATAAGCACCGTTATAACGTTGGTAGAATTACCGTTAATATGTTAGGTAAACGGACACAAGTGCAACTAATGCGACATTTTATTGTGGCAACGTTTCGCTCTCCAGGATCTTTGTCTATGTATTGTTTGTAACGGCTTGACAAAGCTCCTGGAGAACGAAACCTTGCTACAATAAAATGTGGCATTAGTTGAACACGTACCTAACATTATAAGTATCATTTACGGGCCTTTGTGACACATACGTATTCACAGGAATTCTTATTTAAATGAATCATAAATAATGTCACTTTGACTGGTGTTCAACTATACACACAGCGAAGGATACCTTGCCCAGTGTTATAAAATATGTACACAACCAGCGCCACAATCCCCTGTCTTATAAACAATACACATCGTCAAATATAACTTGCCTGGTATTTAACAATACATACAACCAGCGTCACAGTCCCCTGTCTTATAAACAATACACATCGTCAAATATAACTTGCTTAGTTAAACTATACACATAGTGAACGTCAACAGTGTTACCAGACAGTTCCCCTAAAATACCCCAATTCCTGGTGACCTAGTTTCGCTTCATATGGTTTTAAAATTTAATTAAAAAATGTATTTGGTACTTTAGTAATTATTAAGGCATAACGCTACATATATATGGACTAAATAATACAATATAGTTGGTTTTATTAGCAATATGGAGAATGTATAGACAAAATCAACCATTAACTGGCTAATAATTTTTTTATTATATTTAAAACCTTATTACTATTTGTGACATTTACCTGGAGTCTACCTGGAGGCTGTTCCGGGGGTCACCGCCCCCGCGGCCATGACCAGGCCTGGCGGTGGATCAGAGCCTGCTCAGCCAGGCTGTTACAGCCCGACTGATCAGGTACTGACATATAGTACAACATCTGTATTCGGAATTGGTTAGTTAGTTAGTTAAAGATTAGCCGGTATTCTCCCGGCCCGGGCCTTGTCAAAGTGGTGGCCCGGCCTTGGCTCCCTCTTTAGGGAGTGTCTGAGACCTAAGTCTCCCATGGGAGGAGGCACAAGTACCTCCTCATCTTTGGGACCAACTGTCCCCAGGCCTAGCCACAAGCTAGGCCTCTCTGGTCTGCCATCCCCGCCCCAAGGGAGCAAATGGGAATGACAGTCTTATGAGCTAAAGGCTCGGGCTCAGGCACCTACCCTACCCTAGAAGGGTTAGGCATGGTGTCGATCTCGGAATTGGTTCCTGAAAGTGTTTTAATGTTAAATTTTCTGAATATTTGATCAATTTTTTCTCCATGGGAAATAATGTAAATTGGATTAATTCGTTCCACATTAGCGCTTTTTACTGCGTATTTATTTTTTATAATAGAAAATACGGTAGATGTTGACATTCTATATTCCTTGACTACGTCAACAAGACGTATTCCATTTTCGTGCCTTGAAATAAGTTCCTTATTTAGTTCAGTGATGGTTCTTACAGCTTTCCTTCTAGGTTTTTTTATTCTGTATTCTTATTCGGAACCATGATCACTTATTTTCAATAATAAAATAAATATAACACAAAGTTTTACAAAAACTAACAATTGAATCACAAGAACTCAAAAATTATGTGTCATTCCGACACATGTGAATATCGCTACCTTTTTTTAATCGATTTTTTTTTTCTCGAACACTGGATTTTATGAATAAAGGTGCGTCCGAATACAGAGGTTCTACAGTACATCTAGCTAAACCATAAGAATAATAGGAGTTGACATGAGTCACATGGCCCGGTGGCCAATGCGTCGGTCTGAGTTTTATGATTCTCTGATCGCGGGCTCTGACCCCACCCGTGGTATGGTTTAATAGGAGTTTAACTGGAGTCGCTTCCGGAGGTCACTACCACGGCGACCCGATCATAAACCAGGCTTCCTGGGTGCTGGCCTGATTGACCAAACTGTAAGTGCCTACCGCCCGCTGTCCAACGCTGATAAGGAACTCTTAAGAGGAATCTATCGAGACTCCTCTTGAAGATAGAGGTTTGTTGGTAATATCCTTTATGCGTGAAGGGAAAGTGTTGAAGAGTCGTGGTCTTTTAACACATTTCTCTCTCATACAAGATACTTCATGCAGGATACCTCATGCAGGGTACCTCATGCAGGATACCTCATGCAGGATACCTCACGCAGGGTGCCTCATGCAGGGTACCTCATGCAGGGTACCTCATGCAGGATACCTCATGCAGGATACCTCATGCAGGATACCTCCTTTACATTGGAGGTATCCTGCACCGTCTGCCAAGCTTTATGTGTTCATAAGTAGTAGTTTTATTGTGCAGGTTGGGACTAATCCCTCCAGTATCTTCCAGGTGCAGATTGTGATGAACCTTTATCTCCTGTGTTCCAAGGAGTACAGTTATAGGGACTTAAAGTGCTCCTAGTAATTTAGGTGCTTGAATGAGTTTATACGAACTGGGAAGGCTCCCTCTATATGTTAGACCTTAGTACTTTAGCCTAAATTGAACGGGGCCGTTAGTATACATCAATACTGGTTTGTTATCTCGTTTTTAAGGTTCTAGTTATCCAACCTATCATATTTCTTGAAGCCACTATAATAACGCTGACTGCGCTTCTTGAACGTGCGATGTTCTGACATAATCACTCCCAGGTCTCTCACGTTTGACTTTCGCTCTATTGAGTAGTGTGAGTTTGTCTTGTGTTCTGATCTTGTTTTCATTTCCTCCATGGCGTTATAACTTAACATTAATATTTTAAATAAATCCTTTTCATTAATTTTTGTAATTAAAATACAGGATATTTCAAAAGTTCGTTCTCATTAAGTGTTTTATTTTCATAATTACCCACATAAATTCCTCAAAATGACAACCATATACAAGAAGACACTTTCTTCCAGTTGTCTTAAAAACATTAAAAGTTTTCCAACAAGTCTTTGACTGGGCTTTGTTGTGTTACTGGTGGTGCAACACTTCACATTTATCTAAGCTCTCTTCGCTATATACAGCAACATTAACTCAACATTCTGTTGTCCTGGAGCTGAGACACTAGAAGCATACGTAGGCTCCTGTAACTACGAAAAAGGTTAATAAGCACATAGGTGAATCTAGAGAGTATTGGTGAAGCACTTCTGGCCAGTCCAAGGTTCCACTCTGCCTGGTTATGAACTGTTGAAATGCCCTTTATAACACTGCTGAGGATTTAAATGTAAACGTGTGACCCTATCTCCAGAGCTCACATAAAGAGGATAATATTAACTGGGTTGGTAACTCTTGCAACGTTGACAAAGATGTTTCCGAGAGGAAACTGCACCAGTACCTGTAGCAAGTGCCACATCCGAGCATTATCTACCCATTAAGTGCAGCAGCATAAATACACACACACACACACACACACACACACACACAGATATATATATATATATATATATATATATATATATATATATATATATATATATATATATATATATATATATATATATATATATATTCATATATATGTGTTTGTGTGTGTGTGTGTGTGTGTGTGTGTGTGTGTGTGTGTGTATTTCTCTCATATTGTATATATCCTGAAAGTTTTCTTTAATCACTGTATTAGGAATTAAATTATTCTTGTCCGACAGTGAAAAAGTTACGTGCAGCCTTAATGTAATTAGTGTAGTCGACTGTCTTTAAATCTAATTACTCAAGCAACCAGTTAGTTCAGGGAGTGGAGGAAACAAAGGCAGGTACATCTGACTTATAGAACATAACACATACGATTCCCAGCAGTCTTTCAGCCTCAAACGGCACGATTAGTAATATTTTGAGAAGATCTGGACCACTGTGGGTTGGGTACAATAGATATTGTCGCAAAAGGACTTTTAAGAAATGTTTGTTTCCTCCCCGCTACATCTGCCATGTTTTATTCCCTGTATAATTCCCGTATTCCTCTCCATGGTTTTGATATCCTCTCTACAAATAGGTTGTCTTCCCAGTCTGACAACCGTGAACACCACCTTGTTTGATATCAAACTTTACACATAGCCAATACCACCTTAATAAAGCTAAATCGTGAGCGAAACGTCGTGTGTAACATCATGTGTGTGTGTGTGTGTATACCCACTGTAAGAGGAAAGACGTCTACGTTGGTTTTGGGTTGATGAAAAGGACACAAATGCAACTTTTTTTTTTATCCATTTTCGCCATCCTGGTTTGTGTTCCTCATACTACAAGAAGGAATGATATACTACGAGAGAACACTGTAGCACTTACTACGAGAGGATCCTGTAGCATTTACTACGAGAGAACACTCTAGCATTTTACTACAAGAGGATCCTGTAGCATTTACTACGAGAGAACACTGTAACACTTACTACAAGAGGATCCTGTAGCATTTACTACGAGAGAACACTGCAGCACTTACTACGAGAGAACACTGCAGCACTTACTACGAGAGAACACTGTAGCACTTACTACGAGAGAACACTGCAGCACTTACTACGAGAGAACACTTTAGCACTTACTACGAGAGAACACTGTAGCACTTACTACGAGAGAACACTGCAGCATTTACTACGAGAGAACACTGCAGCATTTACTACGAGAGAACACTGGAGCATTTACTACGAGAGAACACTGCAGCATTTACTACGAGAGAACACTGGAGCATTTACTACGAGAGAACACTGTAGCATTTACTACGAGAGAACACTGCAGCATTTACTACGAGAGAACACTGCAGCATTTACTACGAGAGAACACTGTAGCATTTACTACGAGAGAACACTGCAGCATTTACTACGAGAGAACACTGCAGCATTTACTACGAGAGAACACTGCAGCATTTACTACGAGAGAACACTGGAGCATTTACTACGAGAGAACACTGCAGCATTTACTACGAGAGAACACTGTAGCATTTACTACGAGAGAACACTGCAGCATTTACTACGAGAGAACACTGCAGCATTTACTACGAGAGAACACTGGAGCATTTACTACGAGAGAACACTGTAGCACTTACTACGAGAGAACACTGCAGCATTTACTACGAGAGAACACTGCAGCATTTACTACGAGAGAACACTGGAGCATTTACTACGAGAGAACACTGCAGCATTTACTACGAGAGAACACTGGAGCATTTACTACGAGAGAACACTGCAGCATTTACTACGAGAGAACACTGCAGCATTTACTACGAGAGAACACTGGAGCATTTACTACGAGAGAACACTGCAGCATTTACTACGAGAGAACACTGCAGCATTTACTACGAGAGAACACTGGAGCATTTACTACGAGAGAACACTGGAGCATTTACTACGAGAGAACACTGCAGCATTTACTACGAGAGAACACTGCAGCATTTACTACGAGAGAACACTGCAGCATTTACTACGAGAGAACACTGCAGCATTTACTACGAGAGAACACTGCAGCATTTACTACGAGAGAACACTGGAGCATTTACTACGAGAGAACACTGCAGCATTTACTACGAGAGAACACTGCAGCATTTACTACGAGAGAACACTGGAGCATTTACTACGAGAGAACACTGCAGCATTTACTACGAGAGAACACTGCAGCATTTACTACGAGAGAACACTGGAGCATTTACTACGAGAGAACACTGCAGCATTTACTACGAGAGAACACTGCAGCATTTACTACGAGAGAACACTGCAGCATTTACTTCGAGAGAACACTGGAGCATTTACTACGAGAGAACACTGCAGCATTTACTACGAGAGAACACTGTAGCACTTACTACGAGAGAACACTGCAGCATTTACTACGAGAGAACACTGCAGCATTTACTACGAGAGAACACTGTAGCACTTACTACGCGAGAACACTGTAGCATTTACTACGAGAGAACACTGTAGCACTTACTACGAGAGAACACTGTAGGATTTACCACGACTGAGCACTGTAGCATTTCCTACGAGAGAGCACTGTAGTATTTACTACGAGAGAACACTGTGGCATTTACTACAGGACACTTTAGCATTCACTACAAGATGACACTTTAGCATTTACTACAAGAGGACACCGTAGCATTTACTACAAGAAGATATTATTGAATTCACTACGAGGGGTTCCTGTAGCACTTAACATTAAAACTCAGTTAAATTGCGCCATAGAATTACTGGAGAAGCGAACAGTTGTGTTCCATTTGGTGATAATATTCACAGAGCCGACATTCTCTTTCCTGACCCCTTGCGGTAATATTCTCTGCCTTCACAGTAGTGAGTTTTGGGCCAGGCTATGTCAGCCACTGTGTCTCAGAGCACAGTAGATTAGGAAAATATTTAACAATGTATTGATTTGGGTCACAGCCAGAATGACTCCGTGGTCACCAGTGTTGTGCCTTGCCTTCTTTCTCTCCTCTTTCTCGCTTCCTTCTCAATTCTTGCTTTCCTTCCCTCCCTTACCTCTTTACTCCTACTTTCCTCTCCTTCCCTTCTTCCTCTTGTTCACCTTCTTCTAGTTCTTTCCCTTCTTGCCCTCTCTTCTAGTTACTTTTAACTAATTTCAAATGTTTCCCTTTCTATAAATCCCATTATTTTGACACTTTTCCGATTTTTTTCTAATTGAACACTTGGAGTTAATTTACATATTTAGTTAATTAACACCTGGGTTAATTAACACTAAGCCACTGCAATTTTAATTGCAGCGTGCGAGGTTATCCTATGAGCTATAGTGAGTTTACCCCAGGGATCAACTAGCCCTGCAGCCAGGACTGGGGCCAGGCTGTCTGGTCAACCAGGCTGTTGCTGTTAGCCAATACAGCCTGGTTGGTCTGGCACATAGCGGAGGCAATGATCCAGTTTTCTTTTGAAAGCTTCTACACCTGTTCTGACAATATCTGTGATACATGCTGGCTGAATCCTATTGAACCACAGATTTTGTTGATGCTGTGTTCTCTAATTGTGCTTATAGAACCCTTACTTTTGAACGTTCTCAGTACCCACCCTCTCAGTCCCTTTTCTGGCTTTCCTGGCTTTTAACTTATACGTTTTCCTTTCGTTCTAGGAGATGGTCCTCCTGTATTTTGTATCCACTGCTCTTCTTCAGTTTAGTTCTCTTTATAAATTTATGAAGTTTCTATTTATTATCAATGAATATTATGTTATTTTATGTTGTCCTCTGGAAGATTTTATTGATATTTGCTTGTAAATTATCCATGTCTTCTGCTGAGATGATTGTCATGTATATTTTGGTATCGTCGGCTTTGGATGACTCGAGGTTGTGGCCTCGAATCATCCTGGTGTGAGGATGGGAGACAGTAAAGGGACCAGGACGGTGGTTAATGCTTCATTTTGCTTTCTTTACTATTACACTCTGTGCTCCGCTCGTTAGAAAATTAAATAGCCATTTTGCATTTTTTTTCCTGTTACACCTATTGACCATGACATATTGAACACTTCACGATTACATTCATCAAATGCCTTTCCGTGCAGAATCATATTTGCGTTCTTTTTTTTCCCAGATCTCAGGAATACTGTCATAATGATCAAGTATGACAACCATGGTCTTCCCGCTCTATATCCATGTTGACTTACGTTGTGTACATAGGTTATGCATTTTCATAAAATACCGTGTTTTTTTTTCAGAACATCTCAAGTTACATATACACCTCAGATAACACACATCCACCTCGGGTAACATAAATTAAGTATGTAAGGACTTAAGACTCACTTCGTCAGGGTCTCCAAGTTCCCATTTCACCCTACACTTAAAAATCTAACAACCACTTTAAGCTATACAGATGATCTAACTACACATACCTTAACTACTAATGCTGATAACCTAATTACTTTCAAGTAGTACTGAAGCCCTACCAGTCTATTTCCAAACTGTACTGACAAATTACCAACTACATTTAAGTTGTTCTGATAACCTGACTACCCACTTCAAGTTACCTTCCTGATCGTTTAACATGACATGATAATCCATTCTCTACCAACTAATCTAACAACTAAGCCAACAAACTGAGTTATAATCATTTTATTGTTGTGACAAATTGGGTAACGTCACTGAGGATGGGGGTGCCTTGATGCTAGTGAAGGGCTTTTGATTCAAGGAATTGGAGCTGCCCTCCCATTGATAAATTCTTATTATCCTCCACCTCCTCCACTCCACACCTCCCGTTCCATGTATAGACTTACGGATTTAGCGCTTCGTGATGAATAACGATAATATACTGAATAAACTAGGAGTATAGGTACGGACATACACCCTGGGTTCCATTGGTCTGTGATCTGTCATTATGGTGACCCCTCAGATCGTACCTTGCCCGTGCTGGTCTGTCACCTTTCCAGCGCCCTCAGCTCAGAGGTCAAGTCTGTGGTTGTGTGGTTTGTTACGTTGATAACCCATCGGCTGCACGAGAGTCATTAAGGCTACATTCTCGCTTCACATCATTAACTCTAGAATACATTAATCCCCAGAATGAAGATTAAAGCCAACTATCAGTGCATATACTTTGAGAAACGGGTCTCACGCTGTTGCTTTCGGTAGGAATATACGTCTCAATGTACTGGCTGTGGCACTTGGAGCCAAGCTATATATCCCACACTGAGTACAATGTGAGACGCCCACTTCAAGTCGCCCAGTAATGAAACACCTCAGGTCTCCACTCCAGCTCCCACCAGCCACCAATCCACTTTGACCATGCACGGAATAAACGCTGGGAGCAATAAAGTAGAGCTCTGGATCGCCTTCCTTGATCCCAACATGGTTCTTAATTGTGCTCACGGCAGGGGGCAGAAGCGGCCGGGGGCAGGGAAATGGCAGGGCGGCGGGGAATGAGTCTTGGCTGTGTTAGCCTGTCAGACGCCTTCAACCCGCAGTTTTGGCCTGTGTGACAAGGTGTAACTGGGGCCACGAAGTGCCTTGGAAGAGGCAAACTGAATCTTTATTAACACGATGAGTATTAAGATTAGTATTAAGATTAATCCGGATACCAAGAACATAAATAAAAATAAGCTAATCTGAATTGGAGACAAAAGAGTGAAATAACGGAGCGGGAGAGCGAAAGAGATTTCCTTGGGGAAACATGATAATCAAGAGAGATACCAGGGATCGTAATCCTCTTAGATTCTGATATCATTGATTCAGATTCTCCTCTGCCCGTTTACCTCCTTACCTCCTTCCTCGATTCCCTCACCTCCGCCCTTAATCCTACATCTCGCCTCCGTTACCACAGGTATTGGATCCTCTATTACTGATCCTCAATCTTAAGTGGCTCCAACAGACAATCTGAACCCCTGTTGGTGATGCTCGTTGTTGAATGTTTTCAACAGACGCCTCTATCCCCTGCTAGTGACTCAATGGATAATATCTTTCTTAAGAACGGGCAGTAACAAGAGTCACTTATTAGTTTAAGTGTAAAAACATTGATACATATCAGATTACGTGTTCAAAGGATGGCACATAGCTAATTACCTGTTCAGAGCATGACACATAACTAATTACCTGTTCAGAGCATGACACATAGCTAATTACATGTTCAGAGCATTACATATAGCAACTAACTTGTTCAGAGCATGACAAAGCTAATTACCTGTTCAGAGCATGACATATAGCTAATTACCTGTTCAGAGCATGACATATAGATAATTACCTGTTTAGAGCAAGACACATAGCTAATTACAGCAGCAACATCACAATGAGCACCATTTTTAGGGTCGTATTTTCGACTTTTGCTCCTTAAACGGTGAGAGACGAGAGAGAGAGAGAGAGAGAGAGAGAGAGAGAGAGAGAGAGAGAGAGAGAGAAAAGTTTGTTTAGCTCATATAAAGAAACACAGGAGCAGTGCTAGCTAGCGTGACCAGCCGTAGTGATGACGAAAGAGGCAGTAATAATGTCGTTACTGGGAGGAGAGAGAGCAACAACAGCAGCTGTTATTGGGAGGAGATGCAGCAACAACAGCAGCTGTTACTGGGAGGAGACGCAGTAACAACAGCGGCTGTTATTGGAAGGAGAGGCAGCAACAACAGCAGCTGTTACTGGGAAGAGACACAGTAACAACAGTGGCTGTTATTGGAAGGAGAGGCAGCAACAACAGCAGCTATTAGTGGGAGAAGAGAAAGCAGCAACAACAGCAACTGTTATTGGGAGGAGACGAAGCAACAACAGTGGTTGTTATTGGAAAGAGAGGAAGAAACAACAGCAGCTGTTATTGGGAAGAGAGAGAGCAGCAACAACAGCAACTGTTATTGTTAGGAGAGGCAGCAATAATAATAACAACAGCGGCTGTTATTATGCCTCATATTTCCCATCGTGTATCGTTGTACATAATTTTTTTAAACGATCTCTTCCCATCTCGGAGTTTCATAGCTGCCACGACCAGTGAGTCTGCTCCCTGACTCACACCTACTACCCCTCTCATGTCTTCTCTTCCTACTCCTCTCATGTCTTCTCTTCCTACTCCTCTCATGTCTTCTCTTGCTACTCCTCTCATGTCTTCTCTTGGTACTCCTCTCATGTCTTCTCTTGCTACTCCTCTCATGTCTTCTCTTGCTACTCCTCTCATGTCTTCCCTTCCTACTCCTCTCACGTCTTCTCTTCCTACTCCTCTCATGTCTTCTCTTCCTACTCCTCTCATGTCTTCTCTTGCTACTCCTCTCATGTCTTCTCTTGCTACTCCTCTCATGTCTTCTCTTGCTACCCCTCTCATGTCTTCTCTTCCTACTTCTCTCACATCTTCTCTTCCTACTCCTCTCATGTCTTCTCTTGCTACCCCTCTCATGTCTTCTCTTGCTACTCTTCTCATGTCTTCTCTTCCTACACCTGTCATGTCTTCTCCTCCTACTCCTCTCATGTCTTCTCTTCCTGCTCCTCTCATGTCTTCTCATCCTACTTCTCTCATGTCTTCTCTTCCTACTCCTGTCATGTCTTCTTCTCCTACTCCTGTCATGTCTTCTCTTCCTACTTTTGTCATGTCTTCTTTTCCTGCTCAACTTCCTTCAATTCAATTCTTTCCCATTATTTCCCTTCCAACACAAACTCCTGCTTCCTTCTATCCTAAATTCTCCTCCTCCTTCTCTTCCCAAAGTTCCTACCTGCTATCTTTCTCTGGTTTCTTTCTCTCTTTCCTCCTCTCTGTTCCTTACTTTATCCCTTTCCTACATGTTCCGGCCTCATTCCTTCCCTCATTCCTAGTCTCCTCATTCCGTTATTTCCTCCTCTTCCGCAGTCCCCATCTCTCCTCCCGTCTCCTCCTCCCCCTCCTCCCCCTCCCCCTAGTCCTTTCCTCCCAAAGTGACAGAAGTAGAGATGGGCAGGGGTGTGACAGAAGTAGGGGTGGGCAGGGATGTCACAGAAGTAGGGGTGGGCAGGGGTTTGACAGAAGTAGGAGTGGGCAGGGGTGTGACAGAAGTAGGGATGTGCAGGGGCGTGACAGAAATAGGGGTGGGCACGGGTGTGACAGAAGTAGGGGGTTGCCAGGAGTTTGACAGAAGTAGGGATGTGCAGGGGCGTGACAGAAATATAGGTGGGCAGGAGTGTGACAGTAGTAGGGATGGGTAGGGGTGTGACATAAGTAGGGGTGGGAAGGGGTGTGACAGAAGTAGGGGTGGAAAGGGGTGTGACAGAAGTAGGGGTGGGCAGGGGTGTGACAGAAGTAGGGATGTGCAGAGGCGAGACAGAAGTAGGGGTGGGCAGGGGTGTGAGAGAAGTAGGGGGTTGGCAGGGGTTTGACAGAAGTAGGGGTGGAAAGGGGTGTGACAGAAGTAGGAGTGGGAAGGGGTGTGACAGAAGTAGGGGTGGGCAGGGGTGTGACAGAAGTATGGGTTGGAAGAGGTGTGACAGAAGTAGGAGTGGGCAGGGGTGTGACAGGAGTAGGGATGGGCAGGGGTGTGACAGAAGTAGGGGTGGAAAGGGTGTGACAGAAGTAGGGGTTAGCAGGGGTTTGACAGAAGTAGGGGTGGGAAGAGGTGTGACAGAAGTAGGGGTGGGAAGGGGTGTGACAGAAGTAGGGGTGGGAAGGGGTGTGACAGAAATAGGGGTGGAGAGGGGTGTGACAGAAGTAGGGATGGGCAGGGGTGTGACAGAAGTAGGGGTGAGCAGGGGTGTGACAGAAGTAGGGATGATCAGGGGTGTGACAGAAGTAGTGGAGGGAAGGGGTGTGACAGGAGTAGGGATCTGCAGGGGTGTGACAGAAGTAGGGGTGAGAAGGGGTGTGACAGAAATAGGAGTGGAGAGGGGTGTTACAGAAGTAGGGATGGGCAGGGGTGTGAGAGAAGTAGGGGTGAGCAGGGGTGTGACAGAAGTAGGGATGATCAGGGGAGTGACAGAAGTAGGGGAGGGATGGGGTGTGACAAAAGAAGGGATCTGCAGGGGTGTGACAGAAGTAGGGGTGGGCAGGGGTTTGACAGAAGTAGGGGTGGGAAGGGGTGTGACAGAATTAGGGGTGGGTAGGGGTTTGACAGAAGTACGGGTGGGCAGGGGTGTGACAGAAGTAGAGGTGGGAAGGGGTGTGACAGATGTAGGGGTGGAAAGGGGAGTGACAGAAGTAGGCGTTGGCAGGGGTGTGACAGAAGTAAGAATGGGCAGGGGTTTGACAGAAGTAGGAGTGGGCAGGGGTTTGACAAAAGTAGGGGTGGGAAAGGGTGTGACAGAAGTAGGGGTGGAAAGGGGTGTGACAGAAGTAGGGGTTGACAGGGATGTGACAGAAGTAGGGTTGGGCAGGGGTTTGACAGAAGTAGGAGTGGGCAGGGATTTGAGAAAAGTAGGGGTGGGAAAGGGTGTGACAGAAGTAGGGGTGGAAAGGGGTGTGACAGAAGTAGGGGTGGGCAGGGGTTTGACAGAAGTAGGGGTGGGCAGGGGTTTGACAGAAGTAGGGGTGGGAAGGGGAGTGACAGAAGTAGGGGGTGGAAAGGGGTGTGACAGAAGTAGGGGTGGGCAGAGGGTTGACAGAAGTAGGGGTGGGCAGGGGTTTGACAGAAGTAGGGGTGGGAAGGGGTGTGACAGAAGTAGGGGTGGGCAGGGGTTTGACAGAAGTAGGGGTGGGCAGAGGTTTGACAGAAGTAGGAGTGGGAAGGTGTGTGACAGAAGTAGGGGTGGGCAGGAGTTTGACAGAAGTAGGGGTGAGCAGAGGTGTGACAGAAGTAGGGATGGGTAGGGGTGTGACAGAAGTAGGGGTGGGCAGCGGGTGTGACAGAAGTAGGGGTGGAAAGAGGTGTGACAGAAGTAGGAGTGGGCAGGGGTGTGACAGGAGTAGGGATGGGCAGGGGTGTGACAGAAGTAGGGGTGGAAAGGGGTGTGACAGAAGTAGGGGTGAGCAGGGGTTTGACAGAGGTAGGGGTGAGAAGGAGTGTGTCTGAAGTAGGGGTGGGAAGGGGTGTGACAGAAGTAGGGGTGGAAAGGGGTGTGACAAAAGTAGGGGTGGGCAGGGGAGTGACAGAAGTAAAGATGGGCAGGGGTGCGACAGAAGTAGGGATGGGCAGGGGTGTGACAGAAGTAGGGGACGGAAGGGGTGTGACAAAAGTAGGGGTAGGAAGGGGTGTGACAGAAGTAGGGATGGGAAGGGGTGTGACAGAAGTAGAATGGAAAGGTGTGTGACAGGAGTAGGGGTGGAAAGGGGTGTGACAGAAGTAGGGGTGGGCAGGGGTGTCACAGAAGTAGGGGTGGGCAGGGGTTTGACAGAAGTAGGAGTGGGCAAGGGTGTGACAGAAGTAGGGATGTGCAGGGGCGTGACAGAAGTAGGGGGTTGGCAGGAGTTTGACAGAAGTAAGGATGTGCAGGGGCGTGACAGAAGTATAGGTGGGCAGGAGTGTGACAGTAGTAGGGATGGCTACGGGTGTGACATAAGTAGGGGTGGGAAGGGGTGTGACAGAAGTAGGGGTGGAAAGGGGTGTGACAGAAGTAGGGGTGGGCAGGGGTGTGACAGAAGTAGGGATGTGCAGAGGCGAGACAGAAGTAGGGGTGGGCAGAGGTGTGAGAGAAGTAGGGGGTTGGCAGGGGTGTGACAGAAGTAGGGATGTGCAGGGGCGTGACAGAATTATAGGTGGGCAGGAGTGTGACAGTATTAGGGATGGGCAGGGCTGTGACAGAAGTAGGGGTGGGCAGGGGTGTGACAGAAGTAGGGGTGGAAAGGGGTGTGACAGAAGTAGGAGTGGGCAGGGGTGTGACAGAAGTAGGGGTGGGCAGGGGTGTGACAGAAGTATGGGTTGGAAGAGGTGTGACAGAAGTAGGAGTGGGCAGGGGTGTGACAGGAGTAGGGATGAGCAGGGGTGGAAAGGGGTGTGACAGAAGTAGGGGTGAGCAGGGGTTTGACAGAAGTAGGGGACGGAAGAGGTGTGACAGGAGTAGGGATCTGCAGGGGTGTGACAGAAGTAGGGGTGGGCAGGGGTTTGACAGAAGTAGGGGTGGGAAGGGGTGTGACAGAAGTAGGGGTGGGTAGGGGTTTGACAGAAGTACGGGTGGGCAGGGGTGTGACAGAACTAGGGGTGGGAAGGGGTGTGACAGAAGTAGGGGTGGAAAGGGGTGTGACAGAAGTAGGGGTTGGCAGGGGTGTGACAGAAGTAGGAATGGGCAGGGGCTTGACAGAAGTAGGAGTGGGCAGGGGTTTGACAGAAGTTGGGGTGGGAAAGGGTGTGACAGATGTAGGGGTGGATAGGGGTGTGACAGAAGTAGGGGTGGAAAGTGGTGTGACAGAAGTAGGGGTTGGCAGGGGTGTGACAGAAGTAGGGTTGGGCAGGGGTTTGACAGAAGTAGGGGTGGGAAAGGGTGTGACAGAAGTATGGGTGGGCAGGGGTGTGACAGAAGTAGGGGAGGGCAGGGGTTTGACAGAAGTAGGGGTGGGCAGGGGTTTGACAGAAGTAGGGGGTGGGAAGGGGTGTGACAGAAGTAGGGGGAGGAAAGGGGTGTGACAGAAGTAGGGGTGGGCAGGGGGTTGACAGAAGTAGGGGTGGGCAGGGGTGTAACAGAAGTAGGGGTGGAAACGGGTGTGACAGAAGTAGGGGTGGGCAGGGGTGTGACAGAAGTAGGGAGGTGCAGAGGCGAGACAGAAGTAGGGGTGGGCAGGGGTATGAGAGAAGTAGGGGGTTGGCAGGGGTTTGACAGAAGTAGGGATGTGCAGGGGCGTGACAGAAGTATAGGTGGGCAGGAGTGTGACAGTAGTAGGGATGGGTAGGGGTGTGACAGAAGTAGGGGTAGGCAGGGGTGTGACAGAAGTAGGGGTGGAAAGGGGTGTGACAGAAGTAGGAGTGGGCAGGGGTGTGACAGAAGTAGGGGTGGGCAGGGGTGTGACAGAAGTATGGGTTGGAAGAGGTGTGACAGAAGTAGGAGTGGGCAGGGGTGTGACAGGAGTAGGGATGGGCAAGGGTGTGACAGAAGTAGGGGTGGAAAGGGGTGTGACAGAAGTAGGGGTGGGAAGGGGTGTGACAGAAATAGGGGTGGAGAGGGGTGTGACAGAAGTAGGGATGGGCAGGTGTGTGACAGAAGTAGGGGTGAGCAGGGGTGTGACAGAAGTAGGGATGATCAAGGGTGTGACAGAAGTAGGGGAGGGATGGGGGGTGACAGGAGTAGGGATCTACAGGGGCGTGACAGAAGTAGGGGTGGGCAGGGGTTTGACAGAAGTAGGGGTGGGAAGGGGTGTGACAGAAGTAGGGGTGGGTAGGGGTTTGACAGAAGTACGGGTGGGCAGGGGTGTGACAGAACTAGGGGTGGGAAGGGGTGTGACAGAAGTAGGGGTGGAAAGGGGTTTGACAGAAGTAGGGGTTGGCAGGGGTGTGACAGAAGTAGGAATGGGCAGGGGTTTGACAGAAGTAGGAGTGGGCAGGGGTTTGACAGAAGTAAGGGTGGGAAAGGGTGTGACAGAAGTAGGGGTGGAGAGGGGTGTGACAGAAGTAGGGGTGGAAACTGGTGTGACAGAAGTAGGGGTTGGCAGGGGTGTGACAGAAGTAGGGTTGGGCAGAGGTTTGACAGAAGTAGGGGTGGGAAAGGGTGTGACAGAAGTATGGGTGGGCAGGGGTGTGAGAGAAGTAGGGGGTTGGCAGGGGTTTGACAGAAGTAGGGGTGGGCAGGGGTTTGACAGAAATAGGGGTGGGAAGGGGTGTGACAGAAGTAGGGGGAGGAAAGGGGTGTGACAGAAGTAGGGGTGGGCAGGGGGTTGACAGAAGTAGGGGTGGGAAGGGGTGTGACAGAAGAAGGGGTGGAAAGGGGTGTGACAGAAGTAGGGGTGGGCAGGGGTGTGACAGAAGTAGGGATGTGCAGAGGCGAGACAGAAGTAGGGGTGGGCAGGGGTGTGAGAGAAGTAGGGGGTTGGCAGGGGTTTGACAGAAGTAGGGATGTGCAGGGGCGTGACAGAAGTATAGGTGGGCAGGAGTGTGACAGTAGTAGGGATGGGTAGGGGTGTGACAGAAGTAGGGGTGGGCAGGGCTGTGACAGAAGTAGGGGTGGAAAGGGGTGTGACAGAAGTAGGAGTGGGCAGGGGTGTGAGAGAAGTAGGGGTGGGCAGGGGTGTGACAGAAGTATGGGTTGGAAGAGGTGTGACAGAAGTAGGAGTGGGCAGGGGTGTGACAGGAGTAGGGATGGGCAAGGGTGTGACAGAAGTAGGGGTGGAAAGGGGTGTGACAGAAGTAGGGGTGAGCAGGGGTTTGACAGAAGTAGGGATGGGAAGAGGTGTGACAGAAGTAGGGGTGGGAAGTGGTGTGACAGAAGCAGGGGTGGGAAGGGGTGTGACAGAAATAGGGGTGGAGAGGGGTGTGACAGAAGTAGGGATGGGCAGGGGTGTGACAGAAGTAGGGGTGAGCAGGGGTGTGAAAGAAGTAGGGATGATCAGGGGTGTGACAGAAGTAGGGGTGGGAAGGGGTGTGACAGGAGTAGGGATCTGCAGGGGTGTGACAGAAGTAGGGGTGGAAAGGGGTGTGACAGAAGTTGGGGTGGGAAGGGGTGTGACAGAAGTAGGGGTGGGTAGGGGTTTGACAGAAGTACGGGTGGGCAGGGGTGTGACACAACTAGGGGTGGGAAGGGGTGTGACAGAATTAGGGGTGGAAAGGGGTGTGACAGAAGTAGGGGTTGGCAGGGGTGTGACAGAAGTAGGAATGGGCAGAGGTTTGACAGAAGTAGGGCTGGGAAGGGGTTTGACAGAAGTAGGGGTGGGAAAGGGTGTGACAGAAGTAGGGGTGGATAGGGGTGTGACAGAAGTAGGGGTGGAAAATGGTGTGACAGAAGAAGGGGTTGGCAGGGGTGTGACAGAAGTAGGGTTGGGCAGGGGTTTGACAGAAGTAGGGATGGGAAAGGGTGTGACAGAAGTATGGGTGGAAAGGGGTGTGACAGAAGTAGGGGTGGGCAGGGGTTTGACAGAAGTAGGGGTGGGCAGGGGTTTGACAGAAATAGGGGTGGGAAGGGGTGTGACAGAAGTAGGGGGAGGAAAGGGGTGTGACAGAAGTAGGGGTGGGCAGGGGGTTGACAGAAGTAGGGGTGGGCAGGGGTTTGACAGAAGTAGGTGTGGGAAGGGGTGTGACAGAAGTAGGGGTGGGCAGGGGTTTGACAGAAGTAGGAGTGGGAAGGGGTGTGACAGAAGTAGGGGTGGGCAGGGGTTTGACAGATGTAGGGGTGAGCAGGGGTGTGACAGAAGTAGGGATGTTTAGGGGTGTGACAGAAGTAATGGGTGGGCAGGGGGTGTGACAGAAGTAGGGGTGGAAAGAGGTGTGACAGAAGTAGGAGTGGGCAGTGGTTTGACAGGAGTAGGGATGGGCAGGGGTGTGACAGAAGTAGGGGTGGAAAGGGGTGTGACAGAAGTAGGGGTGAGCAGGGGTTTGACAGAGGTAGGGGTGGGAAGGAGTGTGACAGAAGTAGGGGTGGGACGGGGTGTGACATAAGTACGGGTGGAAAGGGGTGTGACAGAAGTAGGGGTGGGAAGCGGTGTGACAGAAGTAAAGATGGGCAGGGGTGCGAAAGAAGTAGGGATGGGCAGGGGTGTGACAGAAGTAGTGGAGGGAAGGGGTGTGACAGAAGTAGGGGTAGGAAGGGGTGTGACAGAAGTAGGGATGGGAAGGGGTGTGACAGAAGTATGGTGGAAAGGTGTGTGACAGGAGTAGGGGTGGAAAGGGGTGTGACAGAAGTAGGGGTGGAAAGGGGTGTGACAGAAGTAGAGGTGGACAGGGGTTTGACAGAAGTAGGGGTGGGCAGGGGTTTGACAGAAGTAGGGGTGGGCAGGGGTGTGACAGAAGTAGGGGTGGGAAGGGGTGTGACAGTAGTAGGGGTGGAAAGGTGTGTGATAGAAGTATGGGTTGGCAGGGGTGTGACAGAAGTAGCGTTGGGCAGGGGTTTGACAGAAGTAGGAGTGGGCAGGGGTTTGACAGAAGTAGGGGTGGGAAAGGGTGTGACAGAAGTAGGGGTGGAAATGGGTGTGACAGAATTAGGGGTGGGCAGGGGTTTGACAGAAGTAGGGGTGGGAAAGGGTGTAACAGAAGTAGGGGTGAAAAGGGGTGTGACAGAAGTAGGGGTGGAAAGAGGTGTGACTGAAGTAGGGGTTGGCAGGGGTGTGACAGAAGTAGGGTTGGGCAGGGGTTTGACAGAAGTAGGAGTGGGCAGGGGTTTGACAGAAGTAGGGGTGGGAAAGGGTGTGACAGAAGTAGGGGTGGAAAGGGGTGTGACAGAATTAGGGGTGGGCAGGGGTTTGACAAAAGTAGGGGTGGGCAGGGGTTTGACCGATGTAGGGGTGGGAAGGGGTGTGACAGAAGTAGGGGGTGGAAAGGGGTGTGACAGAAGTAGGGCTGCGCAGGGGTTTGACAGAAGTAGGGGTGGGCAGGGGTTTGACAGAAGTAGGGGTGGGAAGGGGTGTGACAGAAGTAGGGGTGGGTAGGGGTTTGACAGAAGTAGGGGTGGGCAGGGGTTTGACAGAAGTAGGGGTGGGAAGGGGTGTGACAAAAGTAGGGGTGGAAAGGTGTGTGACAGAAGTAGGGGTGGGCAGGGGTTTGACAGAAGTAGTGGTGAGCAGGGGTGTGACAGAAGTAGGGATGGGTAGGGGTGTGACAGAAGTAGGGGTGGAAAGGGGTGTGACAGAAGTAGGGGTGGGCAGGGGTGTGACAGAAGTAGAGGTGGACAGGGGTGTGACAGAAGTAGGGATTGGCAGGGGTGTGACAGAAGTAGGGGTTGGCAGGGGTGTGACAGAAGTAGGGGTGGAAAGAGGTGTGACAGAAGTAAGAGTGGGCAGGGGTGTGACAGGAGTAGGGATGGGCAGGGGTGTGACAGAAGTAGGGGCGGAAAGGGGTGTGACAGAAGTAGGGGTGAGCAGGGGTTTGACAGAAGTAGGGGTGGGCAGGGGGTGTGACAGAAGTAGGGGTGGAAAGAGGTGTGACAGAAGTAAGAGTGGGCAGGGGTGTGACAGGAGTAGGGATGGGCAGGGGTGTGACAGAAGTAGGGGCGGAAAGGGGTGTGACAGAAGTAGGGGTGAGCAGGGGTTTGACAGAGGTAGGGGTTGGAAGGGGTGTGACAGAAGTAGGGGTTGGAAGGGGTGTGACAGAAGTAGGGGGGGAAAGTGGTGTGACAGAAGTAGGGATGGGCAGGGGTGTGACAGAAGTAAAGATGGGCAGGGGTGTGACAGGAGTAGGGATGGGCAGGGGTGTGACAGAAGTAGGGGAGGGAAGGGGTGTGACAGAAGTAGGGGTGGGAAGGGGTGTGACAGAAGTAGGGGTGGGAAGGGGTGTGGCAGAAGTAGGGTGGAAATGTGTGTGACAGGAGTAGGGGTGGAATGGGGTGTGACAGAAGTAAGGGTGGGCAGGAGTGTGACAGAAGTAAAGATGGGCAGGGGTGTGACAGAAGTAGGGATGGGCAGGGGTGTGACAGAAGTAGGGGTGGGAAGGGGTGTGACAGAAGTAGGGTGGAAAGGTGTGTGACAGGAGTAGGGGTGGAAAGGGGTGTGACAGAAGTAGGGATGGGCAGGGGTGTGACAGAAGTAGGGATGGGAAGGGGTGTGACAGAAGTAGGGGTGGGAAGGGGTGTGACAGAAGTAGGGGTGGAAAGGGGTGTGACAGAAGTAGGGGTGGGAAGATGTGTGACAGAAGTAGGGATGGGCAGGGGTGTGTCCAAAGTAGGGGTGAGCAGGGGTGTGACAGAAGTAGAGGTGGGCAGAGGTTTGACAGAAGTAGGGGTTGGAAGGGGTGTGACAGAAGTACTGATGGGCAGGGGTGTGACAGAAGTAGGGGTGGGCAGGGGTATGACAGAAGTAGGGATGAGCGGGGGTGTGACAGAAGTGGAGGTGGGCAGGGGTGTGACAAAAGTAGGGGTTGGAAGGGGTGTGACAAAAGTAGGGGTTGGCAGGGGTGCTCTAAATGCTCTAAATCTTCGAAATATGCAATAAAAATTGTTTTAGCATATTTTCCCAACTTTTTCAATGATTCAAGTATTTTTAAAATAGTTCATGAAGTTTTTAACATTATTATTGACTTTTATCGAATATATGTGGGAAGGGGTGTAACAGAAGTAGAGGTGGGAAGGGGTGTAACAGAAGTAGTGGTGGGAAGGGGTGTAACAGAAGTAGGGGTGGAAAGGGGTGTAACAGAAGTAGGGGTGGGAAGGGGTGTAACAGAAGTAGGGGTGGAAAGGGGTGTAACAGAAGTAGGGGTGTGAAGGGGTGTGGCAGAAGTAGGGGTGGAAAGGGGTGTGACAGAAGTAGGGGTGGGCAGGGGTGTGACAGAAGTAGGGATTGGCAGGGGTTTGACAGAAGTAGGAGTGGGCAGGAGTGTGACAGAAGTAGGGGTGGGCAGGGGTGTGACAGAAGTAGAGGTGGGCAGGGGTTTGACCGAAGTAGGGGTGTGCAGGGGTGTGACAGAAGTGGGGGTGGGTAGGGGTGTGACACAAGTAGGGGCTGGAAGAGGTGTGACAGAAACATGGGGTGGGCAGGCGTGTGACAGAATTAGGGGTGGGCAAAGGTGTGGCAGAAGTAGAGGGTGGGAAGGGGTGTGACAGAAGTAGGGGCGGGACGAGGTGTGACAGAAGTATGGGGAGGGCAGGCATGTGACAGAAGTAGGGGTGGGCAGGGGTGAGACAGAAGTAGGTGGTGGGCAGGGATGTGAAAAATGTAGGGGTGGGCAGGGGTTTGGCAGATGCAGGGGTATGGGGCTGTGGCCGTTGGGGCGAAAGCTTGTAGCAGCGTTGTGAGGGAGGAGTGGCAGGGTTGGGAGGGAGGAGTGTCAGGGTTAGGAGGGAGGGGTGGCAGAGTTTAGAGGGAGGAGTGGCAGGGTTGAGAGGGAGGAGTGGCAGGGTTGGGAGGGAGGGGTGGCAGGGTTGAGAGGGAGGAGTGGCAGGGTTGGGAGGGAGGAGTGGCATGGTTGGGAGGGAGGAGTGGCTGGGTTGGGAGGGAGGAGTGTCAGGGTTAGGAGGGAGGGGTGGTAGAGTTTAGAGGGAGGAGTGGCAGGGTTGAGAGGGAGGAGTGGCAGGGTTGGGAGGGAGGGGTGGCAGGGTTGGGAGGGAGGAGTGGCAGGGTTGAGAGGGAGGAGTGGCAGGGTTGGGAGGGAGGGGTGGCAGGGTTGAGAGGGAGGAGTGGCAGGGTTGGGAGGGAGGAGTGGCAGGGTTGGGAGGGAGGAGTGGCAGGGTTGGGAGGGAGGAGTGGCAGGGTTGGGAGGGAGGAGTGGCAGGGTTGGGAGGGAGGAGTGGCAGGGTTGGGAGGGAGGAGTGGCAGGGTTGGGAGGGAGGAGTGGCAGGGTTGGGAGGGAGAGTTGGCATGGTTGGGAGGGAGGAGTGACAGGGTTGAGAGGGAGTAGTGGCAGGGCTTGTAGGAGGATTGGCAGGGTAGGTGATGCAAAGACACACGTACATTAGTACATAAGAAAGAAGGAGCACTGCTGAAGACCTACTGGCCCAAGCTAGGCAATTCCAACTCACACACACCAACACCCACTTATGTACTTAATTGTATAACATTTTTAAAACAGTATAAGATTTTACCTTCAATAACGATACTCGGGAAAATGTTCCACTCATCCACAACTCTAACGTCAAACCAATACTTTCCCATATCCTTTCTAAATCTATTTTTTCCCCTTTGAGTTCATTGCTGCGAATTCTGTCTTGTCCATACAAGGCTATAAATTATTCCACATTGATAAGGTCATCAGGAAGGGTGGTGGAGTAGCGATATATGTCAAGGATAATTTAAATTGTTGTGTTAGACAGGATATATAATTAGAAGCGTCAGCCACTGAATCTGTTTGGTCACAGCTTCTCGAGGGCTGTGGAAAACTAATCTTTGGTGGTATTTACAGGCCCCCAAACCTTGACAGGGAGTGCAATAAACTTCTATGAGTAGCAATGTATGGCTTGGTTCTTGCCAGCAGGGAATCACTAATTAATAATCTTGAGGTTAATGATGAGCTTGGGGAAAGTAATCTCCTAATAATGGCAGTCAAGTCTCTGTCCCTGACTTCCCCTTGGCTGATTTCATAGGACTGAGAAATTACCTGGGTGGGCTGAACTGGAATGACCTGACTGTGGGTCAGGTAGGTGGTGATGGTTGCAGATATGACATTTCCCAGAGCATAGTTCTAGCTGCTCAGACAACTTATGTTCCAAATAAGGAAATCAGATCAAATAAAAATGATCCTAAATGGATAAACAGATTCAGGGCCCTTAGTCTATCCTCATAGGGAAGATTTCTGATACTTGGGATCATCTTTGTCATCCTCCTCTGTACGTTTTCCAGAGCATTTATATCCATTCTGTAATACGGTGACCAGAACTGAGCAGCATAGTCAAAATGATGCCTAACCAAGGATATATAGAGTTGAAGAACGACCTGAGGACTTCTGTTATTCATACTTCTTGATATAAAGCCAAGGATTCTGTTAACTTTATTGCGAACACTTATGCAGTGTTGTCTTGGTTTCAGATTACTATTAACCAGAACTCCCAAATCATTTTTGCAATTAGTAATATTAAGATCTACATTATTTAGTTTATATGTGGCACGGTTATTTTCTTGTCCAACATTTGGAACTTTGCATTTGTCTATATTAAACTGCATCTGCTACTTTTCCGACCACTGTATTAGTCTATTCAAATCTTCCTGGAGTGCTTAAATGTCCTCATTAGAATGAATTAGACGGCCTACTTTGATGCCATCAGCAAATTTGCTTATGCCACTATTTATTCCCTCATCTATGTCGTTTATGTAAATTGGGAACAACAAGGGGCCCAACACTGACCCCTGTTTCCGAGCCTCTCTGAACTGATGAAGAGCATACAAGACGGTAACCTTCAAGTGTACTATGCACAGCTGAATGAGCTGCATGGAGACTTGTCTGACAGATTTCAGGATCTTTTTATTTCCTTAAAATACCAGACTGGGTGATCACTCAATTCCTAGATATCAGCAATGAATAAACAGGAATGGTGGAGGAAGAATTGATTTCATTCTAAAATGACATTGAGCTGAGGCCTAAGTTCAATAAATCATATCAAGATATTTGGTTACAAAAAAAAATCTGACCGCTACCCTGTACTGAGGAAAAAAGTCAAGATGAACTTTATTGACTTCCCATCATCGTATTAACTAGAGAGAGGCTTCACTGCATCGCCAAGTTTCTTTCCAAGCAAAGAAACTGAAAATTACTGAATGCGGAGATCTAAGACTTCTTAGTGCCTTCAAGCTTGATGCTGACAAGCTGATGCTCCTGCACCAAGCACATCCATCTCATTAAAATTGTGAAGGCATTGTAGTTATAGATGATATGTAAATTTACCCTTTCATATTGTTTAATAAACTGGTTTAATATGCTAATTTATGTATGAAATACGCATGTTTATAGTGCTAAATTAGTTGTTGTATTGAATTTGCAGTAAACCAACAGCCAGAAAAGACGACCTATTTTGGTGTTATCGGCAAACTTGCTATGTCGTTATTCCCTCATCTATGTCGTTTATGTACATCGCGAACAACAAAGAGCCCAACATTGATCCCTGTAGAACACCGCTTGTGATGAGTCCCCATTCTGATTTCTTCCCATTTTTGCAAATTCTCTGTTGTCTGTCAGCCACTCCTCTATCCAGGAGAAAATAATCTTATTTTGTGTGCCTTTACTTTCCTCAAGTATCTCCGATGTGGAACTCTATTAAAAGCCTCACTTTAATCCATGTACACAATATCATATTCATTACCATGATCTACCTCCTCAAATTTCTTGGTGAAAAAAGTTAGTAATTCGGAAAGAGGAAACGCCCCTTTGTAAAACCGTGCTGAGTTTCATTTCTCAATTTATGTCTTTCAAGACGGCTTGGAATAGCCTCGGGAATTATTGATTTCATTAATTTTTCCACAATGGAGATGAGGCTTATTGGTCTATAGTGCGAAACTAAGGATCTGTGAATGCAGATAAATGGTACAGAGATCCGACAAGTTGATAAATTACACTCATGTTGCAACCCCTGAATGGGTTGCAATATATATAATGTATATTATGATTATGAATATAATGTATATTACCTTTTCATATAATTTTATATTGCTTATATTTGCGATAATAGCTAAATCGTAAATATATTGCTTTATATTATTATTATTTGACTTAGTTAAATTTTGTTAGGTAGGATGTAACATATTATGTGCTCAGTTCAAGTCTTGATTGTCTAACTACTGTAATTATCGCTCTTTGCTCGTTATTCTGCCGGCTTCTTGCTGGGCAGTAACTGTCCACGGAGCTATCACGTGATCGAGGGGGGGTGTCCTCACCTCGCCTGAAGTATTCAGTCTGGTCTAGACTCTCTTGGTGGTTGGACAGATTGTCTGTCTCATTATTCTTGTTAGCTCTGTAGAACTCTGTTCACAGAACATTGTATAGACTTAGTGATTTTCGACGTTGTACTGAGGTTGTGTGTCGCATAGACACTCTGAGCAACTCAGGTCCTGAGCTGTAGCTTCTGACCTAACTTGTACTGGTATCTGTGTATTATCACAGTCGGGGATTTTCTTATGCTGAACTTAGATTCAGTAGTATGGGAGTTTTGTGACTTTTGTGGAGGATCTGCAGATGGTCCCTACTTAGTGTCGTTATATTATCTCCTTGTTCCTGATTCTGTATCGCAGTTGCTTGTTATATTGCTATTGGGCTTAGCATTCTTTTTATTGTTCAAGCAGACTGTTCTGATTGCCAGTTGGTCAAGAAGTTAGTTTATTGGAGGACTTTGTCAGTCACTTGTTTAAGTCTAGTCGAGTCTTGAGACATAGCAAACTACTTAGAGCACTTACACACGTACACACAAACTTACTTGTACATATTTGTAATATCTTATTAAATGTTAATGTACCAGACGGTACTTAAGAATTATAAATGTGATATGTGCTTTTAGCACAATAATATTGTACACGAGAGAAGTGATTATTATTATTATTATTAATTTGCATGAATTGATTAATTTAATTTGATAATATACCTCTAGACTTAATAAATTTATTAAATTTTAATTTCTCTAGTTAGTAGCCTACCAGTTGTAATCCTTAAGCACTACTGAATCATACTGAATTCTAATGGATAATTGGACAAGGATACTGACTACTTGTTACGAAAACCCAGTAACAGGCTGGATGCTAGAAGGGCAGTCCTTTGTAGTATTCACTGGAGATCTCTAAGCTTTTAGAATCGCGTTTTTTTGTAACACTCATATGATATCCAAGTGTTTCATATATGTCTAATTTACCTATGGATCTGTCCCCTGCTTTGTAAATAGATATCACATTTGTCACTTTTCCACTTGTCTGGCACTATGCCATTTTGTAGTGATATGTTGAAAAGACTAGCCAATAATGATATGTTGAAAAGACTAGCCAATAATGATATGTTGAAAAGACTAGCCAATAATGATATGTTGAAAAGACTAGCCAATAATGATATGTTGAAAAGACTAGCCAATAATGATATGTTGAAAAGACTAGCCAATGGTTTTAAAAGTTCCTCCTACATTCCTCTGTAATCCTTGCAAACAATTCATCAGGGCTCGGGGATTTGTTAGGTTGTAATCTATCGTTTTGTCGTGCACAACTTATTTTCGTCCCTATCCACATATTTTTTTTATTTCAGGAATTTATCTAGTATCTTCTTTCGAAAAAAAGTGAGAGGAAATAAGTGTTAAAGATTGTAAACATTTTTTATTACTGTCAGTGAACTGACCTGAGCAACTTTCAAGTGGGTTTATCTTGTCCTTAATCTTATTGCTATATATCTGAAAGAAATCCTTTGAGTTAATCTTCGAATCCCTTGTGACTTTAACTTCATGATCACTTATGGCTTTTTTATTGTTTTTTTTTATTTATATTTTTATTTGTTATATAGTGTTTTCTTATGTGTCCTGTCTTCCCTTTTCATTCGCCTGCAAATGCTTCTCCTTTCACCTGTAAGATGTTTTAATCTGTTATTTATCCATATACGATAATTTTTGGGCGGCTTGATCTAGGCTTTAAAAATTGTCACATTGGCAACCACCACCGCCTACCTGACCCTCAGTGACCAGTCAGGTCACACCGTTCAACCCACCCAAGTAATCTCTCAGATTCTTGAAATCAGACAAGCGGAAGTCAGGGATATTGACTTGATTATAGTTATTAAGGCAATTCCATGATATATTGAAACTGAGTGATTTGTGATCATTTTTTGCAATCTCATTGTTAACCTCAAGATTATTAATTAGTGATTCCTTGTTGGCAAGAATCAAGTCAAGCAGATTGTTTCCTCTAGTTGGTTTTTTACAAACTGTTTTAAAAAGCAACCTGAATAGTATCAAGAAAGTCTCTAGATTCAAGGTTTCCTGTCAAATTACTCCAATAACTTTGTCTGAAGTTAAAAATTCTCATTAATAAAGCATTTTTGTATCTAGATGCCTTATTATTTTCTTCCCATAGTAGCTTACAGAGTTCCCTATCAAGGTTTCAGGGCCTGTAAATCACTCCCAAGATTAATTTTTCACGTCCCTCCACAAACTGTAGCCAAACAGATTCAGTGTCAGTGTCCATCGCTTCTAATTTTATATGTTGTCGAATGCAACAGTTTAAATCATCTCTGATATACATCGCCACTCCACCACCCTTCCTATTGACCCTATCAGTGTGGAATAATTTGCAGCCTTGTATGTGACATTCAGTAGACATTTCTCTATCTTTCAGGTTGACCCAGGTCTCTGTTATAGCAATAATATCTATGTTTCCTGCACATGCAATTAATCTTAGCTCGTCTATTTTATTATTATTATCATTATTATTATTATTATTATTATTATTATTTTTATTATTATTATTATTATTATTATTATTATTATTATTAGTAGTAGTAGTAGTAGTAGTAGTAGTAGTAGTAGTAGTAGTAGTAGTATAGCAAACATTAAAGAAGCTAGTCACTCGCTGCCCTCTACTGTTTCTGCTTGTTGACAATTTCCATTGTATTTATTAGCAACTTTATAATGAACAGTGTCTAATTTTTAACATATCCCTGAGGTATCCCGGCAATTTTTGCCGCTTTCATCCCTCGTTCTGTAACCTGTTTTTTGTTCCCACACACACCCATAACTCTATCTTCTATCAATTGAAAGTCCAAGACGAATGATATGGTAGTTAGATCTTGGCAGACGAATGAGGCAGTGCACCCCTGTGAGACACCCCAGCAGCACCTACAGGAGGCAGCCAGCTGTTTCAGTGAGCGGTGTGCCCGCATGGTGTGTAGATATTTTTATTTAGCTCCTCGTTCCAGCCCCACCCCCTCTCTAACCTCAAATCTCCTCACCTGGACCTCATGAACTACGTGTGTCCTTCTAACTCTGGGTATCTGGCATCCTTTCTTATGTTGTGATTTATCGGTGTAGTCGTGTTTGTTTACAGAGTGATAAGCTTAAACAGTACTAATCGCATACTAATGGTGGTTTGTTTGGGTGAGAGACTCTTGCAGTCTGCTCACTGGCGCTCTGAAACCGATCTGGCTTCAGTGTTCGGTTCACACTGGCAGCCACAGCAAGCCACACTTGCTGTGCACCACACCTGTCGTGCGCCTCACCTGTCGTGCGCTTCACCTGTCGTGCGCCACACCAGTACTTTGTAACCCATACAATAGACTTCCAAATCATTCTGTAAAAACAGTGGATGGCGGCATTAGCCATGAGTGTCTTGATGTGTCAGTCGTGCGTTCACTTCCAGCCAAAACAGTGCGAAAATACATCTATGTATGAACTGAAAGTTTAAATTCTTGGTGTATATACTCCAAAAGTTGAGCTCTTCTCAACGTATATACCCCGAAAGGTGTGTAATATATATATATATATATATATATATATATATATATATATATATATATATATATATAATGCACGATTATCCTCAAAAAAGATGTTTTAATCTAAGAATCTACACAACAAGACGTATATTACATACCCCAAGAGTTTGTGCTTTAACATAACACACACTCACGCACTTGCACACATACACTCGCACTCGCACTCACGGGATTTATTTGTATTATTGGTGAAGAAAGCTAATTAGTATTAATATTCTCGAGTATGTTAAAAGCTGTCTTAATAACCAACTTCCAGACAATACTTAACCTAACAAACTTCTGGTTAACGAGACTTGAGAGGAACAGTGAGGGAAGAGTTAAGGTGATACTTGTATGCAGTAGCGCGCATGTTAAAGGAATACACATACGCACGTACATATTCTCACGTACGTACGTGTTCACACACGTGCTCACATGTGCGCACATGCACACACACATGCTGACACATGTGTACATACGCGTATACACGTGGACACACACGTGCCCACACATACGCGCTCACGTGCAGACACATAATATCTTTATTTCTACAAGTACATATACAAGGTATACAGTCCTAGTTGACATCAATGACATACTACTATATAGAAAGCCCCTTGTTATGCACAGCATTTCTGGCGAATTAGGTCAATTTTGTCCCGGGATGCGACCCACACCAGTCGACTCAATACCCAGGTACCCATTTTACTGATGGATGAACATAGACAACCGGTGTAAAAAAAAAAAACGCCCAATGTTTCCACCCTCGCCGGGAATCGAACCGGGACAACAGCGTGTGAAGCGAGAGCTTTTGCCACCAGGGCACGGGCCACCATACGCGCGCATATGTATACACACACGTACATACATGCACATACACACATACATACATGCACTCCAGAAAGACAAGCACAGGACCCTCAAAATAACATTTACACACATGAAGAACTTTAAGTTTGAAAGCTGTGAAAATACACAAAAAGTTTGACAAAATCTTTCTAAAGGAGAACAAAGTGAAAATTGAAGATTTTATAAATACTTCTGTGAGGTTGAATGAGTTTAGAAGTGAGGTATTTTTTTTTTTTTTTTTTTTTTTGTATTTAGAAGAGAGGTGGAGTTATTTTTGTATTTAGATGTTTTTTTTTTTTTGTATTTAGAAGTGAGGTGGAGTTATTTTTGTATTTAGATGTTTTTTTTTTTTTTTTTTTTTTTTTTTTTTTTTTTTTTTTTTTTTTTTTTTTGTATCTAGAAGTGAGGTAGTTTTTTATTATATAGAGGAAGATGGCCGTACCTGCCCATCAGTTTTTTCAATGGAACGAGCTCAGGATTAATGGTAAACATGTTATATTTCATGGGCCGGGGAAAAAAAAGTGCAGAGATAGACAATAACACCGGAAGGTTTTATTAAGTAATATTTGATAGAATAATCTTCAAGCGAGTTGAACTTCGGGATATTATAAATGAAAAGAAGCCCGATATGCCGTAGTTCGTCTAACCGAGGTTGAATTTGATGGAAATTACTGTGTGTGGAGAAGAGACAGAATAAGGAAAAAGTTGGATTGATGATATTTCGAGTTATGGAAACTAAAATTCCGAGATGCTTAAAGTGTTGAAATTTTAGAGATAAGATTACGAAATGATGAATTAGACATGCAAAACTTGGTTACCTTTATTGTGGAAACGTTTCGCCAACCACTGGCTTCCTCAGTGCAACACAGGGAAGAATGGTTGGCGAAACGTTCTAACAAAGATACCCAAGTGATGCACAGGTGTTTAACTCATCATCGTGTCGGTTCTCTGAACCATTTGTCTACAAGATTCCAAAATAAAAATGAGAATTTTTTGCAGTGTATGTATATGAGTTACCATTCAAAAATAACTGTGGAAGAGAAGAGTTTGATAGGATAAATGAGGGATTATATAATATCCTTAATGAACTATTAGTGACAAGTAGCCGGGATAAGAGGAAAGTTATATTTGAAGGTTTTTAAGAATAAATAGAGTAACCAGTGAGGCTGGAACTGTAAAAGAAATGGTCAATAGATTTCCTTAATATAACGAGAGTTTTTTCTTTATACAGATGTGTGTACAGTAAATGAAGCAAAATACCGTAAGTATTAAATTTAGTGTTTACTCGAATAGCGGAGAAAAAATTCAGCGTGAAAAATATTGTAGCTCCACTTGGGAGAAGAGTGATTATATTCTAGTGGAAATAACATATGCAGTGAAATATGACTCAGGAGATGGAAAAAATCATTAGCAGGAGAGACTAGATTAGAAGAGTGGGGAACCCTCAAGGGAGGTTCCTTGACACTGGTGAGGGGCTCTTGATTTAGGGAATTGGATCTGTGCTCCGGTTCCCTGAATTGAGCCTGAGTACCTTCCAACCCCCCCACATGCGCTGTATAATCCTACGGGTTTAGCGCTCTCCCATTATAATAAGAAGAGAGGGGAACTCTATTTTGAATCTATATTTCAGAGACAGGTGTAACAGCACATGACATGCTACGTATATAATATGTACACAGTATTCATTGATTGGAATTCGTTAACTTTCTAAAACAGGAATGTAAGAGGAAATATTAAGGAATGAGTTAATGGAATGTCCGGTTAGCCGGACTTAAGTCCAGGAAATGGGAAGTACAATGCCTACACTTTAAACGAGGGGTTTGGGATATTGGCAGTTTGGAGGGACTTCTGAACTGTCGTATCTGGGTGCCTCTGCAAAGACAGTGATTATGTGTGAGTGAGGTGAAAGTGTTGAATGATGATGAAACTATTTTCTTTTGGGGGATTTTCTTTCTTTTTGGGTCACCCTGCCTCAGTGGGAGACGTGTTGAAAAAAAATTAATGGAAGGTGTGGGAGGGTCATGACAGAAAAGTCTTGGAACCAGTAAAGAAAGCGAGCCAATCAAGACATCAGATAATCCAGGAGGCCAGACATGAGTATACGAATGTATGGACAGTGGAAGTGACTCTTAAAAGGAAATATTAGACAAGTGTAAAGAAGAGCCAAATATTTTACTTGTTTGTAAAAATATTAAATGTGAAAGACAAAATACGAAAGCTAAAATAGAGGAAATGAATAAGATATTAAAGAGAAAAGTTCCAAAATGTATTTACAAAGGAAGATATTTTCAATATTGTGGATTTTCATCCCAGATAGACAACTAAATTAGAAGATTTTGATAAAACTGAGAAGGAAGTAAAGAAATTGTTACCAGATGCTCAGTAAAAATGCTTGTCAGACTGGACAGCATCTCGTCATCTAGAAGAAAGTGCACAAAAATTGATGCTATCCATTTCTATTTTTTTAAAAAGTCACTATAGGAAGGTGAAGCAGCAGACAAATGGAAGATGAAGCAAAGTGTAGCAAGATTTGAAAAAAAGGTGAGAGGAAAGACTCCTAAAGTATAGGCCAGTTTCGTCAAGTGTAAAAATATTGGAATAAAAACAAAATCACATACGAAAAAACATATGAAAATACGTAAAAATTAGAAAATATTCAAAGAGCAACAAAATGAGTACTAGAGTTAATATATATATATATATATATATATATATATATATATATATATATATATATAAAATGCCGGGAGCAATGGGATAGTAACCCCTTCTCCTGTAGACATTTACTAAAAAAGAGAAGAAGAAAAACTTTATAAAACTGGGATGCTTAAATGTGCGTGGATGTAGTGCGGATGACAAGAAACAGATGATTGCTGATGTTATGAATGAAAAGAAGTTGGATGTCCTGACCCTAAGCGAAACAAAGCTGAAGGGGGTAGGAGAGTTTCAGGGGGGGGGAAATAAATGGGATTAAATCTGGAGTATCTGAGAGAGTTAGAGCAAAGGAAGGGGTAGCAGTAATGTTGAATGATCAGTTATGGAAGGAGAATATGAATGTGTAAATGCAAGAATTATGTGGATTAAAGTAAAGGTTGGATGCGAGAAGTGGGTCATAATAAGCGTGTATGCACCTGGAGAAGAGAGGAATGCAGAGGAGAGAGAGAGATTTTGGGAGATGTTAAGTGAATGTGTAGGAGCCTTTGAACCAAGTGAGAGAGTAATTGTGGTAGGGGACCTGAATGCTAAAGTAGGAGAAACTTTTAGAGAGGGTGTGGTAGGTAAGTTTGGGGTGCCAGGTGTAAATGATAATGGGAGCCCTTTGAACTTTGTATAGAAAGGGGTTTAGTTATAGGTAATACATATTTTAAGAAAAAGAGGATAAATAAGTATACAAGATATGATGTAGGGCGAAATGACAGTAGTTTGTTGGATTATGTATTGGTAGATAAAAGACTGTTGAGTAGACTTCAGGATGTACATGTTTATAGAGGGGCCACAGATATATCAGATCACTTTCTAGTTGTAGCTACACTGAGAGTAAAAGGTAGATGGGATACAAGGAGAATAGAAGCATCAGGGAAGAGGGAGGTGAAGGTTTATAAACTAAAAGAGGAGGCAGTTAGGGTAAGATATAAACAGCTATTGGAGGATAGATGGGCTAATGAGAGCATAGGCAATGGGGTCGAAGAGGTATGGGGTAGGTTTAAAAATGTAGTGTTAGAGTGTTCAGCAGAAGTTTGTGGTTACAGGAAAGTGGGTGCAGGAGGGAAGAGGAGCGATTGGTGGAATGATGATGTAAAGAGAGTAGTAAGGGAGAAAAAGTTAGCATATGAGAAGTTTTTACAAAGTAGAAGTGATGCAAGGAGGGAAGAGTATATGGAGAAAAAGAGAGAGGTTAAGAGAGTGGTGAAGCAATGTAAAAAGAGAGCAAATGAGTGGGTGAGATGTTATCAACAAATTTTGTTGAAAATAAGAAAAAGTTTTGGAGTGAGATTAACAAGTTAAGAAAGCCTAGAGAACAAATGGATTTGTCAGTTAAAAATAGGAGAGGAGAGTTATTAAATGGAGAGTTAGAGGTATTGGGAAGATGGTGGGAATATTTTGAGGAATTGTTAAATGTTGATGAAGATAGGGAAGCTGTGATTTCGTGTATAGGGCAAGGAGGAATAACATCTTGTAGGAGTGAGGAAGAGCCAGTTGTGAGTGTGGGGGAAGTTCGTGAGGCAGTAGGTAAAATGAAAGGGGGTAAGGCAGCCGGGATAGATGGGATAAAGATAGAAATGTTAAAAGCAGGTGGGGATATAGTTTTGGAGTGGTTGGTGCAATTATTTAATAAATGTATGGGAGAGGGTAAGGTACCTAGGGATTGGCAGAGAGCATGCATAGTTCCTTTGTAAAAAGGCAAAGGGGATAAAAGAGAGTGCAAAAATTATAGGGGGATAAGTCTGTTGAGTATACCTGGTAAAGTGTATGGTAGAGTTATAATTGAAAGAATTAAGAGTAAGACGGAGAATAGGATAGCAGATGAACAAGGAGGCTTTAGGAAAGGTAGGGGGTGTGTGGACCAGGTGTTTACAGTGAAACATATAAGTGAACAGTATTTAGATAAGGCTAAAGAGGTCTTTGTGGCATTTATGGATTTGGAAAAGGCGTATGACAGGGTGGATAGGGGGGCAATGTGGCAGATGTTGCAAGTGTATGGTGTAGGAGGTAGGTTACTGAAAGTAGTGAAGAGTTTTTACGAGGATAGTGAGGCTCAAGTTAGAGTATGTAGGAAAGAGGGAAATTTTTTCCCAGTAAAAGTAGGCCTTAGACAAGGATGTGTGATGTCACCGTGGTTGTTTAATATATTTATAGATGGAGTTGTAAGAGAAGTAAATGCGAGGGTCTTGGCAAGAGGCGTGGAGTTAAAAGATAAAGAATCACACACAAAGTGGGAGTTGTCACAGCTGCTCTTTGCTGATGACACTGTGCTCTTGGGAGATTCTGAAGAGAAGTTGCAGAGATTGGTGGATGAATTTGGTAGGGTGTGCAAAAGAAGAAAATTAAAGGTGAATACAGGAAAGAGTAAGGTTATGAGGATAACAAAAAGATTAGGTGATGAAAGATTGGATATCAGATTGGAGGGAGAGAGTATGGAGCAGGTGAACGTATTCAGATATTTGGGAGTGGATGTGTCAGCGGATGGGTCTATGAAAGATGAGGTGAATCATAGAATTGATGAGGGAAAAAGAGTGAGTGGTGCACTTAGGAGTCTGTGGAGACAAAGAACTTTGTCCTTGGAGGCAAAGAGGGGAATGTATAAGAGTATAGTTTTACCAACGCTCTTATATGGGTGTGAAGCATGGGTGATGAATGTTGCAGCGAGGAGAAGGCTGGAGGCAGTGGAGATGTCATGTCTGAGGGCAATGTGTGGTGTGAATATAATGCAGAGAATTCGTAGTTTTGGAAGTTAGGAGGAGGTGCGGGATTACCAAAACTGTTGTCCAGAGGGCTGAGGAAGGGTTGTTGAGGTGGTTCGGACATGTAGAGAGAATGGAGCGAAACAGAATGACTTCAAGAGTGTATCAGTCTGTAGTGGAAGGAAGGCGGGGTAGGGGTCGGCCTAGGAAAGGTTGGAGGGAGGGGGTAAAGGAGGTTTTGTGTGCGAGGGGCTTGGACTTCCAGCAGGCATGCATGAGCGTGTTTGATAGGAGTGAATGGAGACAAATGGTTTTTAATACTTGACGTGCTGTTGGAGTGTGAGCAAAGTAACATTTATGAAGGGATTCAGGGACTTGAGTCCTGGAGATGGGAAGTACAGTGCCTGCACTCTGAAGGAGGGGTGTTAATGTTGCAGTTTAAAAACTGTAGTGTAAAGCACCCTTCTGGCAAGACAGTGATGGAGTGAATGATGGTGAAAGTTTTTCTTTTTTACGGGCCACCCTGCCTTGGTGGGAATCGGCCAGTGTGATAATAAAAAATAAAAAATAAATAAATATATATATATATATATATATATGTATATATATATATATATATATATATGTATATATGTATATATATATATTTATATTTATATATGTATATTTATATATATATATTTATATATATATATTTATATATATATATTTATATATGTATATATATATATGTATATATATGTATATATATATATATATATATATATATATATGTATATATGTATATATATATATATATATATATATATATATATATGAGTTACGAGGAATGGCTGAAAATATTGAAGAAGTCGACGTTGGTGATAAGAGGATAAAAGGAAACATGATAACTACATATAAGTTCCTAAAAGACATGCAAGAGTAGATAGAGATTTGTTGCTACATGCAACAGAGATAAGAAAAAGCCACAATAGTAAATTAAAGGAAAATTTAAGTGGGAAGGATAATAGAAAAGTTTTCTTGTTACTACATATAGGTAATTACACACACACACACATACATACATACATACAAACACACACATACACACATATACACACATGCATACACACACACACACACACACACACACACACACACACACACACACACACACACACACACACACACACACACACACACATATATATATATATATATATATATATATATATATATATATAGTGTGTGCGTGAGTGTGCGTGTTTACACAAGCATGTGCACATGTGTGTGCGTTGATCCCTCCATGTATACATAGTGGATCATTTTGTATCTCTTCCGTGATGTCTCCACTAATGATCCATCCCTACACATTACTGGAACACACACCTGCTACCTGAGTTTTGTCACGCTAATGAGGGACTCGACGAGGTGCCACAGTAATGCTGGACGTCATTTTCACTCATTATTGACGCTATAAACGATAGTAACGTCGTTAAATTCAAACACGAAAGCTACTCAATTTTTACAGGTGTTTTTTCGACGTATATTGTCAGTGCAAAAGTAAAATTTTCATCTGGTCTTCAAGACAGAACACACATTATGGAATAAGATCTTGTTGAAGCATCGTTTCACTCTTCGTAGAGCGAAACGTTCTCCAGATATTAATGTTAGTTCGAACCGCCGGCGTGATAGTGGCAGGACGAATACGCTACTTCTGGACAACTTGCACTATAGGAAGTGTAAACAAACAGCTCGTACTTTCACCTCTTTCAATGTTATTTAAAAATTATTTTAATGCCTGGGAGTGAAGCTGAGCGGCTTAGCCTAAGAATCTCTTAAACCTCTGCCCCCCCTTCTCCTTTATTTGGCTTAAATAGTTTTTTCTCCCATTAAATTTTGCTTTATGGGATTATGGATTGGGGGGGCATCACCATCTCTGTTCCCACCAACTGCAGCGGTGAAGTGGTCCACATCAGCAATGGACAATGGATCATCAGTTGAATCTTCAGGTGGACTACCTGGTGGCACACTGGGTCGTTCATCTGGTGGCTCTGCCAGCGTAAGTACAACTTGATGTCACCTTTGGTTCTTGAGGCCTTGATAATGTGGGTCACTCAGCGTTCTTGCCGGACCGTTCTCACTTGTTACTAAGTGAATGTTGTTACGACCTATGATGCTCCCGGTCTAAATAGGAGGTTTTTGCTAAACCTTTGCTCTGTTCTAGACGAGCTATCCCAGGGCTGTGGCGTGGGTATAGTAAGGGACGGTATCCAGAAGACAGCTGGCACTGCTTGCCTTATTAGTGTGGAGTGTGTGGATTAATGGCAGGACAGAAACACTAGTTAACTGGTAGTCTCCTTTCTAATTTTTTTTTTGCACCTCTACTCCACTCTCTTCCATTGCTCAGTCTCTTCGCCGAGGCACCAACAGCCTGCCCTGGCTCCTCTATGGAAGCATCGACCAATGTGCCCAGCATGGGAATGAGCGAGAATCATCTGGGCACCGGTTGCTGTTGTTTCCTTGGCCCTGATACTGCTCCCATTGTAGAAGGAAACTCAGTGAACATTCTAGTGGTAAGCTGTCTATTTTCTGTTAAGTTGATAATGTTAACGTTATATCGTATCTTGAGTATTGTTTGTCAGGCTATTTCCTCCTGGTTTTAAGATGCGAGTTTGTTACGTTTATTCATAAAACGTTTACTGATGATGAGTGTGAATGCGCGAATATGGAGGGAAGGCTGGGTGTGGAAAAAGTGTAACACATGCCGAGTACACTTAGGAGGGTGTTTCTCACACTTGAGTGTTGCTGGATTCAGTTGGTCAGTGGCGGGTGGTTGGCGCCTCTATATTGGTGCCTTGGAGGACGCTTCTGCTTATTGCTCCGGGACAATGTGAATTCAAGGAGAACCACATACTCATGAATGTTACGATCTGGTTCAGACCAGGTTACCAGATAATGCGTTTGAAGAGAGAGGCACACTGTGGAGAGAGCTTGCTCCCTAACATCAGCTAGATCTCCAAGAACAATCTGAACATCAATTCTTCTGACCCTAGGCAGCCCTATACCATCCTCTTCTATCAATGGGAACCAGGTAGAGAATGTACTCATCACTGCTTACTTGATCCAGTGTCGTGGCATCGTTTCCCATTGGTTTGAGCATGGAAGTGAGGTCATTCAGCTTTCAAACCCTGGAGTGGTTGCAGTTCGTAAGGCTAAGAGGAAGGTGAATAGTGTTCTGGTCCTAACAGTCAACCAGACTCCCCTACTGTATAAAAATTGGACGGAGATATCTGAATGTGAAGTCGTATGTTCCCTTCCCTGAAGAGTTCTTCTAGTGCCACCAGACGTCTGAGCTTAAGACGGCCCGTAAATACTTCTGCTCGTGGAGCCAAATTTGACCTTGCTGACTCCTGTACTGGAGTCTTGTAGTGTTACAACTGTGGAGGCTCCCACGAGGCTGATGACAGCTTGTGGTGCATAAGAGGGAGCGTGCACAGCTGTGCTAGTTTTATGTTGAGAAATTGGTTTTGCAGAGACCCGTTGGAGAGCATACCTCCTGAAGGAACTCATTTATTTGGGGAATTGGTATTTGCCTTGCCGGCATCAACAGCCCCCATCCTACCATGGGTGCAGGAAAGGACGAGGTCTCTTATGACATGTTGCGAGACCTTCCTCCTTCTCTCACGTTTAAATAGGATATATTTAATTTTATTTGGACAAGTGGAGTGCGTCTCGCAGTTGGAGGCAGTCTGTAGTTCTGGTTATTCTACAGCCTCGCGAGGCCTCCAGGGAAGCTGATAACTACACCTGATCTTTCTGACAAGCTGCACCTGCAAGCTGTTGGAGAAGAGATTGAATATTTGTCTCGTGTGGAACTTAAAAACGAAAAGACGCTCCTCTTTGTGAAGACTGGCATCCGCAAGTTCGGCTCGACAACTGAGCCACATTAGTGTCCCTGGAAATGAATGGGCAGATCCTGAGGCAAAGGATGCTGTTACAAGCCCACTCCATACTAGATTTACCTTGCAGTAACTTCACGAGCCATATATGGAGATATATCCTTGCTAAGTGCTGGGCCTGGTGGGCCCTACAGGCTAGCAGCAAAATATACAGGGTTCAGCAGTACGTGGGTGTTTGGCCTTCTACATATAAGAAGAATCGTCACTCAGAGACGAATCTCTGTCGACTGAGTATTGGTCACACACAAATAGATACCTGTCTGCACGGGCTCCAGTCCCAGTTTATGAATCTTGTGACATACCATTTATCATTTTTTTTTACAATTACCGAGGTGCCTGTAGGAACCTCGGGGAATTTTCGGGACAGTCTTTTGACCTTAATAGTTCAATGGGCTTTGTAACTAATGCTGGTTATTTTAACGTGGTTTGATTATACTTGTTTGGGTTGATTGTTTTGTTCATGTTAGTTTATGTTGTTAATTTTATTTATATTTTTATTGTTCGTGTGTATACATTTTTTGTATTGGTAAGACTGATGACTGACCAACACGGTGGAAGCTCCCTCCAGTTATCGCATCTACTACTACATTCTACTTCTACACCGTTTTACTTCATCTACATCATCTTCCTACTTCTACTGCATCACTGATTCAACGTCTACTCCCCAGCTTGTCAGTTACTCCCCAGCTTGTCAGTTACTCCCCAGCTTGTCAGTTACTCCCCAGCTTGTCAGTTATACCCCAGCTTGTCAGTTACTCCCCAGCTTGTCAGTTACTCCCCAGCTTGTCAGTTACTCCCCAGCTTGTCAGTTACACCCCAGCTTGTCAGTTACACCCCAGCTTGTCAGTTACACCCCAGCTTGTCAGTTACAATCCCAGCTTGTCAGTTACACCCCAGCTTGTCAGTTACACCCCAGCTTGTCAGTTACACCCCAGCTTGTCAGTTACACCCCAGCTTGTCAGTTACACCCCAGCTTGTCAGTTACACCCCAGCTTGTCAGTTACAATCCCAGCTTGTCAGTTACACCCCAGCTTGTCAGTTACACCCCAGCTTGTCAGTTACACCCCAGCTTGTCAGTTACACCCCAGCTTGTCAGTTACACCCCAGCTTGTCAGTTACAATCCCAGCTTGTCAGTTACACCCCAGCTTGTCAGTTACACCCCAGCTTGTCAGTTACTCCCCAGCTTGTCAGTTACACCCCAGCTTGTCAGTTACACCCCAGCTTGTCAGTTACACCCCAGCTTGTCAGTTACACCCCAGCTTGTCAGTTACACCCCAGCTTGTCAGTTACACCCCAGCTTGTCAGTTACACCCCAGCTTGTCAGTTACACCCCCAGCTTGTCAGTTACACCCCAGCTTGTCAGTTACACCCTAGCTTGTCAGTTACACCCCAGCTTGTCAGTTACACCCCAGCTTGTCAGTTACACCCCAGCTTGTCAGTTACACCCCAGCTTGTCAGTTACACCCCTAGCTTGTCAGTTACACCCCAGCTTGTCAGTTACACCCCAGCTTGTCAGTTACACCCCTAGCTTGTCAGTTACACCCCAGCTTGTCAGTTACACCCCTAGCTTGTCAGTTACACCCCTAGCTTGTCAGTTACACCCCTAGCTTGTCAGTTACACCCCTAGCTTGTCAGTTACACCCCTAGCTTGTCAGTTACACCCCTAGCTTGTCAGTTACACCTCCAGCTTGTCAGTTACACCCCCAGCTTGTCAGTTACACCCCCAGCTTGTCAGTTACACCCCAAGCTTGTCAGTTATACCCCAGCTTGTCAGTTACACCCCAGCTTTTCAGTTACACCGTAGCTTTTCAGTTACACCCCAGCTTGTCAGTTACATCCTAGCTTGCTAGTTACACCCCAGCTTGTCAGTTACACCCCACCTTGTCAGTTACAATCCCAGCTTGTCAGTTACACCCCCACATTGTCAGTTACAATTCCAGCTTGTCAGTTAAAATCCCAGCTTGTCAGTTACACCCATAGCTTGTCAGTTACAATCCCAGCTTGTCAGTTGCACCCCAGCTTGTCAGTTACAATCCCAGCTTGTCAGTTACACCCCTAGCTTGTCAGTTACACCCCTAGCTTGTCAGTTACACCCCTAGCTTGTCAGTTACAATTCCAGCTTGTCAGTTACAGTCGCAGTTTGTCAGTTATAATCCCAGCTTGTCAGTTACACCCCCACCTTGTCAGTTACAATTCCAGCTTGTCAGTTGCACCCCAGCTTGTCATTTACACCCCAGCTTGTCAGTTACACCCCAGCTTGTCAGTTACACCCACAGCTTGTCAGTTACACCCCCAGCTTGTCAGTTACACCCCAGCTTGTCAGTTACACCCCAGCTTGTCAGTTACACCCCAGCTTGTCAGTTACACCCCAGCTTGTCAGTTACAATCCCAGCTTGTCAGTTACAATTCCAGCTTGTCAGTTACACCCCAGCTTGTCAGTTACAATCCCAGCTAGTCAGTTACACCCCCACCTTGTCAGTTACAATTCCAGCTTGTCAGTTACACCCCCAGCTTGTCAATTACAATCCCAGCTTGTCAGTTACAATCCCAGCTTGTCAGTTACAATCCCAGCTTGTCAGTTACAATCCCAGCTTGTCAGTAACACCCCCACCTTGTCAGTTACAATTCCAGCTTGTCAGTTACACCCCCAGCTTGTCAATTACAATCCCAGCTTGTCAGTTACAATCCCAGCTTGTCAGTTACAATCCCAGCTTGTCAGTTACATCCCCAGCTTGTCAGTTACATCCCCAGCTTGTCAGTTACAATCCCAGCTTGTCAGTTACAATCCCAGCTTGTCAGTTACAATCCCAGCTTGTCAGTTACAATCCCAGCTTGTCAGTTACACCCCTAGCTTGTCAGTTACACCCCAGCTTGTCAGTTACACCCCTAGCTTGTCAGTTACACCCCCAGCTTGTCAGTTACATTCCCAGCTTGTCAGTTACACCCCCAGCTTGTCAGTTACTCCCCCAGCTTGTCAGTTACAATCCCAGCTTGTCAGTTACAATCCCAGCTTGTCAGTTACAATCCCAGCTTGTCAGTTATACCCTAACTTGTCAGTTACATCCCAGCTTGTCAGTTACACCCCTAGCTTGTCAGTTACACCCCTAGCTTGTCAGTTACACTCCAGCTTGTCAGTTACACCCCTAGCTTGTCAGTTACACCCCCAGCTTGTCAGTTACACCCCAGCTTGTCAGTTACACCCTAGCTTGCCAGTTACACCCCAGCTTGTCAGTTACATCCTAGCTTGTCAGTTACATCCTAGCTTGTCAGTTACACCCCAGCTTGTCAGTTACACCCTAGCTTGTCAGTTACACCCCAGCTTGTCAGTTACACCCCCAGCTTGTCAGTTATACCCCTAGCTTGTCAGTTACACCCCCAGCTTGTCAGTTACACCCCCAGCTTGTCAGTTACACCTCCAGCTTGTCAGTTACACCTCCAGCTTGTCAGTTACACCCCAGCTTGTCAGTTACACCCCATCTTGACAGTTAAACCCCTAGCTTGTTAGTTACACCCTAGCTTGCCAGTTACACCCCAGCTTGTCAGTTACATCCTAGCTTGTTAGTTACACCCCAGCTTGTCAGTTACATCCTAGCTTGCCAGTTACACCCCTAGCTTGTCAGTTACATCCTAGCTTGTCAGTTACACCCCAGCTTGTCAGTTGCATCCCAGCTTGTCAGTTACACCCCCAGCTTGTCAGTTACACCCCCAGCTTGTGAGTTTCACCTCCAGCTTGGCAGTTACAACCCCAGCTTGTCAGTTACACCCCAGCTTGTCAGTTACACCCCAGCTTGCCAGTTACACCCCTAGCTTGTCAGTTACACCCCCAGCTTGTCAGTTACACCCCAAGCTTGTCAGTTATACCCCAGCTTGTCAGTTACTCCCTAACTTGTCAGTTACTCCCTAACTTGTCAGTTACACCCTAGCTTGTCAGTTACACCCCAGCATGTCAGTTACACCCCAGCATGTCAGTTACACCCCTAGCTTGTCAGTTACACCCCAGCTTGTCAGTTATACCCCTACGTTGCCACTTACACTACCAGCTTGTCAGTTACGCCTCCACCTTGGCAGTTGCACGCCCAGCTTGGCAGTTACACTCCCAGCTTGGCAGTTACACTCCCAGCTTGGCAGTTACTCTCCCAGCTTGGCAGTTACACTCCCTGCTTGGCAGTTACACTCCCAGCTTGGCAGTTACACTCCCAGCTTGGCAGTTACACTCCCAGCTTGGCAGTTACTCTCCCAGCTTGGCAGTTACTCTCCCAGCTTGGCAGTTACTCTCCCAGCTTGGCAGTTACTCTCCCAGCTTGGCAGTTACACTCCCAGCTTGGCAGTTTTTCTCCCAGCTTGGCAGTTACACTCCCTGCTTGGCAGTTACACTCCCAGCTTGGCAGTTACACTCCCTGCTTGGCAGTTACACTCCCAGCTTGGCAGTTACACTCCCAGCTTGGCAGTTACACTCCCTGCTTGGCAGTTACACTCCCAGCTTGGCAGTTACACTCCCAGCTTGGCAGTTACACTCCCAGCTTGGCAGTTACACTCCCAGCTTGGCAGTTACACTCCCAGCTTGGCAGTTACACTCCCTGCTTGGCAGTTACACTCCCTGCTTGGCAGTTACACTCCCAGCTTGGCAGTTACACTCCCAGCTTGGCAGTTACACTCCCAGCTTGGCAGTTACACTCCCTGCTTGGCAGTTACACTCCCTGCTTGGCAGTTACACTCCCTGCTTGGCAGTTACACTCCCAGCTTGGCAGTTACACTCCCTGCTTGGCAGTTACACTCCCTGCTTGGCAGTTACACTCCCAGCTTGGCAGTTACACTCCCAGCTTGGCAGTTACACTCCCTGCTTGGCAGTTACACTCCCAGCTTGGCAGTTACACTCCCAGCTTGGCAGTTACACTCCCAGCTTGGCAGTTACACTCCCAGCTTGGCAGTTACACTCCCAGCTTGGCAGTTACACTCCCTGCTTGGCAGTTACACTCCCTGCTTGGCAGTTACAGTCCCAGCTTGACAGTTACACTCCCAGCTTGGCAGTTACACTCCCAGCTTGGCAGTTACACTCCCTGCTTGGCAGTTACACTCATTGCTTGGCAGTTACACTCCCAGCTTGGCAGTTACACTCCCAGCTTGGCAGTTACACTTCCAGCTTGGTAGTTACACACCCAGACTGGCAGTTACACCCCTAGCTTGGCAGTTACACTCCCTGCTTGGCAGTTACACTCCCAGCTTAGCAGTTACACTCCCTGCTTGGCAGTTACACTCCCTGCTTGGCAGTTACACTCCCAGCTTGGCAGTTACACTCCCAGCTTGGCAGTTACACTCCCAGATTGGCAGTTACACTCCCAGCTTGGCAGTTACACTCCCAGCTTGGCAGTTACACTCCCTGCTTGGCAGTTACACTCCCTGCTTGGCAGTTACACTCCCAGCTTGTCAGTTACACCCCCAGCTTGTCAGTTACACCCCAGCTTGTCAGTTACACCCCAGCTTGTCAGTTACACCCCAGCTTTTCAGTTACACCCCAGCTTGTCAGTTACAATCCCAGCTTGTCAGTTACAATCCCAGCTTGTCAGTTACACCCCAGCTTGTCAGTTACACCCCAGCTTGTCAGTTACACCCCAGCTTGTCAGTTACACCCCAGCTTGTCAGTTACAATCCCAGCTTGTCAGTTACAATCCCAGCTTGTCAGTTACACCCCAGCTTGTCAGTTACACCCCAGCTTGTCAGTTACACCCCAGCTTGTCAGTTACAATCCCAGCTTATCAGTTACACCCCAGCTTGTCAGTTACAATCCCAGCTTGTCAGTTACACCCCAGCTTGTCAGTTACAATTCCAGCTTGTCAGTTACAGTCGCAGTTTGTCAGTTATAATCCCAGCTTGTCAGTTACACCCCCACCTTGTCAGTTACAATTCCAGCTTGTCAGTTGCACCCCAGCTTGTCATTTACACCCCAGCTTGTCAGTTACACCCCAGCTTGTCAGTTACACCCACAGCTTGTCAGTTACACCCCCAGCTTGTCAGTTACACCCCAGCTTGTCAGTTACACCCCAGCTTGTCAGTTACACCCCAGCTTGTCAGTTACACCCCAGCTTGTCAGTTACAATCCCAGCTTGTCAGTTACAATTCCAGCTTGTCAGTTACACCCCAGCTTGTCAGTTACAATCCCAGCTAGTCAGTTACACCCCCACCTTGTCAGTTACAATTCCAGCTTGTCAGTTACACCCCCAGCTTGTCAATTACAATCCCAGCTTGTCAGTTACAATCCCAGCTTGTCAGTTACAATCCCAGCTTGTCAGTTACAATCCCAGCTTGTCAGTAACACCCCCACCTTGTCAGTTACAATTCCAGCTTGTCAGTTACACCCCCAGCTTGTCAATTACAATCCCAGCTTGTCAGTTACAATCCCAGCTTGTCAGTTACAATCCCAGCTTGTCAGTTACACCCCCAGCTTGTCAGTTACACCCCCAGCTTGTCAGTTACAATCCCAGCTTGTCAGTTACAATCCCAGCTTGTCAGTTACAATCCCAGCTTGTCAGTTACAATCCCAGCTTGTCAGTTACACCCCTAGCTTGTCAGTTACACCCCTAGCTTGTCAGTTACACCCCTAGCTTGTCAGTTACACCCCCAGCTTGTCAGTTACATTCCCAGCTTGTCAGTTACACCCCCAGCTTGTCAGTTACTCCCCCAGCTTGTCAGTTACAATCCCAGCTTGTCAGTTACAATCCCAGCTTGTCAGTTACAATCCCAGCTTGTCAGTTATACCCTAACTTGTCAGTTACATCCCAGCTTGTCAGTTACACCCCTAGCTTGTCAGTTACACCCCTAGCTTGTCAGTTACACCCCAGCTTGTCAGTTACACCCCTAGCTTGTCAGTTACACCACCAGCTTGTCAGTTACACCCCAGCTTGCCAGTTACACCCTAGCTTGCCAGTTACACCCCAGCTTGTCAGTTACATCCTAGCTTGTCAGTTACACCCCTAGCTTGTCAGTTACACCCCTAGCTTGTCAGTTACATCCTAGCTTGCCAGTTACACCCCAGCTTGTCAGTTACACCCCCAGCTTGTCAGTTATACCCCTAGCTTGTCAGTTACACCCCCAGCTTGTCAGTTACACCCCCAGCTTGTCAGTTACACCTCCAGCTTGTCAGTTACACCTCCAGCTTGTCAGTTACACCCCAGCTTGTCAGTTACACCCCAGCTTGCCAGTTACACCCCTAGCTTGTTAGTTATACCCCAGCTTGTCAGTTACACCCCAGCTTGTCAGTTACATCCTAGCTTGTTAGTTACACCCCAGCTTGTCAGTTACATCCTAGCTTGCCAGTTACACCCCTAGCTTGTCAGTTACATCCTAGCTTGTCAGTTACACCCCAGCTTGTCAGTTGCATCCCAGCTTGTCAGTTACACCCCCAGCTTGTCAGTTACACCCCCAGCTTGTGAGTTTCACCTCCAGCTTGGCAGTTACAACCCCAGCTTGTCAGTTACACCCCAGCTTGTCAGTTACACCCCAGCTTGCCAGTTACACCCCTAGCTTGTCAGTTACACCCCAGCTTGTCAGTTACACCCCTAGCTTGTCAGTTATACCCCAGCTTGTCAGTTACACCCCAGCTTGTCAGTTACTCCCTAACTTGTCAGTTACACCCTAGCTTGTCAGTTACACCCCAGCATGTCAATTACACCCCTAGCTTGTCAGTTGCACCCCAGCTTGTCAGTTACACCCCAGCTTGTCAGTTATACCCCTACGTTGCCACTTACACTACCAGCTTGTCAGTTACGCCTCCAGCTTGGCAGTTGCACTCCCAGCTTGGCAGTTACACTCCCAGCTTGGCAGTTACACTCCCAGCTTGGCAGTTACTCTCCCAGCTTGGCAGTTACACTCCCAGCTTGGCAGTTACACTCCCAGCTTCGCAGTTACACTCTCAGCTTGGCAGTTACACTCCCAGCTTGGCAGTTACTCTCCCAGCTTGGCAGTTACTCTCCCAGCTTGGCAGTTACTCTCCCAGCTTGGCAGTTACTCTCCCAGCTTGGCAGTTACTCTCCCAGCTTGGCAGTTTTTCTCCCAGCTTGGCAGTTACACTCCCTGCTTGGCAGTTACACTCCCAGCTTGGCAGTTACACTCCCTGCTTGGCAGTTACACTCCCAGCTTGGCAGTTACACTCCCAGCTTGGCAGTTACACTCCCTGCTTGGCAGTTACACTCCCAGCTTGGCAGTTACACTCCCAGCTTGGCAGTTACACTCCCAGCTTGGCAGTTACACTCCCAGCTTGGCAGTTACACTCCCAGCTTGGCAGTTACACTCCCTGCTTGGCAGTTACACTCCCTGCTTGGCAGTTACACTCCCAGCTTGGCAGTTACACTCCCAGCTTGGCAGTTACACTCCCAGCTTGGCAGTTACACTCCCTGCTTGGCAGTTACACTCCCTGCTTGGCAGTTACACTCCCTGCTTGGCAGTTACACTCCCAGCTTGGCAGTTACACTCCCTGCTTGGCAGTTACACTCCCTGCTTGGCAGTTACACTCCCAGCTTGGCAGTTACACTCCCAGCTTGGCAGTTACACTCCCTGCTTGGCAGTTACACTCCCAGCTTGGCAGTTACACTCCCAGCTTGGCAGTTACACTCCCAGCTTGGCAGTTACACTCCCAGCTTGGCAGTTACACTCCCAGCTTGGCAGTTACACTCCCTGCTTGGCAGTTACACTCCCTGCTTGGCAGTTACAGTCCCAGCTTGACAGTTACACTCCCAGCTTGGCAGTTACACTCCCAGCTTGGCAGTTACACTCCCTGCTTGGCAGTTACACTCATTGCTTGGCAGTTACACTCCCAGCTTGGCAGTTACACTCCCAGCTTGGCAGTTACACTTCCAGCTTGGTAGTTACACACCCAGACTGGCAGTTACACCCCTAGCTTGGCAGTTACACTCCCTGCTTGGCAGTTACACTCCCAGCTTAGCAGTTACACTCCCTGCTTGGCAGTTACACTCCCTGCTTGGCAGTTACACTCCCAGCTTGGCAGTTACACTCCCAGCTTGGCAGTTACACTCCCAGATTGGCAGTTACACTCCCAGCTTGGCAGTTACACTCCCAGCTTGGCAGTTACACTCCCTGCTTGGCAGTTACACTCCCTGCTTGGCAGTTACACTCCCAGCTTGGCAGTTACACTCCCAGCTTGGCAGTTACACTCCCAGCTTGGCAGTTACACTCCCAGCTTGGCAGTTACACTCCCAGCTTGGCAGTTACACTCCCAGCTTTTCAGTTACACTTCCAGCTTGGCAGTTACACCCCTAACTTGGTAGTTACACACCCAGACGGGCAGTTACCTCATACACCCTAAACCATCAACACTCATCCATTAGTTCCACTAGTTAACACTATCAGAGGGTGGCGCTGGTAGAGCATGGCCGGTATAATCGCTTCCAATTTTGCTAATTACCCTGATTACCATAATTATAATACCATCATCGTCAATTTATATTAACGACGATAATTTTTGTTATAATTTGCACGCGATATCGGACGCTATTCGTCATGGGATGGACGTTATTCTGGTTCAATGTTTTTGCCACTTGTTCAGTGTTATGTGGTGGATCTGTGTGTGAAGTTTTGACTGAGGGAGCAGTGTAGTCGACCAGTGTGTGATTGTCGTTACAGGAGCAGTGTGTAGTTACAGTAGCAGTGTGAAGTTATTTGTAGCTACAGGGGCAGTGTGTCTGTCGTTACAGGGGCAGTATGTCTTTAGTTACAAGAGCAGTGTGCTTGTAGTTACAAGGGCAGTGTGTTTGTAGTTACAGGGGCAGTGTGTCTTTAGTTACAAGAGCAGTGTGCTTGTAGTTACAAGGGCAGTGTGTTTTTAGTTACAGGGGCAGTGTGTCTTTAGTTACAAGAGCAGTGTGCTTGTAGTTACAAGGGCAGTGTATTTGTAGTTACAGGGGGGCACTGTGTTCATATTTAGAAGAGCAGTTTGTAGTTACAGGAGCAGTGTATCTATAGTTACAGGCGCAGAATGTTTGAAGTTAGAAGAGCAGTGTTTGTAGCTAAGGTGCAGTGTGTTAGAAGTTAGAGGAGCGTTTCGGGGGCGTTGGCCCCCGAAATCCCCTCCAGGTACACAGGAATGTTAGCATGGGCCAACACTGAGACCACAAATGCAGTTATTTACAGATAAATCCCACATCAGTGTGGCTGTGTCGTGCTCTAGCTCAAGTCCCCTGAACCCAGCCATCATGACCCACGAAATCGTATAACACGATGCATATGTGTGCGCGTGTGGGGGGGTGTGCGCGCGTGTGCCTGCGTGTGTGCGTGCGCGTGCGTGTGGGCGTGCGTGTGGGCGTGTGGAAGCAGGTAGCTACGAGAAACAAAATAAAGTCTTCATTAGCAACAATATATTTATGACCACAAATTGCAGTAGGTTGCATGGTAATTATGCAGGGGAGGTGTGATCCATTGTAGAGTCTAGAGGGGGGTCGAGTCGCCGCACCTCCCCAGAGAAGTGTATTCAGTGTTCACCTGCGAAGTGACATTTCATTTTCCCCACAATCATCACCATTATCACCATCAATATTATCATTGCAACCATAAGTATCGCAGTCACCATCGGTATCACTGTATCGCAAGTACCACCCTCATTATCACCATTATAACCACCATAACTAGTCATTGTCCTCACCACTACTGTCACCCCCTCACCCCATCACTATTATCACCCCCTCACCCCCACCACTACTATCACCTCACCCCCCCACTTCTACCATCACCACCACCCCACCATTACCATCACCCCCACCACTATCACCCCCTCACCCCTACCACCACCATCACCCCCACCACCACCATCACCCCCACCACTACCATCACCCCCTCACTACCACTACTGTCACCCACACCACTACCATCACCACCCCCACCACCGACACAAACACCACCAACCCCCCCCTCTACCCCTCCCTCATCACCTACTAGCCTTTACGAAATATAACCAGTGACACCCCCCTCGCCCTGCAGGTTACTATTGTTGTGACAAGTTTGTAATTACCTTTTCACAATTTCCGAATTACCAAGGATTCAAATTCTTTAAATAATGCCTCATACATACTATAATATATATATATATATATATATATATATATATATATATATATATATATATATATATATATATATATATATATATATATATATATATATATATATATATATTCGGGTGCAAATTAACCTGAAACCAAAGCGAATGTGGATTTTAAGCGCCCCAGATCAGAGAGACATAAGCCCAGCCTAAATTTCGGCAATAAATATTTCTGTGTTGAAGCCTATCAGCTGATGGGGGGGGAGGGGAAGTTATGAAAGGATTCTCGCTATCGTTTGTTTGTTGTTTTGGGGGATAGAGGATAGGATCGGCTGTTACCTATGGCGCAAATGTGTTCGAGTATGTCTGAATAGCCGGGTTCAGAGACTGTGATTGGTGCTGCAGCAATTGCAACATCCCTCGCCCCGTCCCCTCTCTCCGGTGCTTTGATTCATTGAAAAATCTAGTTTTTATGGAGTTGGGGACTTGCTAATAAAACGTTTTATTTCGGTTTGACGCACAAGCTTCAATAAAAATAGCGGTAGTTTTTTTCATGGCGATTTCGATAAATCTTGGCCTGAGTAATGTCGGTGGCCATGTTTAAAGGGTCGAATTTTAGTTTTAAATCGATTCGTGTTGAGAAGAATGGAGTTGAAGTTACAGCAAGAACATCTTGCATGTTTATAGAAGAGGATTTAACAAAATTCTTAAACATTCTCTACATGATGCATAAAATATATTTCCAACATTTGGGTATCTTTCTCGCCTAAGTATTATGTAGGAGACTCACTCAGGAACCTGTGAGTATTGTGTATTGTCAGTAATATGATACAACCTGGGTGCTGGGTATTGTATACCATTAGTACACACAACACACCACCAGTGCATACACTACCTCTCCACTAGTGCACAGCACCTCTCCACTAGTACACAGCACCTCTCCACTAGTGCACAGCACCTCTCCACTAGCACACAGCACCTCTCCACTAGTACACAGCACCTCTCCACTAGCACACAGCACCTCTCCACTAGTACACAGCACCTCTCCACTAGTACACAGCATCTCTCCACTAGTACACATACACCACTTCTTCACTAGTACACTCACTACCTCTCCACTAGTATACACACCACTCCATTAGTATACACACCTCTCCACTAGTACAAACCCCACATATCTACTAGTACACACAACACTCTAATAAAGCACAGCCCACCTCTGGTACACGCACGCACTATTCCAGTAGTAAACACGCAACCTCTCCACAACTACGTACATTCCCTCTACTGACACACACACACGAAGGTTAAGGGAAATCTGCCTGATGACACTGGAGGACAGGAGGGTTAGGGGAGACATGATAACGACATACAAAATACTGGGTGGATTAAACAAGGTGGACAGAGACAGGATGTTCCAGAGAGGGGACACAGAAACAAGGGGTCACACTTGGAAGTTCAAGTCTCAAATGATTCAAAGGGATGTTAGGAAGTATTTCTTCAGTCATAGAGTTGTCAGAAAGTGGAATAGTCTAGCAAGTGATGCAGTGGAGGCAGGAACCATACATAGCTTTAAGACGAGGTATGACAAAGCTCAAGGAGCAGGGGGAGAGAGGACCTAGTAGCGTTCAGTGAAGAAGCGGGGCCAGGAGCTGAGTCTCGACTCCTGCAACCACAATTAGGTCAATTAGGCGAGTATACACACACAGACACACACACACACACACACACACACACACACACACACACACACACACACACACACACACACACAGACACACACACACACACACACACACACACACACACACACACAGACACACACACACACACACACACACACACATACATACATATACACACACACACACACATACACACACACACACACACACACACACACACACACACACACACATACACACACACACACACATACACACACACACACACACACACACACACACATACACACACACACACACACACACATACACACACACACACACACACATACACACACACACACACACACACACACACATACACACACACACACACACACACACACATACACACACACACACACACACACACACACACACAATCAGAGACCTGAAGGCCTGAGGAAAAAGACAGAAAGAAATTACTGTGCTTTCAGTAGCTTAACCTGGAATAGATTTTGAGTTTAACTTCGCGATTAATGACTAAGTTTTCGTTATAAGACGGTGCACGTGTCTACATAATACTGAGTTGACTTCAGCATCAGTAAAGGTGGTGACCGTGAACCTCGCGTGTTTTTCTGGGCTTGGTCTGTATTGTAAATACGTATGTGAAATTTATGCGCGAAATCTTCAAGGGAAAAGAAGTCTTTAGTGAGAGCTTGGGTGGGTTTTGCTGATGCTGAGGCTTCTGCAGCTGAGGACTGAGGAGGAGGAGAGGAAGAGAGGGGAAGGAGGAGGAGAGGAAGAGAGGGAAAGGAGGGGGAGGGGAAGGAGGAGAAGCGAGAAGATGGCGAAGCGAGAAGATGGAGTAACTGGATACAGGGAGACGGTGAAGTAGTATAGGGGACGAGGGAGAAGGGTGGAAAGAATGAGAATTAGACGAAGATAGAAGGGTATGATGTAGAAGGGAGAGAGAGAAAGAGAGAGACAGAGAGACAGACAAACAGACAGACAGAAACATGGAGGGAGAAGAAATAAATGATGCAGAGAATGAATGAGAGAAACAGTAGTAGAGGAGGAAGAGGAAACAGCAGGCAGGCAAGCGGAAAAGTTCCGTCTCATGGGATGGAAGGTTGGGACTATTCTCTTGGGATAAGGGGAGCGGAATTTTATGTAAGCGAGAGAGGGGAAAGGCAGGATTTTCCCAAGAGAAAAGTTTTGTTGGGGTGGTTCCCTCAGGAAGATTTCCTTGAGGATTCGCTTATATATTTCGTTATTTTTTCCAAATGCGGCAGACTCTTCTTTTGAGGATTTATGAATGAGAGACTAGGTGTTATGGCCTGGAAGACTCTGCTGGACGAGCAACTGGAATACTCTGCTGGACGAGCAACTGGAAGACTCTGCTGGACGAGCAACTGGAAGACTCTGCTGGACGAGCAACTGGAAGACTCTGCTGGACGAGCAACTGGAAGACTCTGCTGGACGAGCACCTGGAAGACTCTGCTGGACGAGCAACTGGAAGACTCTGCTGGACGAGCAACTGGAAGACTCTGCTGGACGAGCAACTGGAAGACTCTGCTGGACGAGCAACTGGAAGGCTCTGCTGGACGAGCAACTGGAAGACTCTGCTGGACGAGCAACTGGAAGACTCTGCTGGACGAGCAACTGGAAGACTCTGCTGGACGAGCACCTGGAAGGCTCTGCTGGACGAGCAACTGGAAGGCTCTGCTGGACGAGCAACTGGAAGACTCTGCTGGACGAGCAACTGGAAGACTCTGCTGGACGAGCAACTGGAAGACTCTGCTGGACGAGCACCTGGAAGGCTCTGCTGGACGAGCACCTGGAAGGCTCTGCTGGACGAGCAACTGGAAGGCTCTGCTGGACGAGCAACTGGAAGACTGCTGGACGAGAAACTGGAAGACTCTGTTGGACGAGCAACTGATAGGCACTGCTGGACGAGCAATTGGAAAAGACTGCTGGACGAGCAACTGGAAGACTCTGCTGGACGAGCAACTGAAAGACTCTGTTGGACGAGCAACTGAAAGACTGCTGGACGAGCAACTGGAAGACTCTGCTGGACGAGCAACTGGAAAAGTCTGCTGGCCGAGCAACAGGAAGACTCTGCTGGACGAGAAACTGGGAAAACTCTGTTGGACCAGCAACTGGAAGACTCTGCTGGACCAGCAACTGGAAGACTCTGCTGGACCAGCAACTGGAAGACTCTGCTGGACCAGCAACTGGAAGACTCTGCTGGACCAGCAACTGGAAGACTCTGCTGGACCAGCAACTGGAAGACTCTGCTGGACCAGCAACTGGAAGACTCTGCTGGACCAGCAACTGGAAGGCTCTGCTGGACCACTGGAAGACTCTGCTGGACCAGCAACTGGAAGACTCTGCTGGACTGGAAGGCTGGACCAGCAACTGGAAGACTCTGCTGGACTGGAAGACTCTGCTGGACCAGCAACTGGAAGACTCTGCTGGACCAGCAACTGGAAGACTCTGCTGGACCAGCAACTGGAAGGCTCTGCTGGACGAGCAACTGGAAGACTCTGCTGGACGAGCAACTGGAAGACTCTGCTGGACGAGCAACTGAAAGACTCTGTTGGACGAGCAACTGAAAGACTGCTGGACGAGCAACTGGAAGACTCTGCTGGAGCAACTGGAAGACTCTGCTGGACCAGCAACTGGAAGACTCTGCTGGACCAGCAACTGGAAGACTCTGCTGGACCAGCAACTGGAAGGCTCTGCTGGACCAGCAACTGGAAGGCTCTGCTGGACCAGCAACTGGAAGACTCTGCTGGACCAGCAACTGGAAGGCTCTGCTGCACAAGCATCTCGAAGACTCTGCTGGACCAGCAACTAGAAGGCTCTGCTACACAAGCATCTCGAAGACTCTGCTGGACACGCCTCTGAAAGGCTAAGCTTAACACGTCCCTCGGAGATTTTTGTTGGACACGCTTTCGAAAAGACTTAACTTTACTGAGCTCTCCTTTTGAAAACTCGGCTGTACACGACCCTGGAGGTCACAACTGGAAACGCGTTTGGGAGACTCACCTGGGTTCTATTCTGGAAATCATTACATGGACAAGGACGTGGAAGACTGTGGAAGACTTTGCTAGACACGTCACTTGAAAGCTTTGCCAGACATCCCACTTGAAGACTCAGCTGGTAGAAACTAATGGACACTTTCGGAAAGCTGAGATGCACAAACTCTTAGGGAAACAAAGGAGGGTTAAATTCACAAGGACCAGCTGCCTTCAGAAACCTGAACAAGAACCCACTTTGTTGCCTACCTCTTGGTGTGACTAGCCCACGTCTTCCCTATATCACACCCAGTTATTGCCCACTTTAAGACCCACATGTGACTGTTGGTCTTACTCATATGTTCAGTGGATCTTTTGGTCATGTGACAGAGGTTTCACCTTCCGGTCCACTGTTTAAGAAGTTCTTAGGATGTGACATCGCAGTTTCTCCACGTCATTCATATTATACGAGTGGGAAGTGCCTTAATGCTGGTGAAAAGTAGGATGGAAGGGAGGAAGGAAGTGGAATTGACATTGGAAATGTCTCTTGACCCAAGAAAATTTAGTTACTCTTTCCTCCATGGATCAAAGTTGATTGCTATTACGAACACAGGTGTAGTCTAGTGGCCTGCACACCTGGTTGTAGCACGATGACCAAGGTAGAAACAAAGAACGAGCAACAAGGCAACAGAGAGAGTAAAAGTAAATACTTATATTTCCTTCACCAGACAGCAAGCAATGTATGTACAATATATGGAGATGATATGTACTGTAAGATAATGCAAGCAAGAGACACGGTGAGAACCGTCTGCGACCAGACTTGGAGGTAAGTCTATATTACAATCCAGGCACAAGGCCTGTTATCGTGGGTGTAAAGGGGAGCAAGGAGCAGAACAAACAGCTGAATGACACCAAAATTGGCGGTCCAATTCATTCTAATGAGGACATTAGAGCACTCCAGGATGATTTGGATAGACTGATGCAGTGGTCGGAGAAGTGGCAGATGCAGTTTAATATAGACAAATGCAAAGTTCTAAATGTTGGAAAGGAAAATAACCACGCGACATATAAACTAAATAATGTAGATCTTAATATTACGGGTTGCGATAAAGATTTAGGAGTTCTGGTTAGTAGTAATCTGAAACCAAGACAACAGTGCATTAGTGTTCGCAATAAAGCTAACAGAATCCTTGGCTTCATAGCAAGAAGTATAAATAATAGGAGTCCTCAGGTTGTTCTTCAGCTCTATATATCTTTGGTTAGGCCTCATTTAGATTATGCTGCGCAGTTTTGATAACAGTATTAAAGAATGGATATAAATGCACTGGAAAACGTACAAAGGAGAACGACAAAGTTGATCCCATGTATCTGAAATCTTCCCTATGAGGATAGACTGAGGGCCCTGAACCTGCACTCTCTAGAAAGGCGTAGAATTAGGGGGGATATGATTGAGGTGTATAAATGGGAAACCGGAATTAATAAAGGGGATGTAAATAGCGTTCAAAAAATATCTAACATAGACAGGACTCGCAGCAATGGCTTTAAATTGGAAAAATTCAGATTCAGGAAGGATATAGGAAAGCACTGGTTTGGTAATAGTTGTGGCTGAGTGGAACAAACTCCCGAGTACCGTCATAGACGCTAGGACGTTGTGTAGTTTTAAAAATAGGTTGGATAAATACATGAGTGAGTGTGGATGGGTGAGTTGGACCTGACTAGTTTGTGCTACTAGGTCGTGCCTGACCTCACTAGGTCAAGGCTTAAGCCAGTACGAGAATTGGAGCTGCCTCGCATAGGCCAGTAAGCCTGTTGCAGTGTTCTTTCTTATGCTCTTATGTTCCTAAGAGCGATAATAAGTATTTCCATGTATGTACACTATATACAGTTAGAAATGTATGTGTACAACACGGTTAGGGCAAGGTAAAGACACAGCCTGCAGACATAATGGACAACCGTGCTCAACCAGCTCTAGAATGGAAATGACAAGAGTGGACAGGTGGGTGGTGACTACAACACCTCCACAATTGCCAGACCCACCTTCTCGCTGGCTGAACCTAGGTACTGATCGAACGATGGGGCCCCATCACTCGACCCTTAGTACTGGTTCGCTGGTTGGGGAGATAGCCTTTCAATGAGGGTGTGTACATGCGCCGAATGAAGGTTACATACTCTTTGCATGCCACAATCTGCCAAAGCTGATTCACGAGTATCCGACATCACTTCACAGCTTTGGCGGGCTTCCTTTTCATTGACTGGTTGAACAAAGGTGCTAGAATAACGAGGGGGGCCTTTGTTCATTATACTCTTAGCACTTATTTCGCTGGTCGGGAGAGCATGCCTATATGGGTGTGTGACATACGCCGAATAAATTGTAACATACTCTAAGCATGCCACAATTGGTTCCCCATTCCTCAAGGTCTCTATGACTCCTTGAGTCTTCAACACTTTCTCAGGATATAGGAAAATGAAGGAGGACCAACCTTTTTTAGTAGTTACCTGAAGTGTCTCGCATTGCAACTCTCTTTCCGTTGCGTCTCCTCGTCCTAGTCTTCAGCTCCTTTTCATATTTCTTTTTCCTCGACTATCTGTTTACCCAGTGTTCTTCTTCCTCCGTTATTCCCTTTCTTCATTCATTATCTTCTCCCTTCCCGTGTCTCATCTTTTGAAGCTCTTCCCCTCTTAGACACAAACACACACACACACACACACACACACACACACACACATACACCCTCAAACACACACACACACACACACACACCCTCAAACACACACACACACACCCTCACCCTCCCCCCCACACACACACCCTCACCCACACACACACCCACACACACACCCTCACCCACACCCTCACACACACACACCCTCACCCACACCCTCACACACACACACCCTCTCTCACACACACCCTCTCTCACACACACCCTCACACATACACACACACACCCTCACCCACACACACACCCACACAATCACACACACACACATACTCATACACATACACACACACATACACACACACACACACACACCCTCACCCACACACACACACCCTCACCCACGAATCGTTCAGGACCCTGTACACCGTATACGTTAGGCCCATATTGGAGTATGCGGCACCAGTTTGGAACCAACACCTAGCCAAGCACGTAAAGAAACTAGAGAAAGTGCAAAGGTTTGCAACAAGACTAGTCCCAGAGCTAAGAGGTATGTCCTACGAGGAGAGGTTAAGGGAAATCAACCTGACGACACTGGAGGACAGGAGAGATAGGGGGGACATGATAACGACATACAAAATACTGAGAGGAATTGACAAGGTGGACAAAGACAGGATGTTCCAGAGATTGGACACAGTAACAAGGGGACACAGTTGGAAGCTGAAGACACAGATGAATCACAGGGATGTTAGGAAGTATTTCTTCAGCCACAGAGTAGTCAGTAAGTGGAATAGTTTGGGAAGCGATGTAGTGGAGGCAGGATCCATACATAGCTTTAAGCAGAGGTATGATAAAGCTCACGGCTCAGGGAGAGTGACCTAGTAGCGATCAGTGAAGAGGCGGGGCCAGGAGCTCGGACTCGACCCCCGCAACCTCAACTAGGTGAGTACAACTAGGTGAGTACACACACACCCTCACCCACACACACACACCCTCACCCACACACACACCCTCACCCACACCCTCACACACACACACACACACACACATACACACACACACACATACACACATACACATACACACACACACCACACAAATACACTCACACATACACATACACACACATACACACACACACACACACACACACACACCCTCACCCACACACACACACACCCTCACCCACACACACATCCTCACCCACACCCTCACACACCCTCACATACACACATACACACACCCTCACCCACACACACACCTCACCCACACCCTCACACACCCTCACATACACACACACACATACACACATACACACACACACACATACACACATACTCACACACACACACACACACAGGAACAAGCACTTGTAAGCTGTAGTACACACGCAAACACACACATACACAGGATTTCACACCGTCCTGTGAACTGACCATCTGAACCTCGCTCCTTCTCTCTCTCTCCCTCTCTTCCTATCCTAGGTAGAGACCTATCTCTACCTATTTCACTCTTTACCTATATCTCTTTCTCTACCTATCACTCTCTACCTATCTTCCCTCTCCCATCTCTCCCCTCTAACATCTCTTCCCTCTAACACCTCCCCCCTCTAACATCTCTCCCCCTCTAACATCTCTCCCCTCCCATTATCTCTCCCCTCTCCCTTTTCCCATCTCTCTCCCCTCTCGCTCTTCCATCTCCCCCTTCTCCCCCTCACTCCCCCCTCTCTCTCCCCCTCTCTTTGCCTTCTCTCTCTCTCTCTCTCTCACTCTCTCTCTCCCTCTCTCTCTCCCTCTCTCCCTCTCTCTCTCACTCTCACTCTCTCTTCCCCTTTTTCCTTCTCACTATCCCCCTCTCTCCTTCTACCTTCCCTTCTCTCTCTCTCTCTCCATCTCTTCCCCATTTTTCCTTCTCACTCTTCCCCTCTCCTACCCTTCCCTTCTCTCTCTTTCCCCTCTCTCTCATTCTCTCTCTCCCCCTTTTCCTTCTCACTCTCCCCCTCTCTCTCTCCTTCTATCTTTCCCTTCTAACTAAAAAAAATGGTGGGGACTCGCAGGAACCAAGGATCAGATGAGAATGGTTCTGGTAGGGAGGAGTGGATGGAGGAGCAGTGGAAAAGGATGGAACAAGAGTGGGAGAGAAAATTATGAGAGCTTTCTGAAAAAATGGAGAAAGAGCTCTCTGTGAAATTGGAAAAGAGGTTGGAGAAGGAGACAAAGAATTGGGAGGCACAAGTCGAAACTGCAGTAGCCAACATAAGGGTCCTAGAAGTTGAGATAAATAGGCTGAAGCGAGTTACAGGGGCAGTGACCAGAGAAGACACAGCATATGAAGCTCTGAGGCCGAACAGGAAGGAAGGAATTATGAATTATGCTAAGGTCATATCAGCCTGCCAAGGAGGGCCAAGGAGGGCCAAGGAGTGAAAGGGAAGAACAGCTGGGTGCAGATGGAGAGGGTGATAGTTCCAAAGCTGAGGCACAACCATGCTATCAAGAGCCACTGGAAAAATCAAGGGAGAAACTGACCATATACAGGTAGGATCCAGAGTCACAGAGGGTGAGGCAATGGGAGGAGGAAAGGGCAAAGTCAGTGTTTATCCATGGGCTTCAGGAGAGAGAGGAAAGGACACACACTGAAAGGCAGCAGAAAGAAAGAAAGGAGATTGAGAAAATCATCACGGAAATAGGTGAAGAGATGGACGAGATTGTAAATTTTCAGAGAATAGGGGGGTACTCGAAGGGGAGAAACCGACCAATCAAGCTGATTCTCAGGGCGGAAACATTGCGGAACAGGATCCTCCAAGAGAAACCACGGTTGAAATACTCAGAAGAGTACAAGAAGGTGTTCCTAGACAGAGACAGAACACAATCAGAATGGCAGCAGCTGAGAGAGAGGACAAAAAAGCGAAAGGAGCTAGGAAAAGAGACAAGGATGGAACCAGCAGAGGTCAGTCAGAGCAGAACAGAACAGCAAGGGCAAGCACACACACAACTATTCTCAGAACCATACAACCTATCACACCATCCCAACACACACTACAATCCATACCCACAGCCTCCACCCAACACCTAGCTATAGAATCCCACAGTATGCTACCAGGTCTCCCACCCTCACAGGCCCCCCAAACCAGTGTTGGAAAAGAAACTGAAGGTATGGTACACAAACGCTGATGGAATAACAAATAAGTGGGAGGAGTGGCATGAAAGAGTCAGAGGCATCACCGGACATCATAGCTCTCACAGAAACCAAGCTTACAGGTATGATAACAGATGCCATCTTTCCAACAGGATACCAAATCCTGAGGAAAGACAGAGGGAACAGGGGGGGTAGAGGAGTGGCATTGCTGATCAAAAATCGCTGGAATTTTGATGAGCTGGAGAGAGGAGACAGCGGAGAAGAAAGTGATTACATAGCGGGAACGCTTCACTCTGGAGGTCCCAAGGTGGTAATAGCAGTGATGTATAACCCACCACAGAACAGCAGGAGGCCAAGGCAAGAGTACGACGAGAGCAATAGAGCGATGGTTGACACACTGACTACAGTGGCCAGAAGAGCTAATGCATGCAGGGCAAAGCTCCTGATCATGGGTGACTTTAACCACAAGGAGATCGATTGGGAGAACTTGGACCTGCATGGGGGCCAAGATACATGGAGGGCTAAGATGATGCAGGTGGTACTGGAAAACTTCATGTACCAACACGTAAGGGACACTACAAGAGAAAGAGGAGAGGATGAACCAGCAAGGCTGGGCTTAGTATTCACCTTTAGTAGTGCAGATATCGAGGACATCACATATGAAAGACCCCTTGGAGCCAGTGACCATGTGGTTTTAAGCTTCGAATACACAGTAGAGCTACAAGTGGAGGGAGAAGCAGGAAGGCCAGGACGAATGAAGCCAAACTACAAGAAAGGGGACTACACAGGAATGAGGAACTTCCTGAACGGGGTTCAGTGGGACAGAGAACTGGCAGGGAAGCCAGTTAATGAGATAATGGAATATGTAGCAACAAAATGCAAGGAGGCTGAGGAGAGGTTTGTACGCAAGGGTAACAGGAATAATGAAAGCTAGGATGAGCCCATGGTTTACCCAAAGGTGCAGGGAGGCAAAAACCAAGTGTGCTAGGGAATGGAAGAAATATAGAAGGCAAAGGACCCAGGAGAATAAGGAGAGCAGTCGTAGAGCCAGAAACGAATATGCACAGATAAGAAGGGAGGCCCAAACACAATATGAAAATGACATAGCAGCAAAAGCCAAATCTGACCCGAAACTGTTTTACAGCCACATCAGGAGGAAAACAACAGTCAAGGACCAGGTAATCAGGCTAAGGAAGGAAGGAGGAGAGACAACAAGAAATGACCGTGAAGTATGTGAGGAACTCAACAAGAGATGCAAAGAAGTGTTCACAGAGGAGACAGAAGGGGCTCCAGAAAGACGGAGAGGTGGGGCACACCACCATGTGCTGGACACAGTGCACACAACCGAGGAAGAAGTGAAGAGGCTTCTGAGTGAGCTAGATACCTCAAAGGCAATGGGGCCA
>NC_091323.1:12126967-12134467 GCF_038502225.1 Cherax quadricarinatus | reverse complement strand
TCGTCCTTTCATCATCTTTCTTCCTTGCATCATCTTCCTTGCATCATCTTTCTTCCTTGCATCATCTTCCTTGCATCATCTTTCTTCCTTGCATCATCTTCCTTGCATCATCTTTCTTCCTTTCATCATCTTTCTTCCTTGCATCATCTTCCTTGCATCATCTTTCTTCCTTGCATCATCTTCCTTGCATCATCTTTCTTCCTTGCATCATCTTCCTTTCATCATCTTTCTTCCTTTCATCATCTTTCTTCCTTGCATCATCTTTCTTCCTTTCATCATCTTTCTTCCTTGCATCATCTTTCTTCCTTGCATCATCTTCCTTGCATCATCTTTCTTCCTTGCATCATCTTCCTTGCATCATCTTTCTTCCTTGCATCATCTTTCTTCCTTTCATCATCTTTCTTCCTTGCATCATCTTTCTTCCTTGCATCATCTTTCTTCCTTGCATCATCTTTCTTCCTTTCATCATCTTTCTTCCTTGCATCATCTTCCTTGCATCATCTTCCTTGCATCATCTTTCTTCCTTGCATCATCTTTCTTCCTTGCATCATCTTTCTTCCTTGCATCATCTTTCTTGCATCATCTTTCTTCCTTGCATCATCTTTCTTGCATCATCTTTCTTCCTTGCATCATCTTTCTTCCTTGCATCATCTTTCTTCCTTGCATCATCTTTCTTCCTTGCATCATCTTTCTTGCATCATCTTTCTTCCTTGCATCATCTTTCTTGCATCATCTTTCTTCCTTGCATCATCTTTCTTCCTTGCATCATCTTTCTTCCTTGCATCATCTTTCTTCCTTGCATCATCTTTCTTGCATCATCTTTCTTCCTTGCATCATCTTCCTTGCATCATCTTTCTTCCTTGCATCATCTTTCTTCCTTGCATCATCTTCCTTGCATCATCTTTCTTCCTTGCATCATCTTCCTTGCATCATCTTTCTTCCTTGCATCATCTTCCTTGCATCATCTTTCTTCCTTTCATCATCTTTCTTCCTTGCATCATCTTCCTTGCATCATCTTTCTTCCTTGCATCATCTTCCTTGCATCATCTTTCTTCCTTGCATCATCTTTCTTCCTTGCATCATCTTTCTTCCATGCATCATCTTTCTTGCATCATCTTTCTTCCTTGCATCATCTTTCTTCCTTGCATCATCTTTCTTCCTTGCATCATCTTTCTTCCTTGCATCATCTTTCTTGCATCATCTTTCTTCCTTGCATCATCTTTCTTGCATCATCTTTCTTCCTTGCATCATCTTTCTTGCATCATCTTTCTTCCTTGCATCATCTTTCTTCCTTGCATCATCTTTCTTCCTTGCATCATCTTTCTTCCTTGCATCATCTTTCTTGCATCATCTTTCTTCCTTGCATCATCTTCCTTGCATCATCTTTCTTCCTTGCATCATCTTTCTTCCTTGCATCATCTTCCTTGCATCATCTTTCTTCCTTGCATCATCTTCCTTGCATCATCTTTCTTCCTTGCATCATCTTCCTTGCATCATCTTTCTTCCTTTCATCATCTTTCTTCCTTGCATCATCTTCCTTGCATCATCTTTCTTCCTTGCATCATCTTTCTTCCTTGCATCATCTTTCTTGAATCATCTTTCTTCCTTGCATCATCTTTCTTGCATCATCTTTCTTCCTTGCATCTTCTTTCTTCCTTGCATCATCTTTCTTCCTTGCATCATCTTTCTTCCTTGCATCATCTTTCTTGCATCATCTTTCTTCCTTGCATCATCTTTCTTGCATCATCTTTCTTCCTTGCATCATCTTCCTTGCATCATCTTTCTTCCTTGCATCATCTTTCTTCCTTGCATCATCTTTCTTCCTTGCATCATCTTTCTTCCTTGCATCATCTTTCTTCCTTGCATCATCTTTCTTCCTTGCATCATCTTTCTTGCATCATCTTTCTTCCTTGCATCATCTTTCTTGCATCATCTTTCTTACTTGCATCATCTTTCTTCCTTGCATCATCTTCCTTGCATCATCTTTCTTCCTTGCATCATCTTTCTTGCATCATCTTTCTTCCTTGCATCATCTTCCTTGCATCATCTTTCTTCCTTGCATCATCTTTCTTCCTTGCATCATCTTCCTTGCATCATCTTTCTTCCTTGCATCATCTTTCTTCCTTGCATCATCTTTCTTCCTTGCATCATCTTTCTTCCTTGCATCATCTTCCTTGCATCATCTTCCTTGCATCATCTTTCTTCCTTCCATCATCTTTCTTCCTTGCATCATCATTCTTCCTTGCATCATCTTTCTTCCTTGCATCATCTTTCTTCCTTGCATCATCTTTCTTCCTTGCATCATCTTTCTTCCTTCCATCATCTTTCTTCCTTGCATCATCTTCCTTGCATCATCTTCCTTGCATCATCTTTCTTCCTTCCATCATCTTTCTTCCTTGCATCATCATTCTTCCTTGCATCATCTTTCTTCCTTGCATCATCTTTCTTCCTTGCATCATCTTTCTTCCTTGCATCATCTTTCTTCCTTGCGTCATCTTTCTTCCTTACATCATCTTTCTTCCTTGCATCATCTTTCTTCCTTCCATCATCTTTCTTCCTTGTATCATCTTTCTTCCTTGCATCATCTTTCTTCCTTCCATTATCTTTCTTCCTTCCATCATCTTTCTTCCTTGCATCATCTTTCTTCCTTGCATCATCTTTCTTCCTTGCATCATCTTTCTTCCTTGCGTCATCTTTCTTCCTTGCATCATCTTTCTTCCTTGCATCATCTTTCTTCCTTCCATCATCTTTCTTCCTTCCATCATCTTTCTTCCTTGCATCATCTTTCTTCCTTGCATCATCTTTCTTCCTTGTATCATCTTCCTTCCTTGCATCATCTTTCTTCCTTCCATCATCTTTCTTCCTTGCATCATCTTTCTTCCTTGCATCATCTTTCTTCCTTGCATCATCTTTCTTCCTTGCATCATCTTTCTTCCTTGCATCATCTTTCTTCCTTGCATCATCTTTCTTCCTTGCGTCATCTTTCTTCCTTGCATCATCTTTCTTCCTTGCATCATCTTTCTTCCTTGCATCATCTTTCTTCCTTCCATCATCTTTCTTCCTTCCATCATCTTTCTTCCTTGCATCATCTTTCTTCCTTGCATCATCTTTCTTCCTTGCATCATCTTTCTTCCTTCCATTATCTTTCTTCCTTCCATCATCTTTCTTCCTTGCATCATCTTTCTTCCTTGCATCATCTTTCTTCCTTCCATCATCTTTCTTCCTTGCATCATCTTTCTTCCTTGCATCATCTTTCTTCCTTCCATCGTCTTTCTTCCTTCCATCATCTTTCTTCCTTGCATCATCTTTCTTCCTTGCATCATCTTCCTTGCATCATCTTTCTTCCTTCCATCATCTTTCTTCCTTGCATCATCTTTCTTCCTTGCATCATCTTTCTTCCTTGCATCATCTTTCTTCCTTCCATCATCTTTCTTCCTTCCATCATCTTTCTTCCTTGCATCATCTTTCTTCCTTGCATCATCTTTCTTCCTTGCATCATCTTTCTTCCTTGCATCATCTTTCTTCCTTCCATCATCTTTCTTCCTTCCATCATCTTTCTTCCTTCCATCATCTTTCTTCCTTGCATCATCTTTCTTCCTTCCATCATCTTTCTTCCTTCCATCATCTTTCTTCCTTGCATCATCTTCCTTCCTTGCATCATCTTTCTTCCTTGCATCATCTTTCTTCCTTGCATCATCTTTCTTCCTTCCATCATCTTTCTTCCTTGCATCATCTTTCTTCCTTGCATCATCTTTCTTCCTTGCATCATCTTTCTTCCTTGCATCATCTTTCTTCCTTCCATCATCTTTCTTCCTTGCATCATCTTTCTTCCTTCCATCATCTTTCTTCCTTGCATCATCTTTCTTCCTTGCATCATCTTTCTTCCTTCCATCATCTTTCTTCCTTGCATCATCTTTCTTCCTTGCATCATCTTTCTTCCTTGCATCATCTTTCTTCCTTGCATCATCTTTCTTTCTTGCATCATCTTTCTTCCTTGCATCATCTTTCTTCCTTGCATCATCTTTCTTCCTTGCATCATCTTTCTTCCTTGCATCATCTTTCTTCCTTCCATCATCTTTCTTCCTTGCATCATCTTTCTTCCTTCCATCATCTTTCTTCCTTCCATCATCTTTCTTCCTTGCATCATCTTTCTTCCTTCCATCATCTTTCTTCCTTCCATCATCTTTCTTCCTTGCATCATCTTTCTTCCTTCCATCATCTTTCTTCCTTCCATCATCTTTCTTCCTTCCATCATCTTCCTTGCATCATCTTCCTTCCATCATCTTTCTTCCTTGCATCATCTTTCTTCCTTCCATCATCTTTCTTCCTTCCATCATCTTTCTTCCTTGCATCATCTTCCTTGCATCATCTTCCTTGCATCATCTTCCTTCCATCATCTTTCTTCCTTGCGTCATCTTCCTTGCATCATCTTCCTTGCATCATCTTCCTTCCATCATCTTTCTTCCTTCCATCATCTTTCTTCCTTGCATCATCTTCCTTGCATCATTTTCCTTCCATCATCTTTCTTCCTTGCATCATCTTTCTTCCTTCCATCATCTTTCTTCCTTCCATCATCTTTCTTCCTTGCATCATCTTCCTTGCATCATCTTCCTTCCATCATCTTTCTTCCTTGCATCATCTTTCTTCCTTCCATCATCTTTCTTCCTTCCATCATCTTTCTTCCTTGCATCATCTTCCTTGCATCATCTTCCTTGCATCATCTTCCTTCCATCATCTTTCTTCCTTGCTTGCATCTTCTGGAACTTTTGTTATTGGTTTTCGTCTTTGCAATGACTCCTTCAACGGTCTAGGATCAAGTCTTGAGGATTCCTTCAACGGTCTAGGATGAAGTCTTGAGGCTTCCTTCAACGGTCCAGGATGAAGTCTTGAGGCTTCCTTCAACGGTCCAGGATGAAGTCTTGAGGCTTCCTTCAACGGTCCAGGATGAAGTCTTGAGGCTTCCTTCAACGGTCCAGGATGAAGTCTTGAGGCTTCCTTCAACGGCCCAGGATGAAGTCTTGAGGCTTCCTTCAACGGTCCAGGATGAAGTCTTGAGGCTTCCTTCAACGGTCCAGGATGAAGTCTTGAGGCTTCCTTCAACGGTCCAGGATGAAGTCTTGAGGCTTCCTTCAACGGCCCAGGATGAAGTCTTGAGGCTTCCTTCAACGGTCCAGGATGAAGTCTTGAGGCTTCCTTCAACGGTCCAGGATGAAGTCTTGAGGCTTCCTTCAACGGTCCAGGATGAAGTCTTGAGGCTTCCTTCACCGGTCCAGGATGAAGTCTTGAGGCTTCCTTCAACGGTCCAGGATGAAGTCTTGAGGCTTCCTTCAACGGCCCAGGATGAAGTCTTGAGGCTTCCTTCAACGGTCCAGGATGAAGTCTTGAGGCTTCCTTCAACGGCCCAGGATGAAGTCTTGAGGCTTCCTTCAACGGTCCAGGATGAAGTCTTGAGGCTTCCTTCAACGGTCCAGGATGAAGTCTTGAGGCTTCCTTCAACGGTCCAGGATGAAGTCTTGAGGCTTCCTTCAACGGTCCAGGATGAAGTCTTGAGGCTTCCTTCAACGGTCCAGAATGAAGTCTTGAGGCTTCCTTCAACGGTCCAGAATGAAGTCTTGAGGCTTCCTTCAACGGTCCAGGATGAAGCCTTGAGGCTTCCTTCAACGGCCCAGGATGAAGTCTTGAGGCTTCTTTCAACGGTTTAGGATCAAGTCTTGAGGCTTCCTTCAACGGTCCAGGATGAAGTCTTGAGGCTTCATTCAACGGTCCAGGATGAAGTCTTGAGGCTTCCTTCAATGGTCCAGGATGAAGTCTTGAGGCTTCCTTCAACGGTCCAGGATGAAGCCTTGAGGCTTCATTCAACGGTCCAGGATGAAGTCTTGAGGCTTCCTTCAACGGTTTAGAATCAAGTCTTGAGGCTTCCTTCAACTGTCCAGGATCTAGTCTTGAGGTTTCCTTCAGTGGTCTAGGATCAAAGTTTGAGATTTCTTTCAACGGTCTAGGATGAAGTCTTGAGGCTTCCTTCAACGGTCCAGGATGAAGTCTTGAGACTTCAACGTTACAATTTCAAGTCTTAAGACTTCCCTCTACAGTCTTTGATCAATTCACTAGGCTTCTTTCAACGGTCCAAGATCAAGTCTTGAGGTTTCCTTCAACGATCTAGGATCAAGTCTTGAGGCTTCCTTCAACGGTCAAGGATCAAGTCTTGAGGCTTCCTTCAACGGTCAAGGATCAAGTCTTGAGGCTTCCTTCAACGGTCAAGGATCAAGTCTTGAGGCTTCCTTCAACGGTCAAGGATCAAGTCTTGAGGCTTCCTTCAACGGTCAAGGATCAAGTCTTGAGGCTTCCTTCAACTGTCAAGGATCAAGTCTTGAGGCTTCCTTCAACGGTCAAGGATTAAGTCTTGAGGCTTCCTTCAACGGTCAAGGATCAAGTCTTGAGGCTTCCTTCAACGGTCAAGGATCAAGTCTTGAGGCTTCCTTCAACGGTCAAGGATCAAGTCTTGAGGCTTCCTTCAACGGTCAAGGATCAAGTCTTGAGGCTTCCTTCATCGGTCAAGGATCAAGTCTTGAGGCTTCCTTCAACGGTCAAGGATCAAGTCTTGAGGCTTCCTTCAACGGTCAAGGATCAAGTCTTGAGGCTTCCTTCAACGGTCAAGGATTAAGTCTTGAGGCTTCCTTCAACGGTCAAGGATCAAGTCTTGAGGCTTCCTTCAACGGTCAAGGATCAAGTCTTGAGGCTTCCTTCAACGGTCAAGGATCAAGTCTTGAGGCTTCCTTCAACGGTCAAGGATTAAGTCTTGAGGCTTCCTTCAACGGTCAAGGATCAAGTCTTGAGGCTTCCTTCAACGGTCAAGGATCAAGTCTTGAGGCTTCCTTCAACGGTCAAGGATCAAGTCTTGAGGCTTCCTTCAACGGTCCAGGATCTAGTCTTGAGGTTTCCTTCAGTGGTCTAGGATCAAGTCTTGAGGCTTCCTTCAACGGTCAAGGATGAAGTCTTGAGACTTCAACGTTACAGGATCAAGTCTTGAGACTTCCCTCTACAGTCTTTGATCAATTCACTAGGCTTCTTTCAACGGTCCAAGATCAAGTCTTGAGGTTTCCTTCAACGATCTAGGATCAAGTCTTGAGGCTTCAACGGTCAAGGATCAAGTCTTGAGGCTTCCTTCAACGGTCAAGGATAAAGTCTTGAGGCTTCCTTCAACGGTCCAGGATGAAGTCTTGAGACTTTCTTCAACGTTGCAGGTTCAAGTCTTGAGGCTTCAACGTTACAGGATCAAGTCTTGAGACTTCCCTCTACGGTCTTTGATCAATTCACTAGGCTTCTTTCAACGGTCCAGGATCAAGTCTTGAGGCTTCTTTCAACGGTCAAGGATCAAGTCTTGAGGCTTCCTTCAACGGTCAAGGATCAAGTCTTGAGGCTTCTTTCAACGGTCAAGGATCAAGTCTTGAGGCTTCCTTCAACGGTCAAGGATCAAGTCTTGAGGCTTCCTTCAACGGTCAA
>NC_091323.1:12101967-12124467 GCF_038502225.1 Cherax quadricarinatus | reverse complement strand
GAGAGAGGATTTTTTTTTTTTTTGAGGAGGGGATAAATCATTTTTTTATGGCTTTATTGATTTTTATGGGAAAGGAGGATGCTTTCGTGGCAGGGTAAGATGCTTTCTTGGTATGTAAGGTACTTTCTTAGCAGGGTAATATACATTCTTGGGATGTAAAGTACTTTCCTGGCAGGGTGAGCTACTTTTTTGGGATGGAAGGTACTTTCTTGGTAGCGTAAGATGCTTTCTTGGGACGTAGGGTTCTTTCTTGGCAGCGAAGGATACTTTCCTGGGATGCAGGGTACTTTCTCGACAGGGGAGGTTACTTTCCTGGGATGCAGGGTACTTTCTCGACAGGGGAGGTTACTTTCCTGGGATGCAGGGTACTTTCTCGACAGGGGAGGTTACTTTCCTGGGATGCAGGATACTTTCTCGACAGGGAATGGAGATTATTATTATTATTATTATTATTATTATTATTATTATTATTATTATTATTATTATTATTAAAAGTGTTCTCCCCATCCCTTCCCCGTTGGAAAATCTATTATTTTAGTCTATCGTACTTCTCCAGGATCGCTTCAGGCGTAAATAATTGAAACAGCAGCCTCGTACTTGCTCATTTCGGCAAACGAAAACAAACAAACAAAATGAAGTTGGAATATCATGTAAGAGTTTGTTTGCTGACCTTGAAACAGTTAATTACATCTGCTGCGAGTTGACTCACGAAACTGACTCACTAAACTGTGCTAGGTGACTCACAAGCTGCAACTTGACTCACAGAAGAGACCAGATGCGCTGTCTGTTCAGTAACTGTGTTCACTGCTCGGGATGGGAGAGACAGTTAATTCTGTGTAATGTCGTAGTGCGTTCTGACTCAGTCCAAAAGATGGCAGCACTTAATACTTCACTGTGTGGTGAAGCAGCTCAACAGATGGCAGTACTGACTGTCTCACCGCTGTTCATTTCAATAGATGGCAGCTTTAACTGCTGTTCATGGCAGCACAAACTACTGTTCATTTCAACAGACGGCAGCAGTAACTGCAACACTGCTGTTCATTTCAATAGACGGCAGCAGTAACTGCAACACTGCTGTTCATTTCAATAGACGGCAGCAGTAACTGCAACACTGCTGTTCATTTCAATAGACGGCAGCAGTAACTGCAACACTGCTGTTCATTTCAATAGACGGCAGCAATAACTGCAACACTGCTGTTCATTTCAATAGACGGCAGCAGTAACTGCAACACTGCTGTTCATTTCAATAGACGGCAGCAGTAACTGCAACACTGCTGTTCATTTCAATTGATGGCAGCATTTGGTTACTATGTAACATTCCTTAGTCTCAAATTGCTTGTATTTCAACATCAGTTACCTTTACACTCCTCGCAACGTAGAATTGCTTAATTCTCTCTCTCTCTCTCTCTCTCTCTCTCTCTCTCTCTCTCTCTCTCTCTCTCTCTCTCTCTCTCTCTCTCTCTCACCACCGCTAATCCTCAAGGCTGAGTATGTTTTGATATATTCCAGCAATGTGTTTAGTGCATTTATATGATAATCTGAGATACCATATTCCAACCTGTATTCCAGATATTGTTTTGTGTCTGGAATAAGACGCTGGAGGTGTGTGTGTGTGTGTTTGTGTGTGTGTGTGTGTGCTCACCTAATTGTGGTTGCAAGGGTCGATTTAGAGCTCCTGGCTATGTATGTGTTTGTGTGTGTGTGTGTGCGTGTGTGTGTGTGTGTGTGTGTGTGTGTTTATACCGTTAATGGTGGATGTGAAGGCGCATCGCCCACAGGTATGGGTGGGACGACACAATATGCAGAATGTGCTTTTATTGTGGCCACGTCTACTCAGTGTTGAATTTTATTAAGTCATAAAGAGGCTACATTCAGCACATACACACGCATATATATATATATATATATATATATATATATATATATATATATATATATATATATATATATATATATATATATATATATATATATATATATAATTATATATATATATATAAATATATATATAATTATATATATATATATATATAATTATATATATATATATATATATATATATAATTATATATATATACATATCTATATATATGTATATATATATATATATATAATTATATATATATATAATATATATATATGTCGTGCCGAATAGGCAGAACTTGCGATCTTGGCTTAAATAGCAACGCTCATCTTGTCATATAGGACAAGTGAAAATTTGTGTATGCAATAATTTCGCCAAAATCATTCTGAACCTAACGAAAAAAAATATATTTGATTGTGTTTGTTTAGTATTAAATTATTGTAAACGTATTTAAAATATATTTAGTTGGGTTAGGCTAAAATAAATTGTTCTTGTTATAATAAGGTTAGGTAAGTTTTCTAAGTTCCTTTTGGTGCAAAATTATAAATTTTTACATCAACGTTAATGAAAAAAATATATCTTTAAACGTATAAGAGAAAATTTTAGAAAGATCTTAATTTTAAACGAATTCTTGCTAATTGACCAGTTTTACATATTCGCCACGACATATATATATATATATATATATATATATATATATATATATATATATATATATATATATATATATATATATATATATATATATATATATATATATATTTTATTATCACACTGGCCGATTCCCACCAGGGCAGGGTGGCCCGAAAATGAAAAACTTTCACCATCATTCACTCCATCACTGTCTTGCCAGAAGGGTGCTTTACACTACAGTTTTTAAACTTCAACATTAACACCCGTCCTTCACAGTGCAGGCACTGTACTTCCCATCTCCAGGACTCAAGTCCGGCCTGCCGGTTTCCCTGAACCCCTTCATAAATGTTACTTTGCTCACACTCCAACAGCACGTCAAGTATTAAAAACCATTTGTCTCCATTCACTCCTATCAAACACGCTCACGCATGCCTGCTGGAAGTCCAATCCCCTCGCACACAAAACCTCCTTTACCCCCTCCCTCCAACCTTTCCTAGGCCGACCCCTACCCCGCCTTCCTTCCACTACAGACTGATACACTCTTGAAGTTATTCTGTTTCGCTCCATTCTCTCCACATGTCCGAACCACCTCAACAACCCTTCCTCAGCCCTCTGGACAACAGTTTTGGTAATCCCGCACCTCCTCCTAACTTCCAAACTACGAATTCTCTGCATTATATTCACACCACACATTGCTCTCAGACATGACATCTCCACTGCCTCCAGCCTTCTCCTCGCTGCAACATTCATCACCCATGCTTCACACCCATATAAGAACGTTGGTAAAACTGTACTCTCATGCATTCCCCTCTTTGCCTCCAAGGACAAAGTTCTTTGTCTCCACAGACTCCTAAGTGCACCACTCACCCTTTTCCCCTCATCAATTCTATGATTCACCTCATCTTTCATAGACCCATCCGCTGACACGTCCACTCCCAAATATCTGAATACATTCACCTCCTCCATACTCTCTCCCTCCAATCTGATATCCAATCTTTCATCACCTAATCTTTTTGTTATCCTCATAACCTTACTCTTTCCTGTATTCACTTTCAATTTTCTTCTTTTGCACACCCTACCAAATTCATCCACCAATCTCTGCAACTTCTCTTCAGAATCTCCCAAGAGCACAGTGTCATCAGCAAAGAGCAACTGTGACAACTCCCACTTTATGTGTGATTCTTTATCTTTTAACTCCACGCCTCTTGCCAAGACCCTCGCATTTACTTCTCTTACAACCCCATCTATAAATATATTAAACAACCACGGTGACATCACACATCCTTGTCTAAGGCCTACTTTTACTGGGAAATAATTTCCCTCTTTCCTACATACTCTAACTTGAGCCTGACTATCCTCGTAAAAACTCTTCACTGCTTTCAGTAACCTACCTCCTACACCATACACCTGCAACATCTGCCACATTGCCCCCCTATCCACCCTGTCATACGCCTTTTCCAAATCCATAAATGCCACAAAGACCTCTTTAGCCTTATCTAAATACTGTTCACTTACATGTTTCACTGTAAACACCTGGTCCACACACCCCCTTCCTTTCCTAAAGCCTCCTTTTTCATCTGCTATCCTATTCTCCGTCTTACTCTTAATTCTTTCAATAATAACTTAATTCATTCAATAATGTTGAAGGATATATATATATATATATATATATATATATATATATATATATATATATATATATATATATATATATATATATATATCAATAACAGCACAGCGCTAACCATGGATTCGAACCCATGTTGTACTGGTCTGTCTCATGTACATGGCAGGCCAGTACAACATTGGCTCGAATCCTTGGCTAGCGCAGTGTTGTTATTGATCAATACCACTCGTTCGTAGTTACAATAATATATAAATACTGCTCGTGAGGCTAGTACACCAAACAGGGATGAGAATGAAATTAGCTTAGAAGCTCCCACACCTCCGTATGCCCTCGGATGGCGGCCCAACAGCTAGCTGTGTGCTGGCTGCGCCATTCTTAGGGTTGGGTTGTCCTGTGGTTAAAAGCGTCATGTGGTTCTCGCTTACCATGAGGCAGGCCAGTACAACATGGGTTCGAATCCTTGGCTAGCGCAGTGTTGTTATTGATCAATACCACTCGCTCGTGGTTACAATAATATATAATATATATATATATATATATATATATATATATATATATATATATATATATATATATATATATATATATATATATATATATATGTCAAAGTGGGAAGTCTGAATGTGCGTGGATATTCTGCAAATGATAAGAAAGAGATGATTGTGGATGTTATGAATGAGAAGAAACTGGATGTCCTGGCTTTAAGTGAAACGAAGCTGAAGGGGATGGGAGAGTTTCAATGGAGAGGAATAAATGGGATTAGGTCAGGGGTTTCAAATAGAGTTAGAGCTAAACAAGGAGTAGCAATAATGTTGAAGGATAAGCTATGGCAGGAAAAGAGGGAATATAAATGTATTAATTCAAGGATTATGTGGAGTAAAATAAAGATTGGATGTGAAAAGTGGGTTATAGTAAGCGTGTATGCACCTGGAGAAGAAAGAAGTGAAGAGGAGAGAGAGAGAGATTTTGGGAAATGTTGAGTGAATGCGTGGGGAGTTTTGAATCAAGTGTGAGAGTAATGGTGGTTGGGGATTTCAATGCTAAAGAGGGTAAAAATGTTATGGAGGGAGTAGTAGGTAAATTTGGGGTGCCAGGGGTAAATGTAAATGGGGAGCCTTTAATTGAGCTATGTGTAGAAAGAGATTTGGTAATAAGTAATACATATTTTATGAAAAAGAGGATGAATAAATATACAAGGTATGATGTAGCATGTAATGAAAGTAGTTTGTTAGATTATGTATTGGTGGATAAAAGGTTGATGGGTAGGCTCCAGGATGTACATGTTTATAGAGGGGCAACTGATATATCGCATCATTATTTAGTTGTAGCTAGAGTTAGAGTAAGAGGTAGATGGGAAAAGATGAAGGTGGCAACAACAAGTAAGAGGGAGGTGAAAGTGTATAAACTAAGGGAGGAGGAAGTTCGGGCGAGATATAAGCGACTATTGGCAGAAAGGTGGGCTAGTGCAAAGATGAGTAGTGGGGGGGTTGAAGAGGGTTGGAATAGTTTTAAAAATGCAGTATTAGAATGTGGGGCAGAAGTTTGTGGTTATAGGAGGGTGGGGGCAGGTGGAAAGAGGAGTGATTGGTGGAATGATGAAGAAAAGGGTGTGATAAAAGAGAAAAAGTTAGCTTATGAGAGGTTTATACAAAGCAGAAGTGTTATAAGAAAAGCAGAGTATATGGACAGTAAAAGAAAGGTGAAGAGAGTGGTGAGAGAGTGAAAAAGGAGAGCAGATGATAGAGTGGGAGAGGCACTGTCAAGAAATTTTAATGAAAATAAGAAAAAATTTTGGAGTGAATTAAACAAGTTAAGAAAGCCTAGGGAAAGTAAGGATTTGTCAGTTAAAAATAGAGTAGGGGAGTTAGTAGATGGGGAGAGGGAGGTATTAGGTAGATGGCGAGAATATTTTGAGGAACTTTTAAATGTTGAGGAAGAAAGGGAGGTGGTAATTTCATGCACTGGTCAGGGAGGTATACCATCTTTTAGGAGTGAAGAAGAGCAGAATGTAAGTGTGGGGGAGGTACGTGAGGCATTACGTAGAATGAAAGGGAATAAAGCAGCTGGAACTGATGGGATCATGACAGAAATGTTAAAAGCAGGGGGGGATATAGTGTTGGAGTGGTTGGTACTTTTGTTTAATAAATGTATGAAAGAGAGGAAGTTACCTAGGGATTGGCGGAGAGCATGTATAGTCCCTTTATATAAAGGGAAAGGGGACAAAAGAGATTGTAAAAATTATAGAGGAGTAAGTTTACTGAGTATACCAGGAAAAGTGTATGGTAGGGTTATTGAAAGAATTAGAGGTTAGACAGAATATAGGATTGCGGATGAGCAAGGAGGTTTCAGAGTGGGTAGAGGATGTGTAGATCAAGTGTTTACATTGAAGCATTTATGTGAACAGTATTTAGATAAAGGTAGGGAAGTTTTTATTGCATTTATGGATTTAGAAAAGGCATATGATAAAGTGGATAGGGGAGCAATGTGGCAGATGTTGCAAGTATATGGAATAGGTGGTAAGTTACTAAATGCTGTAAAGAGGTTTTATGAGGATAGTGAAGCTCAGGTTAGGGTGTGTAGAAGAGAGGGAGAATACTTCCCGGTAAAAGTAGGTCTTAGACAGGGATGTGTAATGTCACCATGGTTGTTTAATATATTTATAGATGGGGTTGTAAAAGAAGTAAATGCTAGGGTGTTCGGGAGAGGGGTGGGATTAAATTAAGGGGAATCAAATTCAAAATGGGAATTAACACAGTTACTTTTTGCTGATGATACTGTGCTTATGGGAGATTCTAAAGAAAAATTGCAAAGGTTAGTGGATGAGTTTGGGAATGTGTGTAAAGGTAGAAAGTTGAAAGTGAACATAGAAAAGAGTAAGGTGATGAGGGAATCAAATGATTTAGATAAAGAAAAATTGGATATCAAATTGGGGAGGAGGAGTATGGAAGAAGTGAATGTTTTCAGATACTTGGGTGTTGACGTGTCGGCGGATGGATTTATGAAGGATGAGGTTAATCACAGAATTAATGAGGGAAAAAATGTGAGTGGTGCATTGAGGTATATGTGGAGTCAAAAAACGTTATCTATGGAGGCAAAGAAGGGAATGTATGTAAGTATAGTAGTACCAACACTCTTATATGGGTGTGAAGCTTGGGTGGTAAATGCAGCAGCGAGGAGACGGTTGGAGGCAGTGGAGATGTCCTGTCTAAGGGCAATGTGTGGTGTAAATATTATGCAGAAAATTCGGAGTGTGGAAATTAGGAAAAGGTGTGGATTTAATAAAAGTGTTAGTCAGAGGGCAGAAGAGGGGCTGTTGAGGTGGTTTGGTCATTTAGAGAGAATGGATCAAAGTAGAATGACATGGAAAGCATATAAATCTATAGGGAAAGGAAGGCGAGGTAGGGGTTGTCCTCGAAAGGGTTGGAGAGAGGGGGTAAAGGAGGTTTTGTGGGCAAGGGGCTTGGACTTCCAGCAAGCGTGCGTGAGCGTGTTAGATAGGAGTGAATGGAGACGAATGGTACTTGGGACCTGACGATCTGTTCGAGTGTGAGCAGGGTAATATTTAGTGTAGGGATTCAGGGAAACCGGTTATTTTCATATAGTCGGACTTGAGTCCTGGAAATGGGAAGTACAATGCCTGCACTTTAAAGGAGGGGTTTGGGATATTGGCAGTTTGGAGGGATATGTTGTGTATCTTTATACGTATATGCTTCTAAACTGTTGTATTCTGAGCACCTCTACAAAAACAGTGATTATGTGTGAGTGTGGTGAAAGTGTTGAATGATGATGAAAGCATTTTCTTTTTGGGGATTTTCTTTCTTTTTTGGGTCACCCTGCCTCGGTGGGAGACGGCCAACTTGTTGAAAAAAAAAATATATATATATGTTATATATATATATTATATATATATATATATATATATATATATATATATATATATATATATATAGATATATATATATATATATATATATATATATATATATATATATATATATATATATATATATATATATATATATATATATAATGTATATATATATATATATATATATATATATATATATATATATATATATATATATATAATGTATATATGTAGTAGTAGGTTGGTAGACAGCAACCACCCAGGGAGGTACTACCGTCCTGCCAAGTGAGTGTAAAACGAAAGCCTGTAATTGTTTTACATGATGGTAGGATTGCTGGTGTCTTTTGTCTCTCATAAATATGCAAGATTACAGGTACGTCTTGCTACTTCTACTTACACTTAGGTCAAACTACACGTACATGTACACATTTATTTATACACGCTCATCTGAGTTTTCTTTGATTTTATCTTAATAGTTCTTGGCCTTATTACTTTTCCTTTTATATCCATGGGGAAGTGGAATAAGAATCTTTCCTCCGTAAGCCATGCGTGTTGTAAAAGTCAACTAAAATGCCGGGAACAATGGGCTAGTAACCCCATTTCCTGTAATAATTACTAAAAAGAATAAGAAGAAAATTGTCAAAGTGGGAAGTCTGAATGTGCGTGGATGTTGTGCAAATGATAAGAAAGAGATGATTGTGGATGTTATGAATGAGAAGAAGCTGGATGTCCTGGCTTTAAGTGAAACAAAGCTGAAGGTGGTGGGAGAGTTTCAGTGGAGAGGAATAAATGGGATTAAGCCAGGGGTTTCAAATAGAGTTAGAGCTAAAGAAGGAATAACAATAATTTTGAAGGATAAGTTATGGCAGGAAAAGAGGGACTATAAATGTATTCAAGGATTATGTGGAGTAAAACAAAGCTTGGATGTGAAAAGGGGGTTATAGAAAGCGTATATGCACCTGGAGAAGAGAAGTGTAGTGGAGAGAGAGAGATTTTGAGAAATGTTGAGTGAATGCATGGGGAGTTTTGAACCAAGTGTGAGAGTAATGGTGGTTGGTGATTTCAATGCTAAAGTGGGCAAAAATGTTGTGGAGGGAGTAGTAGGTAAATTTGGGGTGCCATGGGGTAAATGAAAATGGGGAGCCTTTAATTGAGCTATGTGTAGAAAGAGATTTGGTAATAAGTAATACATATTTTATGAAGAAGAGGATAAATAAATATACAAGGTATGATATAGCACGTAATGAAAGTAGTTTGTTAGATTATGTATTGGTGGATAAAAGGTTGATTGGTAGGCTCCAGGATGTACACGTTTATAGAGGGGCAACTGATATATCGGATCATTATTTAGTTGTAGCTACAGTTAGAGTAAGAGGTGGATGGGAAAAGAGGAAAATGGCAACAAAAAGCAAGAGGAAGGCGAAAGTGTATAAACTAAGGGAGAAGGAAGTTAGGGTGAGATATAAGCAACTATTGGCAGAAAGGTGGGTTGGTGCAATTATGAGTAGTGGGGGGGTTGAAGAGGGTTGGAATAGTTTTAAAAATGCTGTATTAGAATGTTGGGCAGAAGTTTGTGGTTATAGGAGGGTGGGTGCAGGAGGAAAGAGAAGTGATTGGTGGAATGATGAAGTAAAGGGTGTGATAAAAGAGAAAAGTTAGCTTATGAAAGGTTTTTACTAAGTAGAAGTGTTTTAAGAAGAGTAGAGTATATGGAGAGTAAAAGAAAGGTAAAGAGAGTGGTGAGAGAGTGCAAAAGGAGAGCAGATGATAGAGTGGGAGAGGCACTATCAAGAAATTTTAATGAAAATAATAAAAAAATTTGGAGTGAGTTAAGCAAGTTAGGAAAGCCTAGGGAACGAATGGATTTGTCAGTTAAAAACAGAGTAGGGGAGTTAGTAGATGGGGAGATGGAGGTTTTGGGTAGATGTCGAGAATATTTTGAGGAACTTTTAAATGTCGACGAAGAAAGGGAAGCGGTAATTTCATGCACTGGCCAGGGAGGTATAACATCTTTTAGGAGTGAAGAAGAACAGGATGCGAGTGTGGTGGAGGTGCGTGAGGCATTACGTAGAATGAAAGGGGGTAAAGCAGCTGGAACTGACGGGATCATGACAGAAATGTTAAAAGCAGGGGGGGATATAGTGTTGGAGTGGTTGGTATTTTTGTTTAATAAATGCAAGAAAGAGGGGAAGGTACCTAGGGATTGGCGGAAAGCATGAATAGTCCCTTTATATAAAGGGAAAGGGGACAAAAGAGATTGTAAAAATTAGAGGAATAAGTTTACTGAGTATACCAGGAAAAGTGTACGGTAGGGTTATAATTGAAAGAATTAGAAGTAAGACAGAATGTAGGATTGCGGACGAGCAAGGAGTTTTTAGAGTGGGTAGGGGATGTGTAGATCAAGTGTTTACATTGAAGCATATATGTGAACTGTATTTAGATAAATGTAGAGAAGTTTTCATTGCATTTATGGATTTTGAATAGGCATATGATAGTGGATAGGAGAGCAATGTGGCAGATGTTGCAAGTATATGGAATAGGTGGTAAGTTACTAAATGCTGTAAAGAGTTTTTATGAGGATAGTGAGGCTCAGGTTAGGGTGTGTAGAAGAGAGGGAGACTACTTCCCGGTAAAAGTAGGTCTTAGACAGGGATGTGTAATGTCACCATGGTTGTTTAATATATTTATAGATGGGGTTGTAAAAGAAGTAAATGCTAGGGTGTTGGGGAGATGGGTGGGATTAAATTATGGGGAATCAAATACAAAAAGGGAATTGACACAGTTGCTTTTTTGCTGATGACACTGTGCTTATGGGAGATTCTAAAGAAAAATTACAAAGGTTAGTGGATGAGTTTGGGAGTGTGTGTAAAGGTAGAAAGTTGAAAGTGAACATAGAAAAGAGTAAGGTGATGAGGGTATCAAATGATTTAGATAAAGAAAAATTGGATATCAAATTGGGGAGGAGGAGTATGGAAGTAGTGAATGTTTTCAGATACTTGGGAGTTGACGTGTCGGCGGATGGATTTATGAAGGATGAGGTTAATCACAGAATTGACGAGGGAAAAAAGGTGAGTGGTACGTTGAGGTATATGTGGAGGCAAAAAACGTTATCTATGGAGGCAAAGAAAGGAATGTAGGAAAGTATACTAGTACCAACACTCTTATATGGGTGTGAAGCTTGGGTTGTGAATGCAGCAGCGAGGAGGCGGTTGGAGGGCAGTGGAGATGTCCTGTCTAAGGGCAATGTGTGGTGTAAATATTATGCAGAAAATTCGGAGTGTGGAAATTAGAAGAAGGTGTGGAGTTAATAAAAGCATTAGCCAGAGGGCTGAGGAGGGGTTGTTGAGGTGGTTTGGTCATTTCGAGAGAATTGATCAAAGTAGAATGACATGGAGAGCATTTAAATCTGTAGGGGATGGAAGGTGGGGTAGGGGTCGTCCTCGAAAAGGTTAGAAGGAGGGGGTAAGGGAGGTTTTGTTGGCGAGGGGCTTGGACTTCCAGCAGGCGTGCATGAGCGTGTTCGATGGAAGTGAATGGAGACGAATGGTATTTGGGACCTGACGATCTGTTGGAGTGTGAGCAGAGTAATATTTAGTGAAGGGATTCAGGGAAACCGGCTATTTTTATATAGCCGAACTTGAGTCCTGGAAATGGGAAGTACAATGCCTGCACTCTAAAGGAGGGGTTTGGGATATTGGCAGTTTGGAGGGATATGTTGTGTATCTTTATACGTATATACTTTTAAACTGTTGTGCTCTGAGCACCTCTGCAAAAACAGTGATTATGTGTGAGTGAGGTGAAAGTGTTGAATGATGAAAGTATTTTCTTTTTGGGGATTTTCTTTCTTTTTGGGTCACCCTGCCTCGGTGGGAGACGGCCGACTTGTTAAAAAAAAAATTATATATACACTTACGGGTCAGCAGGATTCGAACCCACGTGTGGAGAGTGGCATAGCTCCCCAACGTGACACCTTTGACCACTCAGGTACAGAAATCAAATTTTTTCTGACACTGAGACACAATTTCCGGCCGATACCAATACTTGTCAATTATTTTGTATTTTAAAAATTATAATGACTGTTTTTAATATATAAAGGAATTCTTATTGCTCAGTAGATATTAACACAGGAAGGTTAAGTATTAAATAACTTATTTTTTTGAGTTAAATTCATTACAAATTTCAATTACTCGATAAACTAGTAGAAATAAAAACTGGATCGGAGTATAAACAAATTCTAACGACACAGTAGAGAAAAATGTAAAGGACCTGGGAGTGATAATGTCAGAGAATCTAGCTTTCAAATATCACAACAATGTGTCTATCACATCTGCTGGGAAAATGATAGGCTGGATAACAAGAACCTTCAAAAATAAGGATGCAATGCTAATGATGATTTTCTTTAAGTCATTTGTTCTTTCTAGACTGGAGTACTGTTGCATAACGGACCATTTCAAGGCAGGTGAAACTGCAGACCTGGTGAATATGAGCAGAATTTTTACTGCACGTATAAGTACAATAAAACACTTCCTTTACCGGAACGGTTGAAGTCCCTTTATTTATACTCCATGGAATACAGGCGAGAAAGATACATAATTTACTGAGAAGACATTACATCCACATGGGACGAAAGGAGTATTGCTGAAATTCCTGGTGAACGAAACGTCTTCTCAATAAAATGCCATATACTGCAGATTGTGTGTTATTAACATGCCTGTCAGCTTACAATAGCTGGGAAACGTAAGGGTTATGGAGTGGTGTGAATTAGTAGGGTGTTCCTCTTAGGTTAGGTAAGGTTTGTCAGGAAACAGGACAAGAGTTTCCTGACGTGGGTCTTAGCCATAAAATGACCAGCAGCTGGAGCTTTTGGTCATCGAACCGAGACCTTCCGCTGGTTTACCTGTTCACCCCTTTAAAAATTAAGGTTCTACATTTTGCAAGGAAAGATAACATGTGGAGGGCAACTGCTGGTGGCAAAGACGTCCTCGACGCATTTTTTGTTCACTTTCAGAAAAAAATCGTCGTTTGTAGATCCAGAGGTCTTGAAAGAAACCTAAGACGACCCCTACGCTTGGTCTTGAGATCTTGGTGGGATAAGAAATTAATTAAATCCCCATGATTCGTGGACTTAGGATAATCCCCGAGTTTGCGTCTGTTTACTTCCCTGTTGAGACAGATGTCAGGGAGCTGAGAACATCCTGAAGTGGTGAAGGCTGAAACATCTAGAGATAAGAATGTCATCCACATATTTTAGCTTTTGATGTGCAGAATGATGTTGAATTAGTCTCCCTTTCCAGGTGCTAGACATAAGTGATGTTTAAGACAGTGCTGAGAGATAACCCAATTGTCATGCCATATTTTTCGTTTGCAGAGATCACCCAAAGAAAAACATTTCAACTTGTGCGTTACTCAACGAGACCCATAAATTCCGAATTTGGAAATAGGAGGGACAGGAAATCAGGAAGAAGGATGTGAAATCCAAACTGGCGAGCATTTTATTATTCTAATGATTAATTGAATCCAGGAAAGTGGTGCCTTGAGTGGCGGAGATGAGAGTTGCTGAAGTTACCCAAATGTTTCGTGAACTTTCCGGCCAGAAGGTTCGTCAGGCAGAGGGAAGGACTGCCCATCCCAGACGAGACGGCTTGAAAGGAGTCACCACAAATGTGCACAGGCTGGGCTGAGAAGGAAGTAGCAGAGTTTCTCGTCCTGTGCGATGTCTCGTGATAACGTTCCTGATTTCTGTAAGAAACTGGTGCTTCTTGATAGGAAATGTGGTGTTATGGTATCATAGTTGTTTCAGTCACCTAGTACTTTTGCTATGATACTAGGAGTTATTCTGTCATAGTTGCTTTGGTCGCCTAGTACAAGGGCACTTAACCAAAAGATTACAGACCCCCCAATGGATTGCCCAATATGTCCCCAAATATCCCTTCTCCAGACGGTCGAAACAATCACCACCCCCACCAGTACTATTGAGTACCATTATGACTTCAAAAGATGTCAATAACTTGGGTTGACTTTACATATGGATAACTAGCAACACAATAGCTGAAAGTTTTCTACTCTAACAACAACTTCCTATTAATGTTCAAAGATTGAGTCCCATTCCCCCATTATTTGGTTCCATTACCCCCACATAACCCCCATAACCCCCATAACCCCCACCTAACCTAACCATAACCCCCGGATACCCCCGGTTAAGAGCACCTTGACCTTGTTGGATGGAAGGAGTTATGGTGACATAGATGCATTAGTCACCAAGTACAAGAAATATTTTAGAACTGGAGTCAAGACGTAATCATTCTTGGTACAAGTGAAGGACACTCGATCCAAGAAATTGACACTTCTCGACCCCTTCTCTGGATCAAATCTAATTAGCCGTAGTGATCTAGCGCTCCCCCATGAATGTAATGTAAAGAGAAAACATGGATGGAAATGAAAGGAGGAAGGACAAAGGAAAGGAAATTACTTACCAATGATAAGAAGGTAGGGGAAGAATAATAGGCGAACGAAGGAAGGGTATGAGTTAAGAAAGGAAGACAAATCTTTAATAATAATATTTACTTATTGGTGAAGCTTTAGAGGACGTTCATGTTCGTCCTGGACTATATTATCAAGGTATAAAATGTGACTTGATAATATAGTGTAGCTTCCTGCATCAACACCACACTGCTGCATCAACACCACACTGCTGCATCAACACCACACTGCTGCATCAACACCACACTGCTGCATCAACACCACACTGCTGCATCAACACCACACTGCTGCATCAACACCACACTGCTGCATCAACACCACACTGCTGCATCAACACCACACTGCTGCATCAACACCACACTGTGCTGCATCAACACCACATCCTGCATCAACACCACATCCTGCATCAACACCACATCCTGCATCAACACCACATCCTGCATCAACACCACATCCTGCATCAACACCACATCCTGCATCAACACCACATCCTGCATCAACACCACATCCTGCATCAACACCACATCCTGCATCAACACCACACTGTGCTGCATCAACACCACACTGTGCTGCATCAACACCACACTGCTGCATCAACACCACACCGCTGCATCAACACCACACTGCTGCATCAACACCACACTGTGCTGCATCAACACCACACTGTGCTGCATCAACACCACACTGCTGCATCAACACCACACTGCTGCATCAACACCACACTGCTGCATCAACACCACACTGCTGCATCAACACCACACTGCTGCATCAACACCACACTGCTGCATCAACACCACACTGCTGCATCAACACCACACTGCTGCATCAACACCACACTGTGCTGCATCAACACCACACTGTGCTTCATCAACACCACACTGCTGTATCAACACCAAACTTCTACATCAACACCACATGCTGCATCAACACCACACTGCTGCATCAACACCACACTGCTGCATCAACACCACACTGCTGCATCAACACCACACTGCTGCATCAACACCACACTGCTGCATCAACACCACACTGCTGCATCAACACCACACTGTGCTGCATCAACACCACACTGCTGCATCAACACCACACTGTGCTGCATCAACACCACACTGTGCTGCATCAACACCACACTGCTGCATCAACACCACACTGCTGCATCAACACCACACTGTGCTGCTTCAACACCACACTGCTGCATCAACACCACACTGCTGCATCAACACCACACTGCTGCATCAACACCACACTGCTGCATCAACACCACACTGCTGCATCAACACCACACTGCTGCATCAACACCACACTGCTGCATCAACACCACACTGCCGCATCAACACCACACTGCTGCATCAACACCACACTGCTGCATCAACACCACACTGCTGCATCAACACCACACTGCTGCATCAAAACCACACTGCTGCATCAACACCACACTGCTGCATCAACCCCACAATGCTGCATCAACACCACACTGTGCTGCATCAACACCACACTGCTGCATCAACACCACACTGCTGCATCAACACCACACTGCTGCATCAACACCACACTGCTGCATCAACACCACACACTGCTGCATCAACACCACACACTGCTGCATCAACACCACACTCTGCTGCATCAACACCACATACTGCTGCATCAACACCATACATTGCTGCATCAACACCACACACTAACACATCAGCACCACACACTAATACATCAACACCACACACTAATGTATCAACAACACACTCTAATGTATCAACACCACACACTAATGTATCAACACCACACACTGATACATCAACACCACACACTAATGTATCAACACCACACACTAATGTATCAACAACACACTCTAATGTATCAACACCACACACTAATGTATCAACACCACACACTGCTGCATCAACACCACACACTGCTGCATCAGCACCACACACTGCTGCATCAACACCACACACTGATACATCAACACCACACACTAATGTATCAACACCACACACTAATACATCAGCACCACACACTAATGTATCAACATCACACACTAATGTATCAACACCACACACTAATACATCAGCACCACACACTAATACATCAACACCACACACTAATGTATCAACATCACACACTAATGTATCAACACCACACACTAATACATCAGCACCACACACTAATACATCAGCACCACACACTAATGTATCAACATCACACACTAATGTATCAACACCACACACTAATACATCAGCACCACACACTAATACATCAGCACCACACATACATCAACACCACACACTAATACATCAGCACCACACACTAATGTATCAACACCACACACTAATGTATCAACACCACACACTAATACATCAACACCACACACTAATACATCAACACCACTCACTTATCCATCAACACCACACACTAATACATCAACACCACACACTAATACATCAACACCACTCACTTATCCATCAACACCACACACTAATACATCAACACCACACACTAATACATCAACACCACACACTAATACATCAACACCACACACTAATACATCAACACCACACACTAATACATCAACACCAGTCACTTATCCATCAACACCACACACTAATACATCAACACCACACACTAATACATCAACACCAGTCACTTATCCATCAACACCACACACTAATACATCAACACCACACACTAATACATCAACACCAGTCACTTATCCATCAACACCACACACTAATACATCAACACCACACACTAATACATCAACACCAGTCACTTATCCATCAACACCACACACTAATACATCAACACCACACACTAATACATCAACACCACACACTAATACATCAACACCACACACTAATACATCAACACCACACACTAATACATCAACACCAGTCACTTATCCATCAACACCACACACTAATACATCAACACCACACACTAATACATCAACACCACACACTAATACATCAACACCACACACTAATACATCAACACCACACACTAATACATCAACACCACTCACTAATACATCAACACCACACACTAATACATCAACACCACACACTAATACATCAACACCACACACTAATACATCAACACCACACACTAATACATCAACACCACACACTAATACATCAACACCAGTCACTTATCCATCAACACCACACACTAATACATCAACACCACACACTAATACATCAACACCAGTCACTTATCCATCAACACCACACACTAATACATCAACACCACACACTAATACATGAGCACCACAAACTAATGTATCAACACCACACACTAATACATCAACACCACACACTAATACATCAACACCACACACTAATACATCAACACCACACACTAATACATCAGCACCACAAACTAATGTATCAACACCACACACTAATACATCAACATCACACGCTAATACATCAACACCACACACTAATACATCAACACCACACACTAATACATCAGCACCACAAACTAATGTATCAACACCACACACTAATACATCAACACCACTCACTTATCCATCAACACCACACACTAATATATCAACACCACTCACACATCAACACCACACACTAATACATCAACATCACACACTAATACATCAACACCACACATTAATACATCAACACCACACACTAATACATCAACACCACACACTAATACATCAACACCACACACTAATACATCAACACCACACACTAATACATCAACACCACACATTAATACATCAACACCACACATTAATACATCAACACCACACACTAATACATCAACACCACACACTAATACATCAACACCACTCACTTATACATCAACACCACTCACTTATACATCAACACCACACACTAATACATCAACACCACACACTAACACATCAACACCACACACTAATACATCAACACCACACACTAATACATCAACACCACACACTAATACATCAACACCACACACTAATACATTAACACCACACACTAATACATCAACACCACACACTAATACATCAACATAACACACTAATACATCAACACCACACACTAATACATCAACACCACACACTAATACATCAACACCACTCACTTATCCATCAACACCACACACTAATATATCAACACCACTCACACATCAACACCACACACTAATACATCAACATCACACACTAATACATCAACACCACACATTAATACATCAACACCACACACTAATACATCAACACCACACACTAATACATCAACACCACACACTAATACATCAACACCACACACTAATACATCAACACCACACATTAATACATCAACACCACACATTAATACATCAACACCACACACTAATACATCAACACCACACACTAATACATCAACACCACTCACTTATACATCAACACCACTCACTTATACATCAACACCACACACTAATACATCAACACCACACACTAATACATCAACACCACACACTAATACATCAACACCACACACTAATACATCAACACCACACACTAATACATCAACACCACACACTAATACATTAACACCACACACTAATACATCAACACCACACACTAATACATCAACATAACACACTAATACATCAACACCACACACTAATACATCACCACACACTAATACATCAACATCACTCATACATCAACACCACTCACTTATACATCAACACCACACACTAATACATCAACACCACTCACTTATACATCAACACCACACACTAATACATCAACACCACACACTAATACATCAACACCACACACTAATACATCGTCACCTAACACTAATACATTAACACCACACACTAATACATTAACACCACACACTAATACATCAACACCACACACTAATACATCAACACCACACACTAATACATCAACACCACTCACTAATACATCAACATCACACACTAATACATCAACACCACACACTAATACATCAACACCACACACTAATACATCAACACCACACACTAATACATCAACATCACACACTAATACATCAACATCACACACTAATACATCAACACCACACACTAATACATCAACACCACTCACTAATACATCAACACCACACACTAATACATCAACACCACACACTAATACATCAACACCACTCAGTTATCCATCAACACCACTCACTAATACATCAACACCACACACTAATACATCAACACCACACACTAATACATCAACACCACTCACTAATACATCAACACCACTCACTTATCCATCAACACCACTCACTAATACATCAACACCACACACTAATACATCAACACCACACACTAATACATCAACACCACTCACTAATACATCAACACCACACACTAATACATCAACACCACACACTAATACATCAACACCACTCACTTATCCATCAACACCACACACTAATACATCAACACCACACACTAATACATCAACACCACACACTAATACATCAACACCGCTCACTTATACATCAACACCACACACTAATACATCAACACCACTCACTTATCCATCAACACCACACACTAATACATCAACACCACTCACTTATACATCAACACCACACACTAATACATCAACACCACTCACTTATCCATCAACACCACTCACTTATCCATCAACACCACACACTAATACATCAACACCACACACTAATACATCAACACCACACACTAATACATCAACACCACACACTAATACATCAACACCACTCACTTATACATCAACACCACACACTAATACATCAACACCACACACTAATACATCAACACCACACACTAATACATCAACACCACTCACTTATACATCAACACCACACACTAATACATCAACACCACACACTAATACATCAACACCACACACTAATACATCAACACCACTCACTTATACATCAACACCACACACTAATACATCAACACCACTCACTTATCCATCAACACCACACACTAATACATCAACACCACTCACTTATACATCAACACCACACACTAATACATCAACACCACACACTAATACATCAACACCACACACTGATACATCAACACCACACACTAATACATCAACACCACACACTAATACATCAACACCACACACTAATACATCAACACCACACACTAATACATCAACACCACACACAAATACATCAACACCACACACTGATACATCAACACCACACACTAATACATCAACACCACTCACTTATACATCAACACCACTCACTAATACATCAACACCACACACTAATACATCAACACCACTCACTTATCCATCAACACCACACACTAATACATCAACACCACTCACTTATACATCAACACCACACACTAATACATCAACACCACTCACTTATACATCAACACCACACACTAATACATCAACACCACAGACTAATACATCAACACCACACACTAATACATTAACACCACACACTAATACATCAACACCACTCACTTATCCATCAACACCACACACTAATACATCAATACCACTCACTTATACATCAACACCACACACTAATATATCAACACCACACACTAATACATCAACACCACACACTAATACATCAACACCACACACTAATACATCAACACCACACACTAATACATCAACACCACACATTAATACATCAACACCACACATTAATACATCAACACCACACACTAATACATCAACACCACACACTAATACATCAACACCACTCACTTATACATCAACACCACTCACTTATACATCAACACCACACACTAATACATCAACACCACACACTAATACATCAACACCACACACTAATACATCAACAACACACTAAAATACATCAACACCACACACTAATACATCAACACCACACACTAATACATTAACACCACACACTAATACATCAACACCACACACTAATACATCAACATAACACACTAATACATCAACACCACACACTAATACATCACCACACACTAATACATCAACATCACTCATACATCAACACCACTCACTTATACATCAACACCACACACTAATACATCAACACCACTCACTTATACATCAACACCACACACTAATACATCAACACCACACACTAATACATCAACACCACACACTAATACATCGTCACCTAACACTAATACATTAACACCACACACTAATACATTAACACCACACACTAATACATCAACACCACACACTAATACATCAACACCACACACTAATACATCAACACCACTCACTAATACATCAACATCACACACTAATACATCAACACCACACACTAATACATCAACACCACACACTAATACATCAACACCACACACTAATACATCAACATCACACACTAATACATCAACATCACACACTAATACATCAACACCACACACTAATACATCAACACCACTCACTAATACATCAACACCACACACTAATACATCAACACCACACACTAATACATCAACACCACTCAGTTATCCATCAACACCACTCACTAATACATCAACACCACACACTAATACATCAACACCACACACTAATACATCAACACCACTCACTAATACATCAACACCACTCACTTATCCATCAACACCACTCACTAATACATCAACACCACACACTAATACATCAACACCACAAACTAATACATCAACACCACTCACTAATACATCAACACCACACACTAATACATCAACACCACACACTAATACATCAACACCACTCACTTATCCATCAACACCACACACTAATACATCAACACCACACACTAATACATCAACACCACACACTAATACATCAACACCGCTCACTTATACATCAACACCACACACTAATACATCAACACCACTCACTTATCCATCAACACCACACACTAATACATCAACACCACTCACTTATACATCAACACCACACACTAATACATCAACACCACTCACTTATCCATCAACACCACTCACTTATCCATCAACACCACACACTAATACATCAACACCACACACTAATACATCAACACCACACACTAATACATCAACACCACACACTAATACATCAAC
>NC_091323.1:12094467-12096967 GCF_038502225.1 Cherax quadricarinatus | reverse complement strand
TAACAGTAGTAGTGTACCTTTGGGTCTCTCCAGAGATGCTAAGTAAGTTTATTCAAGTATAGATGTACATACAGTAATATAAATTATCATACATAACAGCGTATGTGTAGATAACCTGGGATAACCCAAGAAAAAAGTCAGACAACGTAACTTATTTCCAATGGGGTCCTTGTAATATTTAAAACTTAAAAGTTAAAGCAGATGAGTAAATCAACTGTGTGAAAAGCAGTTACAATAAATGGAGATGTACTAGGAATAAAATGAACAGAGTTGTTTACATTAACATTAAAGAGATGATCAGAACACTGTAATAGGTACCTTTTGGTTCTCTTCCTGAACTGGTTCATGCTATGACAGGCTTTGACATTTGCAGGCAGTCCGTTCCACTACTTTATTGCTGTACAATAAAAGGTGTTTGAAGCCTTATCACCTATTGTGGTTACTACAAAGTTGTGTTCCCTTCCCCTAGTACTGTAATTGCTTTGGTTCCCAACCTCGACAAACTTGGCATCAAGATATTCTGGACACTGTGAGCAATTTTATATACGCCATTTAATTTAAGTTGTCTTACTCTGTCATCAATATTCAGCATATCTAGTTGCTGCAGTTCATCCCGATCTATGCTCTCTTGGATCCAGGTCCAGGATGAAACTCACTATTCTCTTCTGGGTGATTTGTAGTCTATCTTTCAATTTTTTGTTAAGGCAGAGTACCATGAAGAGCACTGTAAAAGGGCTAGATATACATAAGGTATTCAGAAGATAGACACTGTGTCTGTCTGTAGAGGAACTTCAGTCTGGCATTAGCTTTCTCTAATATACTGTTCCTTATCAATTCTCCTGACAGGCACGGGTCAAAGCGGATTCCCAGATATTACACTGAAGATACTGAAGTGATGGATTCCCCATTACACTGGACATAAAAATTATTTACTTTTTTTTCAGTTTATTTTTCATGCCAAAGATTATGGCTTCAGTTTTTCCGAGTTGTAACGGTAATTTGTCTACTAACCATTTGCTGCAGGACTCTAGTTCTAGTGATTGTACATTAGCTATAGCTTGTGGGTTTTTCCTGAGCACTGTCGTCTGCATACAACAGACGTTGACACCTGACACTGATGGGCATGTCATTCACATAGGAACAATAAGGAACCCAGAATACTACCTTGGGGATCCCCATATGCTGTCGGCAGGGGTTCTGAGTCTGAGTTGGTGATCTTGACAATTTATTTCCTTTTCCTCTTGTAGGACTTAAACCAGTCTACAGAACCTATGCCGATAGCTTGTATAGTGTACCGTATCGAATGCCTTTTGCAAGTCTAATGAGATTCCCAGGAGACATTTTCTACTGAGAACAGTGTTGTACAATCCTTCCTTCCTTCCTTCGTCGTCGTCGTCGTCGTCGTCCTCCTCCTCCTCCTCCTCCTCCTCCTCCTCCTCCTCCTCCTCCTCCTCCTCCCGCCGCCCCTCTATGGATAGAACAACAAAAGCTTTTTTAACTCGTATGTTCAGTTCTTCCTGTCTTTCTCGTAAGGGTTCCACAAAATCTGGGACTAATTTTCGCTATCCTTTGCACTTTGAAGCAAGTCACAATACCGTGGCTGGAACAACTCTCAACCCACGATACCATGGATGGAACAACTCACAAATAACCCGCAATACCGTGGCTGGAACAACTTTCAACCCACGATACCATGGATGGAACAACTCACAAATAACCCGCAATACCGTGGCTGGAACAACTCTCAACCCACGATACCATGGATGGAACAACTCATAAATAACTCACAATACAGTGGCTGGAAAAACTCGTAAAAAACTTAATACCGTAACTTGAACGTTTCTCAACTAATTTACAGTTTACAGAGTGAAACGTAGTCGAAGTTTCGGTCTATCCCGGACCATTACTCTTAACTCCAAGATTTGATGTGTTCAAATCCAACGACACTGAACAAGTGACAGATGCCCACGCTGATGATCGGGTTTGACTGAACATCTGACAGTCTCTCGGCGTGTCTGTTGGGGGCTGGAGTTCCCGATGACTCCTGGAGTACCTGACGGCTCCTGGAGAACCTGATGACCTCTGGAGTACCTGACGACCCCTGGAGTACCTGACGACCCCTGGAGAACCTGACGACCCCTGGAGTACCTGACGACCCCTGGAGTACCTGACGACCCCTGGAGTACCTGACGACCCCTGGAGTACACGACCAATGGAGTACCTGACTACCCCTGGAGCACCTGACGACCCCTGGAGCACCTGACGACCCCTGGAGCACCTGACGACCCCTGGAGCACCTGACGACCCCTGGAGCACCTGACAACCCCTGGAGCACCTGACGACCTCTGGAGCACCTGACGACCCCTGGAGCCTAGCTGCAGCAAGAGAAACACATGTCCACGTCTGAACAAATATTGTCAGTGTTCTTGCTTTTACAAGAAAAAATTGATGTTTGACAAGGTATGAGTTGCTGAAGAACACTGTGTGGAGAACATTTTTG
>NC_091323.1:12054467-12091967 GCF_038502225.1 Cherax quadricarinatus | reverse complement strand
TTTTTCTCGTTTATTCTCCTATTACCTTATTCCCCCTTTCCTTGGTCTCTGTTTCTCTCTTGTTTTGTTTCCTCTTGTGTCCTGATCTTACCCCTTGCAGTCTCCCCTCTAGTGTTTTCCACAAGATTTCCCTCTTTATCTCCTTTCTTTCTCTCTCTCTTTGTTTTGGGATGAATTGCTCTCTCACTCTGTGTTTTCTCTCTCTCCCTCTCTTCGTTTCTCTGACTGTCTGTATATATCTCTCTCTGTATCTCTCTGTATTTCTCTCTCTGCATTTCTCTGTATCTCTCTCTCTCTCTCTGTATCTCTCATTCTGTATCTGTATCTCTCTCTGTACCTCTGTCTCTCTCTCTCTCTCTCTCTCTCTCTGTCTCTCTCTCTCTGTCTCTCTCTCTCTGCGTCACCAGCGATTACCTGTGACAAAATTATTTAACATTACAACATTATAAGCCATATAAACACTCCCGTGTCTTAACTCTGACTAGCTTCGAGAGTTCGTCCACCCTCGTTGCTTGGCCTAAGGCTAAATAGCTTTTCAGAGAGACTGGACAACGAGGCTGTTGCTGCTAGTAGTAGCTTAGAAAACTGCATAAGCTCTCATACCTTCGCTACACACTGTTCTAACAAAGTTCTGATGGTCCTCAGAGATAGTAACGAGGACCAAGAGGTCCAATAAGGATTGTCCTAACAGGCGGTAATTAGAACCTAAAATCCTCTTACTAATATTCATGAATAGTTACCTAATTAGTAAAGGCTAATTGTATATAACATTATTCACCCATTGTATAATAATATTAGTGAACTCTGTAATTTTATTTATCAATTGTATAACCTTATCCATGAACTGTATATTACTATTCATCAGATGGATAACCCGAATGTCAACTGAAACAGACAGGATCCTCGTGTATAACATCAACTGGTCCACCAGACGGCAGATGAAAGAGACAGGATCCTCGTGTATAAAATCAACTGGTCCACCAGACGGCAGATGAAAGAGACAGGATCCTCGTGTATAACATCAACTGGTCCACCAGACGGCAGATGAGAGAGGCAGGCTCCTCGTGTATAACATCAACTGGTCCACCAGACGGCAGATGAAAGAGACAGGATCCTCGTGTATAACATCAACTGGTCCACCAGACGGCAGATGAAAGAGACAGGATCCTCGTGTATAACATCAACTGGTCCACCAGACGGCAGATGAAAGAGACAGGATCCTCGTGTATAACATCAACTGGTCCACCAGACGGCAGATGAGAGAGGCAGGCTCCTCGTGTATAACATCAACTGGTCCACCAGACGGCAGATGAAAGAGACAGGATCCTCGTGTATAACATCAACTGGTCCACCAGACGGCAGATGAAAGAGACAGCATCCTCGTGTATAACATCAACTGGTCCACCAGACGGCAGATGAAAGAGACAGGATCCTCGTGTATAACATCAACTGGTCCACCAGACGGCAGATGAAAGAGGCAGGATCCTCGTGTATAACATCAACTGGTCCACCAGACGGCAGATGAAAGAGGCAGGATCCTCGTGTATAACATCAACTGGTCCACCAGACGGCAGATAAAAGAGGCAGGATCCTCGTGTATAACATCAACTGGTCCACCAGACGGCAGATGAAAGAGGCAGGATCCTCGTGTATAACATCAACTGGTCCACCAGACGGCAGATGAAAGAGACAGGATCCTCGTGTATAACATCAACTGGTCCACCAGACGGCAGATGAAAGAGGCAGGATCCTCGTGTATAACATCAACTGGTCCACCAGACGGCAGATGAAAGAGGCAGGATCCTCGTGTATAACATCAACTGGTCCACCAGACGGCAGATGAAAGAGACAGGATCCTCGCGTATAACATCAACTGGTCCACCAGACGGCAGATGAAAGAGACAGGATCCTCGTGTATAACATCAACTGGTCCACCAGACGGCAGATGAAAGAGACAGGATCCTCGTGTATAACATCAACTGGTCCACCAGACGGCAGATGAAAGAGGCAGGATCCTCGTGTATAACATCAACTGGTCCACCAGACGGCAGATGAAAGAGACAGGATCCTCGTGTATAACATCAACTGGTCCACCAGACGGCAGATGAAAGAGACAGGATCCTCGTGTATAACATCAACTGGTCCACCAGACGGCAGATGAAAGAGGCAGGATCCTCGTGTATAACATCAACTGGTCCACCAGACGGCAGATGAAAGAGGCAGGATCCTCGTGTATAAAATCAACTGGTCCACCAGACGGCATATGAAAGAGACGGGATCCTCGTGTATAACATCAAATGGTCCACCAGACGGCAAATGAAAGAGACAGGATCCTCGTGTATAACATCAAATGGTCCACCAGACGGCAGATGAAAGAGACAGGATCCTCGTGTATAACATCAACTGGTCCACCAGACGGCAGATGAAAGAGACAGGATCCTCGTGTATAACATCAACTAGTCCACCAGACGGCAGATGAAAGAGACAGGATCCTCGTGTATAGCATCAACTGGTCCACCAGACGGCAGATGAAAGAGGCAGGATCCTCGTGTATAACATCAACTGGTCCACCAGACGGCAGATGAAAGAGGCAGGATCCTCGTGTATAACATCAACTGGTCCACCAGACGGCATATGAAAGAGACGGGATCCTCGTGTATAACATCAAATGGTCCACCAGACGGCAAATGAAAAAGACAGGATCCTCGTGTATAACATCAAATGGTCCACCAGACGGCAGATGAAAGAGGCAGGATCCTCGTGTATAACATCAACTGGTCCACCAGACGGCAGATGAAAGAGACAGGATCCTCGCGTATAACATCAACTGGTCCACCAGACGGCAGATGAAAGAGACAGGATCCTCGTGTATAACATCAACTGGTCCACCAGACGGCAGATGAAAGAGACAGGATCCTCGCGTATAACATCAACTGGTCCACCAGACGGCAGATGAAAGAGACAGGATCCTCGTGTATAACATCAACTGGTCCACCAGACGGCAGATGAAAGAGACAGGATCCTCGTGTATAACATCAACTGGTCCACCAGACGGCAGATGAAAGAGGCAGGATCCTCGTGTATAACATCAACTGGTCCACCAGACGGCAGATGAAAGAGGCAGGATCCTCGTGTATAAAATCAACTGGTCCACCAGACGGCATATGAAAGAGACGGGATCCTCGTGTATAACATCAAATGGTCCACCAGACGGCAAATGAAAGAGACAGGATCCTCGTGTATAACATCAAATGGTCCACCAGACGGCAGATGAAAGAGACAGGATCCTCGTGTATAACATCAACTGGTCCACCAGACGGCAGATGAAAGAGACAGGATCCTCGTGTATAACATCAACTAGTCCACCAGACGGCAGATGAAAGAGACAGGATCCTCGTGTATAGCATCAACTGGTCCACCAGACGGCAGATGAGAGAGACAGGATCCTCGTGTATAACATCAACTAGTCCACCAGACGGCAGATGAAAGAGACAGGATCCTCGTGTATAACATCAACTGGTCCACCAGACGGCAGATGGAAGAGGCAGGATCCTCGTGTATAACATCAAATGGTCCACCAGACGGCAGATGAAAGAGGCAGGATCCTCGTGTATAACATCAACTGGTCCACCAGACGGCAGATGAAAGAGGCAGGATCCTCGTGTATAACATCAACTGGTCCACCAGACGGCAGATGAAAGAGGCAGGATCCTGGTGTATAACATCAACTGGTCCACCAGACGGCAGATGAAAGAGGCAGGATCCTCGTGTATAACATCAACTGGTCCACCAGACGGCAGATGAAAGAGGCAGGATCCTCGTGTATAACATCAACTGGTCCACCAGACGGCAGATGAAAGAGGCAGGATCCTCGTGTATAACATCAACTGGTCCACCAGACGGCAGATGAAAGAGACAGGATCCTCGTGTATAACATCAACTGGTCCACCAGACGGCAGATGAAAGAGGCAGGATCCTCGTGTATAACATCAACTGGTCCACCAGACGGCAGATGAAAGAGGCAGGATCCTCGTGTATAACATCAACTGGTCCACCAGACGGCAGATGAAAGAGGCAGGATTCTCGTGTATAACATCAACTGGTCCACCAGACGGCAGATGAAAGAGACAGGATCCTCGTGTATAACATCAACTGGTCCACCAGACGGCAGATGAAAGAGGCAGGATCCTCGTGTATAACATCAACTGGTCCACCAGACGGCAGATGAAAGAGACAGGATCCTCGTGTATAACATCAAATGGTCCACCCAAACGATAATTGACTCTTGGGAAACTTATTTAACACTTAGGAAGGCGATACTGGAGATCACAAGTTGGACTAATATCTGAGGAACAAGCTTATGATCACTGCTGACATGGATGGCCTCCAGTCTTCCATGGAAGGTCATAGCATTTTCGTGCTAATCCTTCCGAACTCTTATGTTAGGCCATCAGATTCTGTGAATGTCTCCAAATTCTCGTGAGAAATCTCTCAGTTTTTTCCTGTTATAATCCGTCAATCCTCATAGTTGGTTTGATCAGGGGCAATTTATATATATATATATATATATATATATATATATATATATATATATATATATATATATATATATATATATATATATATATATATATATATATATGTCGTGCCGAATAGGCAGAACTTGCGATCTTGGCTTCAATAGCAACGCTCATCTTGCCATACAGGACAAGTGAAAATTTGTGTATGCAATAATTTCATCAAACTCATTCTGAACCTAACGAAAAAATTATATTTCACTGTGTTTGTTTAGTATTAAATTATTGTAAACAAATCTAAAATATATTTAGTTGGGTTAGGCTAAAATAAATTGCTCTTGTTATTATAAGGTTAGGTGAGTTTTCTAAGTTTCTTTTGGTGCAAAATTAATTTTTTTTTACATTAACATTAATGAAAAAATATATCTTTAAACGTACAAGAGAAAATTTTGGATAGGACCTAATTTTAAATGAGTTCTTGCTAATTGACCAGTTTTACATATTCGGCACGACATATAATATATATATATATATATATATATATATATATATATATATATATATATATATATATATATATATATATATATATATATATATATATATATATATATATATATACTCAACTAATTGTGGTTGCAGGGGTCGAGACTCGGTTCCTGGCTTTGCCTCTTCAGAATGTGTGTGTGTGTGTGTGTGTCGTGCCGAATAGGTAAAACTGGTCACTGAGCAAGAACTCGTTTAAAATTAAGTTTTCTCTTATACGTTTAAAGACATCTTTTCATTTATGTTGATGTAAAAATTAATAATTTTGTAACAAAAGAACCTTAGAAAACTTACCAAACCGTATTATAAGAAGCGCAATTTAATTTAGCCTAATCCAATAAAATATATTTTAGATAAGTTTGCAAAATAGAATGACTTCGAGAGTGTATAAATCTGTAGTGGAGAGAAGGCGAGTAAGGGTCAGCCTAGGACAGGTTGGGGGAGGGGATGAAGGAGGTTTTGTGTGCGAGGGGCTTGGACTTCCATCAAGCGTGCGTGAGCGTGTTAGATAGGAGTGAATGGAGACAAATGGCTTTTAGGGCTTAACGTGCTGTTGGAGTGTAAGGAAGGTAACATTTATGAAGGGATTCAGGGAAACCGGCAGGCCGGACTTGAGTCCTGGAGATGGGAAGTACAGTGCCTGCACTCTGAAGGAGGGGTGTTAATGTTGCAGTTTTATAACTGTAGTGTAAAGCACCCTTCTGGCAAGACAGTGATGGACTGAATGATGGAAGTTTTTCTTTTTCGGGCCTCCCTGCCTTGGTGGGAGACGGCCGATGTGTTAATAAAGAAAAAATAATAGCTTACAATAATTTAATAAACAAACACAGTGAAATACATATTTCTTGCTAGATTCAGAATTACTTTTCATTAAGGTTTTCTTGGTACAAAATTATTAATTTTTACATTAACATAAATGAAAAAAAATATCTTTAAACGTATAAGAGAAAATCTTCGAAAGGACTTAATTTTTAACGAGTTCTTGCTAATTGACCAGTTTTACCTATTCGGCACGACACAAACATATACACATCTCGTTCTCTCTATCTCTCACCCCCTCCCTCTACCTACCCACCAATTTTTCCCCCTCTCTCTTCTTCTCCACCCTCCATTCACCTTCCATTCTCTCTACCTCTCCTACCCCTCCCCCATGGCTTCCCCCTCACTTCCCTCTCATCCCTAGCCTTCTCCCTATCATTCCGTCCCTCTCTCCCCCTTTCTGTCTTTCCTCCCATCTCTCTCCCTCTCTCTCTCTCCCCTTCCCTCTATCTACCTACCAATCCATCTTCCTCTCTCTTCCTCTCCACCTTCCAGCCATCTTCCTTTCCTCCTCCTTTTCCCCTGGCTTTTTCCTCTTCCATCTCCTCCCTAGCCTCTTCCCTCACCCCCTCCCCACACACACACACTGAAAAAACATAAGCTTGTTTCTGGGGTAAAATACATCAACTTCTATCTGTAGTAAAAAAAAAAAAATGGGTAACCAAAGAGGGCAGAGACCCAGGGGTCTGGTGGACGAACCCGGGAGAGAAGAACCTGGGAGGAAAGATTGGGAGGTAGAGGTCAAAAAAAATGGAGGAAGAGTGGGGAAGGAAACTAGCAGAGCTTGGCAAGAAAATGGAGGAGAGGATAGCTGAGGAGAGCAGGAAGTGGGGACTACAAGTCTTTGCAGCAGAAGATAAGATAAAGTGCTTAAAAGAGGAGATAAAAAAAACTGAGAGATTAGAGAGAGAAATGACAGTACATACACATCAGGAACTTCTATACCAGTCACAGACAAGGGGACTGTAGGGATCCAGGAGAAGATGTGCACAATTTAGAGACTTGTAGACAATGAAGGAGCTATGGCACATGCAGAGACTCCAACAGACAACTGCAGTGGCAAGGAACAGGTGAGCAGGAAAGACAGTCCACTGAGCATAGGGGCTGCAGCAAGGGCAGAGATTGAAGGCAGGAACGTTTCGATGGAAGGAACTAAAACACTTCAGAGGATACAAGGGAAGACACAGTGAGAGGAGGAGAGGGAGAGGTCAGTGTTTATCTATGGGCTCCGAGAAGTCGAAGGGACAACCTACGATGAAAGAAACCAGGAGGAGAAGAAAGTGATCGAAGGTATCATGAGAGCAATAGGTGAGGGAGACATGACCCAGGTGACAAATTTTCGGAAAATTGGGTGGTTTGCGAATGGGAGGAAACGGCCGGTCAAAGCAATTTTCAAGGCAGAATCAGCTCGAATAGGGATCCTGCAGGAGAAAGCATGACTGAGGGACAATCCAGAGTACTCGAGAGTGTACCTTGACCATGACAGAACACAAGAAGAATGATACTGAGAGGGTCCAAAGACAAAAGGAGGAACGAGATGCATTGATGAAGATGAGCAGAACCCAGACTCAGGTGAAACGGCAAACGCACCTTACAGAAACACCCGCAGAAGGACTCCAACCACGACAACCCCAAAGCAACTGACCAATCTAAACCAAAACTCACACACTGTTCCCTCTGCCCCCACCCCCACATCACAAATCCCACCCCTACACCAGCCCCCTATGGGCACTCTGCCCCCCATCACACACCCCACCCAAACTGCAACAACCCCAATGCAACTGAACAATCTAAGCCAAAATTCACACACTGTTCCCTCTCCTCCCATCCCCACATCACAAACCCCACCCCTACAGCAGCTCCCCATGGGCACTCTGCCCGCACCCCCATCACAAACCCCACCCACACTGCAAACCCCCATAGGCCCCCCTCCAGGGCTATTGCTCCCCCAACCCCAATATTTTCCCAGGATCACCATGATAGATAAGAAGTTGAAGGTGTGGTACACGAACGCAGATGGATTAACAAATAAATACGAGGAGTGGCATGAAAAAATCAATGAAAAGTCCCCAGACATCATAGCAGTCACAGAAACGAAACTCACTGAGACAATAACAGATGCAGTCTTTCCACTGGGATATCAGATCCTGAGGAAGGACAGAAGGAGCAGAGAGGGAGGAGGGGTTGCACTACTCATAAAAAACCGATTGGGTTTTGAGGAACTGGAAAGCATAGGCGAGTTTGGAGAAAGGGACTACATAGTAGCTACAATTCAGTCTGGGGAACATAAGGTAGTCATTGCAGCGATGTATAACCCACCACGGAACTGCAGGAGGCCAAGAGAGGAATATGAAGAGAACAGAGCGATGGTGGGCACACTAGTTGAAGTGGCACGAAGAGCTCAATCGTGCAGAACAAAGTTACTTGTTATAGGTGATTTCAACCATAGGGTGATCGACTGGGAAAACCTGGAGCCTCGCGGGAGTCCTGACACATGGAGAGCCAAGATGATGGATGTGGTACTGGAAAACCTCATGCATCAACACGTCAGGGACATTACCAGAGAGAGAGGGGAGGATGAACCAGCAAGACTGGACCTTGTGTTCACACTGAGCAGTTCAGACATTGAGGACATCACATATGAGTGGCCCCTTGGAGCTAGCGATCACGTGGTTCTGAGTTTTGATTACATCGTAGAGCTTCAAGTGGAGAGGGTAACAGGAGTCGATTGGGAAAAGCTAAACTATAAAAGGGGATGACTACACAGGTATGAGGAACTTCTTGCTGGAGGTTCAGTGGGACAGAGAACTGGTAGGAAAGTCAGTAAACGAAATGATGGAATATGTAACAACAAAATGCAAGGAGGCAGAGGAAAGGTTTGTTCCCAAGGGCAACAGAAATAATGGGAAGACCAAAGTGAGTCCTTGGTTTACCCGAATGTGTAGGGAGGCAAAAACTAAGTGCATTAGAGAATGGAAGAGGTACAGAAGGCAAAGGACCCAGGAAAATAAGGAGATCAGTCAAAGAGCCAAAAACGAGTATGCACAGATAAGGAAGGAGGCCCAGCGACAGTATGAAAACGACATAGCATCAAAAGTCAAGTCTGACCCGAAACTGTTGTATAGCCACATTAGCAGAAAGACAACAGTCAAAGACCAGGTGATCAGGCTGAGGAAAGAAGGTGGGTAAGTCACACGAAACGATCAAGAGGTACGTGAGAAGCTCAATAGGAGATTTAAGGAAGTATTCACAGTGGAGACAGGAAGGACTCTGGGAAGACAGGACAGAGAGGGACACCAACAGGGAATACACCAACAAGTGCTGGATGACATACACACGACTGAGGAGGAGGTGAAGAGGCTGCTAAGTGACCTTGATACCTCAAAGGCAATGGGACCGGACATCTCCCCGTGGGTCCTTAGAGAGGGTAGAAATGCTGTGTGTCCCATTAACCACAATCTTCAACACATCCCTTGAAACTGGGCAACTACCTGAGGTATGGAAGACGACAAATGTAGTTCCCATTTTTAAAAAAGGAGACAGAAAATAGGTGCTAAACTACAGACCAGTGTCACTGAAGTGTATAGTATGCAAAGTCATGGAGAAGATTATCAGGAGGAGAGTGGTAGAGCACCTGGAACGGAACAAAAGTATAAATGACAACCAGCACGGTTTCATGGAAGGCAAATCCTGTGTCAGAAACCTTCTTGGTTTTTATGGTAAAGTAACAGAAGTAAGAGACGAGAGAGAGGGGTGAGTTGATTGCATCTTCTTGGACTGCAAGAACGCCTTTGACACAGTTCCTCACAAGAGATTAGTGCAGAAACTAGATGATCAGGCACGTATAACGGGAAGGGAACTTCAATGGATCGGGGAATACCTGACAAGGAGGCAACGACGACTCGTGGTACGTGATGAGGTATCACAGTGGGCACCTGTGACGAGCTGGGTTCCACAGGGGTCGGTCCTAGGACCAGTGCTAGTTTTGGTATATGTGAATGACATGATGGAAGGGATAGACTCACAGGTGTCCCTGTTCGCAGATGATAGATGATGTGAAGTTAATGTGGAGAATTAAATCAGATGAGGATCAGGCAGGCCTTCAAAGAGACCTGGACAGACTGGACACCTGGTCCAGGAACTGGCTTCTCGAATTCAACCTTGCCAAATGCAAAGTCATGAAGATCGGAGTATAGGCTAGGTGGCCAGCGGCTGCAAACCTCGCTCAAGGAGAAAGATCTTGGCGTGAGTATAACACTGAATACTTCTCCGGAAACACACATCAACCAGATAATTGGTGCAGCATATGGGCGCCTGGCAAACCTGAGATTAGCATTCCGATACCCCTGTAAGAAATCTTTCAAGACACTGTACACCGTGTACGTCAGGCTCATACTGCAGTATGCAGCACCAGTTTGGAACCCGCACCTGGTCAAGGACATTAAGAAATTACAGAAAGTGCAAAGGTATGCGTCAAGGTTAGTTCCAGAGCTAAGGGAAATGTCCTATGAATAAAGGTTGAGGGAAATCGGCCTGACGACACTGGTGGACAGGAGGGATAGGAGAGATATGATAACGACATACAAAATACTGCATGGAATAGACAGGGTGGACAGAGACAAGATGTTCCAGAGAGGGGACACAGAAACAAGGGGTCACTCATGGAAGCTGAAGACTCAGATGAGCCACAGGGATGTTAGGAAGCATTCTTTCAGTCATAGAGTGGTCAGGAAGTGGAACAGTCTGGCGAGCGATGTAGTGGAGGCGGGAACCATACATAGCTTTAAGACGAGGTACGATAAAGCTCATGAAGCAGGGAGAGAGAGGACCTAGCAGTGTTCAGTGAAGAGGCGGGGCCAGGAGTTGTCTCGACCCCTGCAACTACAATTAGGTGTGTACAATTAGGCGAGTACACACACACACACACACACACACACACACACGCACACAAGTATATATATATATATATATATATATATATATATATATATATATATATATATATATATATATATATATATATATATATATATATATATATATATATAATATAATACTGCGACCTGCCGGGAATCGAGCCCTGGACATTTAGCCTTGCTCTTTGAAACCGAGCTAACATCCCGACGCCTTAACCCACTTGACCACCATGCTACAAACACCAGGGACCCTGTAAGTACACTTGGTCTGCCTCCTGATGCGAACTCATTCGTGATCATGGATACTACACGACTAATTTCATTCTTTTCCCGTTTGGAACACCACTCTCACGAGCAGTTCTCGATCACGAATATGCTCGCACCAGGAGGCAAGCCCAATGTACTTACTGAGTCCCTGGTGTTTGTAGCATGGTAGTCGCTGGGTTAAGGAGAAAATGACAAAATGAAAGGCTGTTCTTATGTCCAGTCTGGCTAATCTGACTGGAAGTGTAGCTTCCTCCCACTCTTAATTCTCCAGGTAGAGGTGAGGCTTATTTTCCTACACTGAACTGTAGAAGGCAATTCTGCTCTCCCAGTTTAGGGTTGTCAAATGAATTAGAACATCATAAAACGTATGCTAGTTCAGAGAAGGATAGGCATCTGGCGAGGATATAGGAGGCATCGTGGGCATCGGTGTCTCTGACCTTGGCTTAAAGTCAGAGTTCGTTTGTTCCAACATCTCACCAAGTGCGTTCGCCCCAAGTGGAACACCACGGAAAGCGCAATCAATGCGATCAACGACTTTGGCTCCTCGCATGACAGCTGTGACTTATTTGATGTGTATTTGAAGACACTAGTTCACATTTCAAGCAGATTAAGGAGAGGCCTATATCCTCTTCTTGTTCTTTAATAATTCTGATGTGTTATAGGAGGGATTTTGTGGTGACCTCAAGTCTAACGGCATCCAAGAACCAGATATCGAGCCCTCTGGTCATGCCCTCAAGTGTCCATTTTGATGGCCTAACAGAAAAGGAGACGGGCAAGAGGGTTTACCTTCTTGACCTTATCACGTGAGTTTATTTCGTGCTCTTTGAAGAATAGTTTCAAGTCATAGTTGTAGCATAAGTGGATAAATGGATTATCTGTAGGACACTGGTCATAAACGGCTCCGAGTATAACATTACTTTTCGCTGAATTACAGGCATTTTCAAAGTCCAGTTTGGCTAGAGATTTCTGGCAGGTGAGGTTAGTGACGTATGCACGTGCTGTTGCTTTGCAGTTTTATGGGATCCTTAACTCCACCTGCCTTGATCTCAGCAAGTTGGTTGCATCACTGCTCACTGTTCTCATTGTTGCCATGGGAACGAAGTGGCTAAGAGAGTTGCCAACAGCCTGATTCATCCATCTTTCTCTTTTTTTTTTTTTTTTTTTTTTTTTTTTTGCTGCACAGGGAGATGCACCACAAAAGAGAGGCATTTAGGTCTCTCAGGAACACTAGCAAGACAGATATTGGCAAATCTTGTGAGCTTCGACAGGAGACGCTCTGCGACGTCTCCGACTGCTGGGTTGAGCCTATGTGCGATGCGTTGTGGTCTTAATCCTATGAAATCACCTGCAGATCCTGGAGGGAAGAACATGGCAGCTTTGTATACTTCTGGTCTTGGTTGATTATTGATTTTAAGAATAAGTATTTTAAGGGTTCGCAGGCTTGAGGTTTTTATATTTGGTGCAGTTTGGTTTGGCGGGTATATAAACTATCATTCCTCGACTTCACAATTTGTAACTTGAGGCTCTAAGTTTATATTAACTGGAATGTCCTCCAGTTGGTGGTAGAACTTTTAATTACAAATCTATGAACTTGAATGCCCTACATAGACTTTTTTTTATTTTTAATGAAAATTGGATATTTAAACTGTAGCTGCTTACTGGAGATGTATTGAGTACTGCAGGGACACCACCCTGTCTTACCGTCACATCACCGTCACATCACCGTCACATCACCGTCACATCACCGACACATCACCGTCACATCACCATCACATCACCGACACATCACCGTCACATCACCGTCACATCACCGACACATCACCATCACATCACTATCACATCACCGACACATCACCGTCACATCACCATCACATCACCGTCACATCACCGTCACATCACCGTCACATCACCGACACATCACCGACACATCACGCTGTATCAACTTTCACATTCCAGATCAAAAATAAAACAGTTTAAAATTAAGTTCCAATAAAAGATTTGGTGATGACACAAGATTTCAAACTGGTTGTAGATGACCAACTCCAGGTAGTGGGTTGTTTGGTCCAAGTAACCTAAACCGCCCTCTTCACCTTCGGATCAAACTTCATTGCTTCCCACGAGTTTTACCAACCGTACGATTATAGCGCTTACCAGTGATTATAATTTATAAGTGTCGGAGGTAATGGAGAGGACCTGAAGACAGTGGAAAAATAATCCTGAGTTATCAAGGGGCGAGGGAAGCTAATTATCTTGGTGAGGGGTGAGAGGGGACGAGAGGAGAGTGCTGAATAAGGGAAGATATAGGGAAGGTGAATTGTTTCTGGTATCTAGGTCACTCGAGGTCAGCCAACAATGGGATTCCCCCCTAGGATTCACACAAAGCTAACTCTCTCTCTCTCTCTCTCTCTCTCTCTCTCTATATATATATATATATATATATATATATATATATATATATATATATATATATATATATATATATATATATATATATATATATGCAAGGAATTGCATTGTTCAAATCTCTAGTAAGGCTGGTGCATGCAGGGGATGAGATGAAAAGCTGTAAGCCTTCTCCCTGAAAGCTGGCTGACTTGGATCAAACGTGTAGCGCATGCTACACGCCAAGGTATTGGTCCAGTGTGGGTAGATTGGTAAAGCACTGCGTACCTTGTCCTAAGGTTCGTAGGTTCGAGTCTCCTTCAGCCAGAGATCAGTGTTTGTGCATATTTCGCATGCTCTCGCGAATTCCTTGCATATATATATATATATATATATATATATATATATATATATATATATATATATATATATATATATATATATATATATATATATATGTCGTGCCGAATAAGCAGAACTTGCGATCTTGGCTTAAATAGCAACGCTCATCTTGCCATATAGGACAAGTGAAAATTTGTGTATGCAATAATTTCGCCAAAATCATTCTGAACCTAACGAAAAAAATATATTTGATTGTGTTTGTTTAGTACTAAATTATTGTAAACGTATTTAAAATATATTTAGTTGGGTTAGGCTAAAATAAATTGTTCTTGTTATAATAAGGTTAGGTAAGTTTTCTAAGATTCTTTTGGTGCAAAATTAAATTTTTTTACATTAACATTAATGAAAAAATGTATCTTTAAACATATAAGAGAAAATTTCAGAAAGGACTTAATTTTAAATGAGTTCTTGCTAATTGACCAGTTTTACATATTCGGCACGACATATATATATATATATATATATATAATATATATATATATATATATATATATATATATATATATATATATATATATATATATATATATATATATATACATAAAGGGGTTTAGTTATAGGTAATACATATTTTAACAAAAATAGGATAAATAAGTATACAAGATAGGATGTAGGGCGCAGTGACAGTAGTTTGTTGGACTACGTATTGGTAGATAAAACTGTTGAGCAGACTTCAGGATGTACATGTTTATACAGGGGGCCACAAATATATCAGATTACTTTTTAGTTGTTGCTACAGTGAGAGTAAAAGGTAGATGGGATACGAGGAAAATAGAAGCAGCAAGTAAGAGAGAGGTGAAGGTTTATAAACTGAAAGAGGAGGCAGTTAAGGTAAGATATAAACAACTATTGGAGGATAGATGGACCAGTGAGAGTATAGGTAATGGGGTTGAAGATGTATGGGGTAGGTTAAAGAATGTAGTGTTTGAGTGCTCAGCAGAAGTTTGTGGTTACAGGAAAGTGGGTGCGGGAGGGAAGAAGAGCGATTGGTGGAAAGATAATGTAAAGAGAGTAGTATGGGAGAAAAGTTAGCATATGAGAGGTTTTTACAAAATAGAAGTGATGCAAGGAGGGAAGAGTATATGGAGAGAAAGAGAGGTTAAGAGAGTGGTGAAGCAATGTAAAAAGAGAGCAAATGAGAGAGTGGGTGAGATGTTATCAACAAATTTTGTTGAAAATAAGAAAAAGTTTCGGAGTGAGATTAACAAGTTGAGAAAGCCTAGGGAACAAATGGATGTCAGTTAAAAATAGGAAATGAGAGTTATTAAACTGGAGAGTTAGAGGTATCGGGAAGATGGAGGGAATATTATGAGGAATCGTTAAATGTTGATGAAGATAGGGAAGCTGTGATTTCGTGTATAGGTCAAGGAGGAATAACATCTTGTAGGACTGAGGAAGAGCAAGTTGTGAGTGTGGGGGAAGTTCGTGAGGCAGTGGGTAGAATGAAAAGGGGAAAGGCAGCTGGGATTGATGAGATAAAGATAGAAATGTTAAAAGCAGGTGGTTAGTGCTATTATTTAATAAATGCATGGAAGAGGGTAAGGTACCTAGGGATTGGCAGAGAGCATGCATAGTTCCTTTGTATAAAAGCAAAGGGGACAAAAGAGAGTGCAAAAATTATAGGGGAATAAGTCTGTTGAGTATACTTGGTAAAGTGTATGGTAGAGTTATTATTGAAAGAATTAAGAGTAAGATGGAGAGTAGAATAACAGATGAACAAGGAGGCTTTAGGAAAGGTAGGGGGTGTGTAGACCAAGTGTTTACAGTGAAACACATAGGTGAACAGTATTTAGATAAGGCTAAAGAGGTTTTTGTGGCATTTATGGATTTGAAGAAGGCATATGACAGGGTGGATAGGGGGGCAATGTGGCAGATGTTGCAGGTGTATTGTATAGGAGGTAGGTTACTGAAAGCAGTGAAGAGTTTTTACGAGGATAGTGAGGCTCAGGTTAGAGTATGTAGAAAAAAGGGAGATTATTTCCCAGTAAAAGTAGGCCTTAGACAAGGTGTGTGTGATGTCACCGTGGTTGTTCAATATATTTATAGATGGGGTTGTAAGAGAAGTGAATGCGATGGTCTTGCCAAAAGGCGTGGAGTTAAAAGATAAAGAATCAAACACAAAGTGGGAGTTGTCACAGTTGATTTTTGCTGATGACACTGTACTTTTGGGAGATTCTGAAGAGAAGTTTCAGAGGTTGGTGGATGAATTTGGTAGGGTATGTAAAAGAATAAAATTGAAAGTGAATATAGGAAAGAGTAAGGTTATGAAGATGACTCACGAAATCGTAATGACACGATTGCAAACAAACCATACCACGGGTGGGGTTCGAACCCGCAGTCAGAGAGTTTCAAAACTCCAGACTGCGGGTTCAAACCCCACCCGTGGTATGGTCTGTTATGAGGATAAAAAGATTAGGCGACGAAGGATTGGATATCAGATTGGAGTGAGAGAGTATGGAGGAGGTGAATGTATTCAGATATTTGGGAGTGGACGTGTCAGCGGATGGGTCTATGAAAGATGAGGTGAATCATAGAATTGATGAGGGGAAAAGAGTGAGTGGTGCACTTAGGAGTCTGTGGAGACAAAGAACTTTGTCCTTGGAGGCAAAGAGGGGAATGTATGAGAGTATAGTTTTACCAACACTCTTATATGGGTGTGAAGCATGGGTGATGAATGTTGCAGCGAGGAGAAGGCTGTAGGTAGTGGAGATGTCATGTCTGAGGGCAATGTGTGGTGTGAATATAATGCAGAGAATTCGTAGGTGCGAAATTGCCAAAACTGTTGTCCAGTTTGCTATGGAAGGGTTGTTGAGGTGGTTCGGACATGTAGAGAGAATGGAACGAAACAGAATGACTTCGAGAGTGTATAAATCTGTAGTGGAAGGAAGGCGGGGTAGGGGTCGGCCTAGCAAAGGTTGGAGGAAGGGGTTAAAGGAGGTTTTGTGTGCGAGGGGCTTGGACTTCCAGCAAGTATGCGTGAACGTATTTTATAGGAGTGAATGGAGACAAGTGTTTTTTTAATACTTGACGTGCTGTTTGAGTGTGAGCAAAGTAACATTTATGAAGGAATTCAGGGAAACCGGCACTTGAATCCTGGAGATGGGAAGTACAGTGTCTACACTGTGAAGGAGGGGTGTTAATGTTGCAGTTTTATAACTGTAGTGTAAGCGTGCCTCTGGCAAGACAGTGATGGAGTGAATGATGAAAGTTTTTCTTTTTCGGGCCACCCTGCCTGGGTGGGAGACGCCCGATGTGTTTATAATAAAAAAATAATAACTTTTTTCCGCAAGAACCCTAGAAAACTAACCTCCTTATAACAAGCGCAATTTAATTTAGCCTAATACAGCTAAATATATTTTAGATAAGTTTACAAAAATTTAATAAACACAATAAAATATATTTTCGTTAAGTTCAGAGTGGCTTTTGCGAAATTATTGCATACACAAATTTTCAATTGCGGTATTAGGCAAGAAGAGTATTGCTATATAAGTCCAAGTCGCAAGTTTGTCCTATTCGGCACGACTTTATATATATATATATATATATATATATATATATATATATATATATATATATATATATATATATAATCAAGATTTCAATAAAAAATGTCGAAGATACAGGCAGAACAAAGAAAACCTTAATTCACACGCCTTCTCTTCTCTATCCACGCAAATCAAATTTCATCTACACCAAGTGCATCTTTTTATAACCTTCCTCCATCACTCATACTCACACAGAATCTACAAAACATCCACCTCAAGGTTTGTGCGTCAGCACTTGTACCTGAGATGGTCTACCAACACCTCTTGTGCAGCAGCCTCATCACATTGCCATACACAAAAAAAAATTAAAAAAAAGTTCCTAGCCGCTAGTATCTTCTACCACGACCATCAACACAGTCGTGGAAAGTCTTCTACCACGACCATCAACACAGTCGTGGAAAGTCTTCTACCACGACCATCAACACAGTCGTGGAAAGTCTTCTGCCACGACCATCAACACAGTCGTGGAAAGTCTTCTACCACGACCATCAACACAGTCGTGGAAAGTCTTCTACCACGACCATCAACACAGTCGTGTAAAGTCTTCTACCACGACCATCAACACAGTCGTGGAAAGTCTTCTACCACGACCATCAACACAGTCGTGGAAAGTCTTCTACCACGACCATCAACACAGTCGTGGAAAGTCTTCTACTACGACCATCAACACAGTCGTGGAAAGTCTTCTACCACGACCATCAACACAGTCGTGGAAAGTCTTCTACCACGGCCATCAACACAGTCGTGGAAAGTCTTCTACCACGACCATCAACACAGTCGTGGAAAGTCTTCTACCACGATCATCAACACAGTCGTGGAAAGTCTTCTACCACGATCATCAACACAGTCGTGGAAAGTCTTCTGCCACGACCATCAACACAGTCGTCGAAAGTCTTCTGCCACGATCATCAACACAGTCGTCGAAAGTCTTCTACCACGACCATCAACACAGTCGTGGAAAGTCTTCTACCACGACCATCAACACAGTCGTCGAAAGTCTTCTACCACGACCATCAACACAGTCGTCGAAAGTCTTCTACCACGACTATCAACACAGTCGTGGAAAGTCTTCTGCCACGACCATCAGCACAGTCGTGGAAAGTCTTCTACCACGACAATCAACACAGTCGTGGAAAGTCTTCTACCACGACCATCAACACAGTCATGGAAAGTCTTCTACCACGACCATCAACACTGTCGTGGAAAGTCTTCTACCACGGCCATCAACACAGTCGTGGAAAGTCTTCTACCACGACCATCAACACAGTCGTGGAAAGTCTTCTACCACGACCATCAACACAGTCGTGGAAAGTCTTCTGCCACGACCATCAACACCGTAGTGGAAAGTCTTCTGCCAGGACCATCAACACAGTCGTGGAAAGTCTTCTACCAGGTCTTCTACCAGGTAAACTCCAGGTAAACGACCATCAACACAGTCGTGGAAAGTCTTCTACCACGACCATCAACACAGTCGTGGAAAGTCTTCTACCACGACCATCAACACCTCCAGTAGCGGTGGAAAATAAAACTCCACAAGGCATCATACGCTGTCAGGAGTAGTAACTTGTAAACTGCGCGTATCCTCAAAAAAAGAAAACAGCTGCCTTCCAGACTTCTTTCTTGCCAGTCTGCCAACCTACCAGCCTTATTCTCTGTCTGCCTGACTGAAAGTCTGCCTACCTGACTGTCTAGCTATGTCTCTGGCTAACTGCTTGCCTATCTGACTGTCTGCCTGCCTGCCTTCCTGTCTTATTTCCAACCTGCTTGTCAGCCTACTTATCTGATTGGATGCCTGATCTTTCATTATTGCCTGTCTGCCTTTCTGCCCGCCCGCCCTCCCACCTATCTACTCGTCCGCCTGCCCACCCGTCCACCTGGCTTCCTTCACCTGACCCAATTTGCATTTAGATGGAGGAGTGAGCAGTAAAGGCGTCTGCCAGCCAGCCTGGCAGCGGTTATACTATTGTGTCCACACATCCTTTTGATCTACCCCCCCCCCCTCCACCACCCCTACTGTAGGGGTAGGAAGATGGGGGAGGAGGTTAGAGAGGGAGAAGACAGTAGGGAAAGGAAGGGCGTATGGAAGAAGGGGAGAAAGATGTGAGAGGTGGAGTTAGGTGGAGAAAGAGAGAGGGAGAGCAGGAGAGGAAGGATGGAGAGAAGGTGAGGGAGGAGGGAGAGAAGATGGGGAAGGAAGGAGAGAAGGTGAGGCAGGAGGGAGAGAAGGTGGGGAAGGAGGGAGAGAAGGTGAGGAAGGAGGGAGGGAAGGTGAGGAAGGAGGGAGGGAAGGTGAGGAAAGAGGGAGGGAAGGTGAGGAAGGAGGGAAAGAAGTTGAGGAAGTAGGGAGAGAAGTTGAGGAAGGAGGGAGAGAAGTTGAGGAAGGAGGGAGAGAAGTTGAGGAAGGAGGGAGAGAAGGTGGGGAAGGAGGGAGAGAAGGTGAGGAAGGAGGGAGAGAAGGTGATGAAGGAGGGAGAGAAGGTGAGGAAGGAGGGAGAGAAGGTGAGGAAGGAGGGAGAGAAGGTGAAGAAGAAGGGAGAGAAGGTGGGGAAGGAGGGAGAGAAGGTGAGGCAGGAGGGAGAGAAGGTGGGGAAGGAGGGAGAGAAGGTGGGGAAGGAGAGAGAGAAGGTGGGGAAGGAGGGAGAGAAGGTGGGGAAGGAGGGAGAGAAGGTGTGGAAGGAGGGAGAGAAGGTGAGGAAGGAGGGAGAGAAGGTGAGGAAGGAGGGAGAGAAGGTGAGGAAGGAGGGAGAGAAGGTGAGGAAGGAGGGAGAGAAGGTGAGGAAGGAGGGAGAGAAGGTGAGGAAGGAGGGAGAGAAGGTGAGGAAGGAGGGAGAGAAGGTATGAAAGAAAGGAGATGAGGGATGTGAAGAAAATAAGTGAGAGGGAAGGGATGGAGAGATAGAGGAAGGGAGGCAGGGAAGGGAGGTGTGACAGAGGTAGGGGAGGAGTGGAGGAGGGAGAGGAAGCAGGAGTATTTAAATTATAATAATTAGGTACAAAGATTCCTCATACCCAGCACGAGGATGCACACTTATATACTGGAGAACCAGAAGAGACGTATAGCAGGGAAATCCTGGTATCCCGATGACCATGATAACTAAGGTAATGTTTTAAATAGTAATTGTGTGTGTGTGTGTGTGTGTGTGTGTGTGTGTGTGTGGCATGCAAAGAGTACGTAACCTTTATTCGGCGCATGTACACACCCTCATTTACAGGCTATCTCCCCCAACCAGCGAACCAGGTTGCTAAGAGTTGATGATGGGGCCCCGTCGTTCAACTAGTGACCAGGTTCTAGCCAATAAGAAGATGGTTTTGGCAATCTCAGAGGTTATGTGGGTACCGCTCTCCTGTCTGCCCTGGTCATTCCCATTCTAGAGCTGGTTGAAGCACGGTCTGCTATCTTGTGGCTTCTATTTCTGCCTTGCTTACCGTGGAGTGCACTATACTTATCACTGTACATAGTGTACATATTGCTGTTCTAAATTGGTGAAGGATAATATAAGTCTAAACTTTTTCTGCTGTGTTTATTTTGCTCCCATTACACCCGGGATAACAGGCCATTTGGAATCCTGGGATGTAATAGTGTGTGTGTATCTATTTGTGGTTGCATGGGTCGATTCATAGCTCCTGGCCCCGCCTTTTCACTGATCGCTACTAGGTCACACACTGCCTGCTCCATGAGCTTTATCATACCTCTTCTTAAAGCTATGTAAGGATCCTGCCTCTACCACCTCACTGTCCAGACTGTTTTATCAGTGTGTGAATTAATCTCTTTGGGGATAAATTCTTAATGTTTTTATTCGATTAGCTGTTATCCTGTTTCGGCTCATTTTAAAGCCAAACCATCTCAGGGTTTACCAGGGAATACTGTCTAAGATATTCTTTACATACTACCACCTCTTAGGACAGAAATGGGACAGTACCCACTCGGGTGCCCATTTACTTTTAGGTAAAGAGGGTCAACTTGCGTAATGAAGGTTAGCCATCGACTTCAGCCGCCCCAGGATTCAACCTGACTTTTAACCAAGAACATTCATTACTCTTGTTTCAGCATCGGGATAACATTTTTTTTTCAGTTTTCCAGGCGGTAGTCTGACAACTTGTATATTTAAGCTAGTGATTCAGAGTGCGTGTGTTCTTCCTCTCAGAACCCGAGGACAGACATTGTCAGATCCCATTACTTTCGACTTTTCCAATCCACCTAACAAGATTTTTACTTCCCTATTGTGTTGATGTTATCCACTCTCCTGTTCTCCGGTATTGTTTTCATTTCCTTGGTGAAGTCCTCCTTAAAAAACTAATTTAGTGTCCCTACAGACTTCCTTATCGTTTCTTATAAAAAATCCCTTATCTTTTGTTTAGTGTGGCTGTGAAGTCTCCGTTCCAATTTCACTTTTGCCGTTCATTTATATCGTCCCCCGTTATGGTGATTACCCAAGTGTTGATCATACCTGCTCTTAGAGCTGTGCAAGGTGTCTGCCTCGTCCACGTCTTCATAAAGTTCATTCCATTTACCCACCTGAGTTTAACTTGGAATGAGAGTATGTACATGAGTTGAGTATATTTATTTGTTGCTTCTATGGCTTGTTAATTTTATCATCTATTCAGTGTATTATATATAAATGTTTTTTTTTGGCTGTGAGCGCTGAGTGACCAACGTCAAAGTGATCTTACTCCGCTGGGCCTTGTAAGAAATTATTTCGTAACTCCTCTGTGAAAGAATTGCATCTTGAATTATTACCTGGCATTATAGATTGTCCATCCACGGTAGCTTATCCTCGGTATCGTTTGTACCTTGTGATTGTGTCTTATCTGGAGACATGATCTTTGTATCTTTTAGAGTTAGGCTAAGTTCCCAGTCTTTTTTCGTAGTTCGTAACCTTCAATTATACTTCCATTCATTTCACGAACCTTCATAGATAATCGAGTTTCTATGAACGTGTGATCTGGAGTCTGCTCTATACTGGTTCCACGTACTCCACACTAATAATCTTTTGGAACATTGTACCTTGTTAGGTATAATGTTCCAAAAGATTAGCATGATTTATGAGCGTAGGTTAGTTTGTCTGTGCATGCCTCCGAAGTTACATTGTTATTATAATGTTCTAGTGATATGCTCGGTGGAATGCTCTCTCTCATACCCGCAGTACGTGGTTGTAGTGCCTCTGGTCCTGGAATGTATTCATTCTCCGTTCGTGTTCCTCTCTCCCTCAGCCTCTTTGCTTTGCATTTACGAGGATCAGATTCTAGAAGCTACTTACAACATCTCGTACACAGGTCGCTCGAGCCTCTTTTGGTTGTCTCCAGTTGAATGAGTGTGAACTCACTATTCTTATCATTGCTGGGAGGAGACCGTGAATTAGTGCATTTGGTCACTACGCTAACCATTGCCAGGGGAAAGAAAATTCTACTTAGCCTTATTACTGCGACACATTTTAAGCCGCCTCTCTCCAGCACTCGCAGGAAGACGTCTGATCTCTCTCTCTTTCTTTCTTTTTTTTTTACACAGGGTTTGACAAGGTTAAGGATCCCTAGTTTTATTGACAAGCTATTTACAGGTTAAGGATTCCTAACTTTGTTGATAAGCTAAGAGCTGTTACCTACATCAGGTCATTTGAAAGTATTTTTATTGTTATGAGACATACAAGTAGGGAACAGGATGAAGTTGGAGCCATCTGTGGGCCAGCATTTTCATTTGATCAACTGACGTTATCTCGTTGACATCATTATGCTGTACGAATGTGTTCTATACTCGAGTCATCTTGGGTATATATGATCTCAGATGGAGTGATGTTCTGGAGAAGGGTACAGCCAGAGTGAAGTTGCTGCTTTCTGCCCGTCTTGTGGCATAAAGGTTTCACGCTGTCCTCGAAGTGGATCCAAGTGTGGTACTTTGACAATATTGGCCTTATACATAACAGTAAGGCCACCCACATCCCTCCTGTGTTGAAGGCTCTGCTGAAATGACAGATCTATCCAGGATGGGTCCAGGCGAGAGATGAGGCGTCTTGCTCTGTTCTCCACTCTGTCAAGCAGTCGCAGATGAGAGGGGGGAGGGCAGGCAAACCAAGAAAGTGGGGCATACTCAAGGTGTGAGCGTACTTGTGCCTCGTACAGAATCTTGCAACCCCTACTGTCAAGCAGATGCGAGATACGGCGAAGTGCTGTAAGCTTTGTGGCTGCCTTGTTTGCTAGATTTACAACATGGTTCTTCATGGTTAGTTTGGAGTCAAATTTCACCCAAAGGATATCAACTTCTTCTCCAGGTGCCAATACCCTCCCATTCATCCTTACTACTGCACCAGCATTACCATCATGGTGCCTAGAGACGATCATCATTTGCGTTTTCTCAGGTGCAAATGTTACTTGCCATCTATTTCCCCAAGCTGATATAGCTCTTAGCTGGTGATTGATGTAGCTTAGAGCAGCTGGCATTTCTTCTCTTGGATAAGTGAATGTCAGTGTACAGTCATCTGCATATGCATGTGATTCTGGGATGAGATGAAGGTCGTTGAAGTAGACATTCCATAACAATGGTCCCAGCACGCTTCCTTGTGGAACACTTGCCCCAATAGGCTGTCTTGCTGATTCCGTTCCATTGAGAACTACACTTAGAGATCTACCATGCAGGTAATCACTGAGGAGACATAGCGTAGAGCCTGCAATTCCCAGTGCTTGCAGTTTTGCTAAGAGGCCCTGGTGCCACACCCGGTCGAAAGCACCAGCAATGTCCAGTGCTACCACACAGCTGACTTTGGATTCATCCAGTGACTGGTGCCACTTAGTGGAGAGGTTTAACAACAGATCAGCAGCAGAGTAACCTTTCCTGAAGCCATATTGACGATCACAAAGTAGTGAGTGGTAGTCAAAAAACTCTGTCATTTGTCTTGAGATTATTGTCTCAAGGATCTTACCAGTGATTGACAGGAGTGACACTGGTCTGTAGTTTCTGATTTCTGCTCTGCTCTTCTTTTTGTGAACAGGGACTACATTTGCCTCTTTCCATGGAGAGGGCAATTTACCCTGTACCAGGCAGTGCTGAAAGATGCGAGTTCTCTCTCTCTCTCTCTCTCTCTCTCTCTCTCTCTCTCTCACACACACACACACACACACACACACACACACACACACACACACACACACACACACACACACACACACACACACACACACACACACACACAATGCACCATGAGACTGAGTCGGTCACAACAGTACCAAGCTGGACGTTACATACACAAGAGTTGGAGGACTTCCATAGACCAAAGATTTTGAGTGATCTACCTGAAGATATAGAAGAATGGGTACCTCCAGAGCCAATCCATGTTTAAGTAAGATAAAAACCATCCTTATTGTTGATACCTTACAACCAAATAGCATCGCAAAACCACCTAGGGCAGAACACAGCCTCAGAATCAGATAAGCCGACCACCAGCTCCAGCAAGCGCCTTACAAGCCCGAGCAATTTACCCCTTGCGAGAAAAAAAATCTCAAGCATTTATGCATCTTGTATACAAGTGTCTGATGGCTGGTGTGGTGTACACCATCATCTGATAATTACGCATAACACACTGTATGACCCTGGTGGGTTTAACGCTTGGTTTTGATCATAATGATAAGCATAAAACACACACACACACACACCAATATTAATATGCGCCAAAGAGGTTTACCCCCTCGATATCGCCCCCCCACGTACCCCTCCTTCACGTTCTAGCCTTACCTATCCTTCTCCTTCCCCAACTTGCCAGACCTCTGATTAGAGAACTTGAAGAGTACCAAGCTGATAACTACAGTGACAATTCAATTTAGAAACTCAACATATTTAAGCATCTGAATAACCAAACGGTTATTTAAAACAGTGCTAGGGAGTCTGAGGTAATGAAGGTTGATCCGAGGAAGCGGATGGTAGCTTCACTTCCTCCAATCAAGAGCCCTTTCACAAGAGTCGAGGCACGCCAAAAGGGCAGCGTCTAGTGGAGAGATCGCATCTGACCAGTCAACTGTGTTAGTAGGATTGTTAGATGGGGTGACCCACTAACACTGTGGCTCAGGCGTGTTCCTCGGGGTCACTTACTGTGGGAATGATGGATCTGTGACATGGTGTGACATAGGTCACACCATATCACAGGACCACCACTCACTATGGTCAGTGGTGGTCCTGTTACAAGGTGTGACACTGTTGGTAACAGGTAGTCATGAGACAGGTCACACTGCTAGTCAGCGCATGACTTTGGTACACTCACCGTGACGAGTGATGGTCTTGTGACACGAATGACACAGGTCACACTGGTGGACAGTGCTTATTCACGTGACACACTCAGTGTGGCGAGTAATGGTTCCTTGACACGACACTTCACATGTTATGGTTGAGCATTGACACGGCGTAGACGAGGACATTGTTGGCTATTAACACGGCACAGTGCGCAACATGGTTGCTAACACGGCACAGTGCAGAACATGATTGTTAACACGGCACAGTGAAGAACATGATTAACACGGCACAGTGCAAAACATGATTAACACGGCACAGTGCACAACATGGTTGTTAACACGGCACAGTGCAGAACATGATTGTTAACACGGCACAGTGAAGAACATGGTTAACACGGCACAGTGCAAAATATGGTTAACACGGCACAGTGCACAACATGGTTGTTAACACGGCACAGTGCAGAACATGATTGTTAACACGGCTCAGTGAAGAACATGGTTAACACGGCACAGTGCACAACATGGTTGTTACCACGGCACAATGCAGAACATGATTGTTAACACGGCACAGTGAAGAACATGGTTAACACGGCACAGTGCAAAACATGGTTAACACGGCACAGTGCAAAACATGGTTAAAACGGCACAGTGCACAACCTGGCTAACACGGCACAGTGCAGAACATGATTGTTAACACGGCACAGTGAAGAACATGGTTAACACGGCACAGTGCACAACATGGTTGTTAACACTGCACAGTGCACAACATAATTAACACGGCACAGTGAAGAACATGGTTGTTAACACGGCACAGTGAAGAACAGGGTTGTTAACACGGCACAGTGAAGAACATGGTTAACACGGCACAGTGAAGAACATGGTTGTTAACACGGCACAGTGAAGAACATGGTTGTTAACACGGCACAGTGAAGAACATGGTTGTTAACACGGCACAGTGCAGAACATGGTAACACGGCACAGTGCACAACATGGTTAACACGGTACAGTGCACAACATGGTTGTTAACAAGGCACAGTGCTAAACATGATTAACACGGCAGAGTGCAGAACATGATTATTAACACGGCACAGTGCAGAACATGGTTATTAACACGGCACAGTGCAGAACATGGTTGTTAACACGGCACAGTGCAGAACATAGTTGTTAACACGGCACAGTGCAGATCATGGTTAACACGGCACAGTGCAGATCATGGTTAACACGGCACAGTGCAGAACATAGTTAACACGGCACAGTTCAGAACATGGTTAACACGGCACAGTGCAGAACATGGTTGTTAACACGGCACAGTGCAGAACATAGTTGTTAACACGGCACAGTGCAGAACATAGTTGTTAACACGGCACAGTGAAGAACATGGTTAACACGGCACAGTGCAGAACATGGTTGTTAACACAGCACAGTGCAGAACATGGTTGTTAACACGGCACAGTGAAGAACATGGTTAACACGGCACAGTGCAGAACATAGTTTTTAACACGGCACAGTGCAGAACATAGTTGTTAACACGGTACAGTGCAGAACATGGTTGTTAATACGGCACAGTGCAGAACATAGTTGTTAACACGGCACAGTGCAGAACATGGTTGTTAATACGGCACAGTGCAGAACATGGTTGGAAATAAATGGTATAAAATACCGACACAATGGAAATATAAACACATATGCAGTATGGCAATATAAACACAAATGCAGTATAATGTGATCCTTTATTGACTACGTTTCGCCCACACATCTTTGCCAAAACATCATTCCAAGTATCTACCTTCACAACCACGACCATCAAGGACATCACCAGTAGTAGGCAGGACAAGCCTCCATCCTCTGCAGGGGTATACATAATCCCTTGTAATGACTGCAACAAGTTATACGTGGGCGAAACATCAAGGGACCTCCAAACACGTATTTCAGAACACCAATACGCAAGCAGGTCTGACGACACAAGGAATGCCTGCGTACAACACCGTAATTCACACAACCACTTGATAAACTACAGAAACTCAAGACTTATCGCCACAGAAGACAACACTCAATACCGAAGAATCCTGGAATCATCACTTATTTCTATATCCGACAACTTCAACCAGAATAGTGGCTTCTACAACATAGCTGAACCACTTGCCAAGAAACTTCTTCATCGCTATCCCACATAAGAACACTGTAGAAGGTCTGCTCACAAACTTGTCCAGTCTCCTTTCCAAGCTACCCAAGTTTTTAGACTCTACAACCCAACTCGGTACATCATCAGATGCAGCATTCTTCACCTGACCTCAGCTGGACTTTAAATACTCGCGTTCCTTCCACCCCAGGTAGTTCTGTTTGTGACTTGAAAAAGCCCACTGTGTGGGCGAAACGTAGTCAATAAAGGATCACATTATACTGCATTTGTGTTTATATTGCCATTGTGTCGGTATTTTATACCATTTATTTCCACATATGCAGTATAATGTGATCCTTTATTGACTACGTTTCGCCCACACAGTGGGCTTTTTCAAGTCACAAACAGAACTACCTGGGGTGGAAGGAACGCGAGTATTTATAGTCCGGTTCAGAATGCTGAGGTCAGGTGGAGAATGCTGCATCTGATGATGTACCGAGTGGGGTTATAGAGTCTAAAAACTTGGGTAGCTTGGAAAGGAGATTGGATAAGTTTGTGAGCAGACCTTCTACAGTGTTCTTATGTGGGATAGCGATGAAGAAGTTTCTTGGCAAGTGGTTCAGCTATGTTATAGAAGCCACTATTCTGGTTGAAGTTGTCGGATATAGAAATAAGTGATGATTCCAGGATTCTTCGGTATTGAGTGTTGTCTTCTGTGGCGATAAGTCTTGAGTTTCTGTAGTTTATCAAGTGGTTGTGTGAATTACGGTGTTGTACGCAGGCATTCCTTGTGTCGTCAGACCTGCTTGCGTATTGGTGTTCTGAAATACGTGTTTGGAGGTCCCTTGATGTTTCGCCCACGTATAACTTGTTGCAGTCATTACAAGGGATTATGTATACCCCTGCAGAGGGTGGAAGCTTGTCCTGTCTATCACTGGTAATGTCCTTGATGGTCGTGGTTGTGGAGGTAGATACTTGAAATGAGGTATTGGAAAAGATGTTGGAAACGTGTTTGGCAATGGAGTTGGTGGGGAGGACTATGTATCTCTTCTCGGCAGTGTCTTCTCTGGGTGTGTTGAAGATGTTTAATGCCCGTCGTCTGCAGTCTCTGATGAAGTGACGAGGATAGTGGAGTTTAGAAAATACTTGTTCAATCATCGTGCATTCTTCTTCAAGAAACTCATTGCTGCAGATTCTGAGTGCACGCAGGAAGAAGCCTATAATTACACAACGTTTGGTTTTGGTGTCGTGGTGAGAGTAAAAGTGGAGAAGATCGTTTAGGTTGGTGGGTTTTCGATAGACTTTAAAACGAAGTTCGTGGTCAGCTTTGCAAAGCAGAACATCAAGGAAAGGTAGAGTGTTGTCGACTTCTTCTTCAAGTGTGAACTGGATTGAAGGCTCGACATGGTTGAGCTTGTCTTGGAGAGCTTTAACATTGAAGCGTTTAGGAGTTATGAGGAGAATGTCGTCAACATAACGGAGCCAGGTGACAGACGAAGGAATAATGGTGGAGAAACGTTCGGCTTCAAGATGTTCCATGTATAGGTTCGCCAGGACCGCACTGAGTGGGAAACCCATGGGTAATCCAAAAGTCTGCTGAAAGAGGTGGTTTTCGAAAGAGAAACACGTAAAGCCAACACATAGTTCAACAAGGTCGATGAAATCGCTGGCTGGAATGGGAAGATGAAGTGAATCGTCAATTTTCCTGCGCAAGAGATCGATGGCTTGTGTAGTAGGTACTTTGGTGAATAGGGAAGTTACGTCAAGGCTGGAAAGCTTCTTGTTCCTGATGTTGATGTTGCGAATGCGATTGAGAAGATCACCTGAGTGTTTGAGATGTGCTGGACTGATAGTGCCCAAGAGTTAAGAGAGGTGTTTAGCGAGAATTCCTGAGAGCTGATGGGGAGCACTGCCTATTCCCGAGGATATGGGCCTCAGTGGGATACCTGGCTTGTGAGTTTTTGGCAGACCGTACATCCTGGCAGGTCTGGGGTTGCTGGGTATGGTGTGCAGAAGTTTCTTCCCTTGTTCTGAGCCCATCAGAATACCAATACCTCATTTCAAGTATCTACCTCCACAACCACGACCATCAAGGACATTACCAGTGATAGACAGGACAAGCTTCCACCCTCTGCAGGGGTATACATAATCCCTTGTAATGACTGCAACAAGTTATACGTGGGCGAAACATCAAGGGACCTCCAAACACGTATTTCAGAACACCAATACGCAAGCAGGTCTGACGACACATGGAATGCCTGCGAACAACACCGTAATTCACACAACCACTTGATAAACTACAGAAACTCAAGACTTATCGCCACAGAAGACAACACTCAATACCGAAGAATCCTGGAATCATCACTTATTTCTATATCCGACAACTTCAACCAGAATAGTGGCTTCTATAACATAGCTGAACCACTTGCCAAGAAACTTCTTCATCGCTATCCCACATAAGAACACTGTAGAAGGTCTGCTCACAAACTTATCCAATCTCCTTTCCAAGCTACCCAAGTTTTAGACTCTATAACCCCACTCGGTACATCATCAGATGCAGCATTCTCCACGTGACCTCAGCATTCTGAACCGGACTATAAATACTCGCGTTCCTTCCACCCCAGGTAGTTCTGTTTGTGACTTGAAAAAGCCCACTGTGTGGGCGAAACGTAGTCAATAAAGGATCACATTATACTGCATGTGTGTTTATATTTCCGCAGAACATGGTTGTTAACACGGCGCAGTGCAGAACATAGTTGTTAACACGGCACAGTGCAGAACATAGTTAACATGGTAAAGTGCAAAACATGGTTAACACGGCACAGTGCAAAACATGGTTAACACAGCACAGTGCACAACATGGTTAACACGGCACAGTGCAGAACATCTTTGTTAACACGGCACAGTGAAGAACATGGTTAACACGGCACAGTGCACAACATGGTTAACACGGCACAGTGCACAACATGGTTAACACGGCACAGTGCAGAACATGATTGTTAACACGGCACAGTGAAGAACATGGTTAACACGGCACAGTGCACAACATGGTTAACACGGCACAGAGCAGAACATGATTGTTAACACGGCACAGTGAAGATCATTGTTAACACGGCACAGTGCAAAACATGGTTAACACGGCACAGTGCAGAACATGGTTAACACGGCATAGTACACAACAGGTTGTTAACACGGTACAGTGCAGAACATGATTGTTAACACGGCACAGTGAAGAACATGGTTAACACGGCACAGTGCAAAACATGGTTAACACGGCACAGTGCACAACATGGTTAACACGGCACAGTGCAGAACATGATAACACGGCACAGTGAAGAACATGGTTAACACGGCACAGTGCACAACATGGTTGTTAACACGGCACAGTGCAAAACATGGTTAACACGTCACAGTGCAGAACATGATTGTTAACACGGCACAGTGAAGAACATGGTTAACACGGCAGAGTGCAAAACATGGTTAACACGGCACAGTGCACAACATGGTTAACACGGCACAGTGCAGAACATGATAACACGGCACAGTGAAGAACATGGTTAACACGGCACAGTGCACAACATGGTTGTTAACACGGCACAGTGCAGAACATGATTGTTAACACGGCACAGTGAAGAACATTGTTAACACGGCACAGTGCAAAACGTGGTTAACACGGCACAGTGCAGAACATAGTTGTTAACACCGCACAGTGCAGAAGATGGTTAACACGGCATAGTGCACAACAGGTTAACACGGCACAGTGCAGAACATGATTGTTAACAGGACACAGTGAAGAATATGGTTAACATGGCACAGTGCAAAACATGGTTAACACGGCACAGTGCACAACGTGGTTGTTAACACGGCACAGTGCAGAACATGATTGTTAACACGGCTCAGCGAAGAACATGGTTAACACGGCACAGTGCAAAACATGGTTAACACGGCACAGTGCAAAACATGGTTAACACGGCACAGTGCACAACATGGTTGTTAACACGGCACAGTGCAGAACATGACTGTTAACAAGGCAAATTGAAGAACATGGTTAACACGGCAGAGTGCACAACATGATTGTTAACACGGCACACTGCAAAACATGGTTAACACGGCAGAGTGCAAAACATGGTTAACACGGCACAGTGCACAACATGGTTGTTAACACGGCACAGTGTACAACATGGTTGTTAACACGGCACAGTGAAGAACATGGTTAACACGGCACAGTGCACAACATGGTTGTTAACACGGCACAGTGTACAACAAGGTAGTTTACACGGCACAGTACAGAACATGATTGTTAACACGGCACAGTGCAGAACATGGTTAACACGGCATAGTGCACAACAGGTTAACACGGCACAGTGCAGAACATGACTGTTAACACGGCACAGTGAAGAACATGGTTAACACGGCTCAGTGCAAAACATGGTTAACACGGCACAGTGCACAACATGGTTGTTAACACGGCACAGGGCAGAACATAATTGTTAACACAGCTCAGCGAAGAGCATGGTTAACACGGCAAAGTGCAAAACATGGTTAACACGGCATAGTGCACAACATGGTTGTTAACACGGCAAAGTGTAGAACATGATTGTTAACACGGCACAGTGAAGAACATGGTTAACACGGCACAGTGCAAAACATGGTTAACACGGCACAGTGCAAATCATGGTTAACACGGCAGTGCACAACATGGTTGTTAACACGGCACAGTGCAGAACATGACTGTTAACACGGCACAGTGCACAACATGGTTAACACGGCACAGTGCACAACATGATTGATAACACGGCACAGTGCACAACATGGTTGTTAACACGGCACAGTGCAGAACATGATTGTTAACACGGCACAGTGAAAAACATTGTTGTTAACACGGCACAGTGCAAAACATGGTTAACACGGCACAGTGCAGAACATAGTTGTTAACACGGCACAGTGCAGAACATGGTTAACACAAAATAGTTCACAACAAGTTATCACGGCACAGTGAAGAACATGGTTAACATGGTACAGTGCACAACATGGTTGTTAACACGGGATAGTGCACAACATGCTTGTTAACACGGCACAGTGAAGAACATAGTTGTTAACACGGCACAGTGAAGAACATGTTTGTTAACACGGCGCAGGGAAGAACATGGTTGTTAACACGGCACAGTGAAGAACATGGTTGTTAACACGGCACAGTGAAGAACATGGTTGTTAACACGGCACAGTGAAGAACATTATTGTTAACACGGCACAGTGCAGAACATGGTTAACACGGCACAGTGCAGAACATGATTGTTAACACGGTACAGTGCACAACATTGTTGTTAACATGGCACAGTGCAAAACATGGTTAACACGTTACAGCGCACAAAATGGTTGTTAACACGGCTCAGTGCAGAAAATGGTTAACACGGCACAGTGCACAACATGGTTGTTAACACGGCACAGTGCAGAACAGGGTTAACACGGCACAGTGCACAACATGGTTGTTAACACGGCACTGTGCAGAACAGGGTTAACACGGCACAGTGCACAACATGGTTGTTAACACGGCACAGTGCAGAACATGATTGTTAACGGCACAGTGAGGAGCATGGTTAACACGGCACAGTGAACAACCATGTTGTTAACATGGCACAGTGCAAAACATGGTTAACACGGTACAGCGCACAACATGGTTGTTAACACGGCACTGTGCAGAACATAGTTGTTAACACGGCACAGTGCAGAACATGGTTAACACGAAATAGTGCACAACAGGTTAACACGGCACAGTGAAGAACATGGTTAACACGGCATAGTGCACAACATGGTTGTTAACACGGCACAGTGAAGAACATAGTTGTTAACACGGCACAGTGAAGAACATGGTTGTTAACGCGGCGCAGTGAAGAACATGGTTGTTAACACGGCACAGTGAAGAACATGGTTGTTAACACGGCACAGTGAAGAACATTGTTGTTAACACGGCACAGTGAAGAACATGGTTGTTAACACGGCACAGTGCAGAACAGGGTTAACACGGCACAGTGCAGAACATGATTGTTAACACGGCACACTGCACAACATTGTTGTTAACATGGCACAGTGCAAAACATGGTTAACACGGTACAGCGCACAACATGGTTGTTAACACGGCACAGTGCAGAACATAGTTGTTAACACGGCACAGTGCACAACATGGTTAACACGGCACAGTGCAGAACATAGTTGTTAACACGGCACAGTGCACAACATGGTTAACACGGCACAGTGCAGAACATGATTGTTAACACGGCACAGTGCAGAACATGATTGTTAACACGGCACAGTGCAGAATGTGGTTAACACGGCACAGTGCAGAACATGGTTGTTAACACGGCACAGTGCAGAACATAGTTAACACGGCACAGTGCAAAACTTTTCTAACACGGCACAGTGCACAAAATGGTTGTTAACACGGCTCAGTGCAGAACATTATTGTGAACACGGCACGGTGAAGAACATGGTTAACACGGCACAGTGCACAACATGGTTGCTAACACGGCACAGTGCAGAACATGATTGTTAACACGGCACAGTGAAGAACATTGTTAACACGGCACAGTGCAAAACATGGTTAACACGGCACAGTGCAGAACATAGTTGTTAACTCGGCACAGTGCAGAACATGGTTAACTCGGCATAGTGCACAACAGGTTAACACGGCACTGTGAAGAACATGGTTGTTAACACGGTACAGTGCACAAAATGGTTGTTAACACGGCACAGTGAAGAACATGGTTAACACGGCACAGTGAAGAACATGGTTAACACGGCACAGTGAAGAACATGGTTAACACGGCACAGTGAAGAACATGGTTATCACGGCACAGTGAAGAACATGGTTGTTAACACGGCACAGTGAAGAACATGGTTGTTAACACGGCACAGTGAAGAACATGGTTGTTAACACGGCACAGTGCAGAACATGGTTTTTAACACGGCACAGTGCAGAACATGGTTATCACGGCACAGTGCACAACATGGTTGTTAACACGGCACAGTGAAGAACATGGTTGTTAACACGGCACAGTGCAGAACATGGTTTTTAACACGGCACAGTGCAGAACACGGTTAACACGGCACAGTGCACAACATGGTTGTTAACACGGCACAGTGCAGAACATGGTTATCACGGCACAGTGCACAACATGGTTGTTAACACGGCACAGTGCAGAACACGGTTAACACGGCACAGTGCACAACGTGGTTGTTAACAAGGCACAGTGCTAAACATGGTTAACACGGCACAGTGCAGATCATGGTTCACAAGGCTTAGTGCAGAACATATTTAACACGGCACAGTGCAGAACATGGTTGTTAACACGGCACAGTGCAGAACATAGTTAACACGGCACAGTGCAGAACATAGTTTTTAACACGGCTCAGTGCAGAACATAGTTTTTAACACGGCACAGTGCAGAACATAGTTGTTGAACACGGCACAGTGCAGAACATGGTTTTTAACGCGGCACAGTGCAGAACATAGTTGTTAACACGGCACAGTGCAGAACATAGTTTTTAACACGGCTCAGTGCAGAACATAGTTTTTAACACGGCACAGTGCAGAACATAGTTGTTAACACGGCACAGTGCAGAACATGGTTTTTAACACGGCACAGTGCAGAACATGGTTTTTAACACGGCACAGTGCAGAACATAGTTGTTAACACGGCACAGTGCAGAACATAGTTAACACGGCACAGTGCAGAACATAATTTTTAACACGGCACAGTGCAGAACATGGTTGTTAACACGGCACAGCGCAGACCATAGTTGTTAACACGGCGCAGTGCAGAACATAGTTGTTAACACGGCACAGTGCAGAACATAGTTGTTAACACGGCACAGTGCAGAACATAGTTTTTAACACGGCACAGTGCAGAACATAGTTAACACGGCACAGTGCAAAACATAGTTGTTAACACGGCACAGTGCAGAACATAGTTGCTAACACGGCACAGTGCAGAACATAGTTGTTAACACGGCACAGTGGAGAACATAGTTTTTAACACGGCACAGTGCAGAACATAGTTGTTAACACGGCACAGTGCAGAACATGGTTGCTAACACGGCGCAGTGCAGAACATAGTTGTTAACACGGCACAGTGCAGAACATAGTTTTTAACACGGCACAGTGCAGAACATAGCTGTTAACACGGCACAGTGCAGAACATAGTTGTTAACACGGCACAGTGCAGAACATAATTGTTAACACGGCACAGTGCAGAACATAATTGTTAACACGGCACAGTGCAGAACATAGTTGTTAACACGGCACAGTGCAGAACATAGTTGTTAACACGGCACAGTGCAGAAAATAGTTAACACGGCACAGTGCAGAAAATAGTTAACACGGCACAGTGCAGAACATAGTTTTTAACACGGCACAGTGCAGAACATTGTTAACACGGCACAGTGCAGAACATAGTTTTTAACATGGCACAGTGCAGAACATAGTTGTTAACACGGCACTGTGCAGAACATAGTTGTTAACACGGCACAGTGCAGAACATAGTTGTTAACACGGCACTGTGCAGAACATAGTTGTTAACTGGGCACAGTGCAGAACATAGTTAACACGGCACAGTGCAGAACATAGTTAACACGGCACAGTGAAGACTATGATTTCCCAAAAAAGTATAGATTTTTTTTATTGCCACGTCTAGGTGTTGGCTGAACTTTCTTTTTAACTAAAGCATGATGGTAGATATTTTTGAGGAAATGCCGTGAGGTTTGAATGTTTTCTGTTGTACATAAAGATGTTAGAATGTTTCTTTTCTCTGACACTCGCTACAATAAGAGAAGAATGATGCTGTTCATGGCATATCATCAGTGTGTTTATAGCGTACATTGGAATCAATGCGACGATTAAAAAAGTTGGAATTGAAGCCTCTGAGACGGGAGAAGTACTGTGGAATGACTTGTTAACGGAATGAATATTCTGCTTCCTAATCGTGATGAGTAGGAGTAGGTTCATCACGACGAGAACCAGGGAAACCTTCAAGAATGAAGGATGACATAATTTTTCAGAATCATCCAAGGCCTCCTGGAACGGAGAATCACCTCACCTTCCAAGACCAACAAAGATCTGGAATGAAAAGTCAGTATACTATGAAAGAATAGATTAGCTTTTCTATAGCTGAAGATTATCGCAGCTTCCAGGACAAACCTTCCGGAAATTGTGAATCATCACACCTACTAGAACCAGCAACGCTCTCGTGAATGTAGGATCAACCAGGAACAGCGAAGACGCCCTTCTGGAAAGGAGGAGCAACTTACTTTTCAGAGCCAACAAAGCCTTATGAGTCGGATGATCACTGCAGCTTTCAGGACTAGCAAAGTCTTTTAGAACGGAGGATTATCATGGCTTCAGGACCAGCAAAACCTGGAATAGAGGATCAGTGATGCTTTCATTAAACATCTAAGCCTCGTGGAACTGGCTATCGATGAAGCTTGAAGGACTATTAAAACCTTCAGGAACGGTGGATCAATGATGCTCCCAAGAGTGACGAAGCCTTTTGGAACGAAGGGTCTACAAATCCTTCTGTAAGAGACTCGGTGAAGGTTCTTGGACTAGCAAAGCCTGAAACCGAGTCAGTACACGAGGCTAAGCAGTACATCATCCAGACTCTGTTACCATGCCTGGTATACCTCTTCAGTTATTGATGACCCAGAAGTTAAAACACTTCTTGGTAATGATCTACTGGCGCTGGTGCAAGGGCTACAACTCGTGTGAGTAATGACCTCTGAGC
>NC_091323.1:12009467-12049467 GCF_038502225.1 Cherax quadricarinatus | reverse complement strand
TATATATATATATATATATATATATATATATATATATATATATATATATATATATATATATATATATATATATGTGTGTGTGTGTGTGCGCGCGCGCGTTTTCATTGGATTTATGGATTTAGAAAAGGCATATGATAGGGTGGATAGGAGAGCAAATGCTATAAGGAGTTTTTATGAGGATAGTGAGGTTCAGGTTAGGGTTTGTAGGTGAAAGGAAGATTACTTCCCAGAACAGGTTCACCTTAGACAGCGATGTGTAATATCACGATGGTTGTTTAATATATTTATAGATGGGGTTGTAAAAGTAGTGTATGCTAGGGTGTTGGGAAGAGGGGTGGGATTAAATTATGGAGAATCAAATACAAAATGAGAGCTGACAGTTACTTTTTGATGGTGATACTGTGCTTTTGGGAGAATCTAAAGAGAAATTGCAAATGTTAGTGGACGAGTTTGGGAGTATGTGTAAAAGTAGAAAGTTGAAAGTGAACATAGATATGACTAAGGTGATGAAGGTATCAAATGAGTTAGGTAAAGAGAAATTTTCTGTCACATTGGAGAGAGGAAGTATGGAAGAAGTGAATGTGTTCAGATATTTGGGAGTTGACTTGTCAGCGGATGGGACTATGAAGGACGAGGTTAACTGTAGAATTGATGAAGGAAAAAAGGTGAGTGGTACGTTGTGGTATCTGTGGAGACAAAAAACGTTATTCATGGAGGCAAAGAAGGGAATGTACGACAGTATAGTTGTACCAACACTCTTAAATGGGTGTGAAGCTTGAGTTGTAAATACTGCAACAAGGAGGAGGCTGGTGGCAGAGGAGATGTTGTGTCTAAGAGCAATGTGTGGTGTAAATATTTTGCAGAGAATTCGTAGAGTGGAAATTAGGAGGTGGTGTGGAGTTACTAAAAGTATTATTCAGAGGGTTGATGAGGGGTTTTTGAGGTGGTTTGATTATTTTAGAGAGGATGGAGCAAAAATGGATGACTTGGAGGGTGTATAAATCTATAGTGGCGGGGATGAGGGGTAGGGGTAGTCCTAGGAAAGGTTTTGTGTGCAAAGGGCTTGGACTGCAGTAGGCATGTGTGAGCGTGTTATATACGAGTGAATGAAGACGAATGGTTTTTGGAACCTGCGAAGTGTTGGAGTGCAAGCCAGGTAATATTTTGTGAAGGGATTCAGAGAAACTGGTTAGCCAGACTTGAGTCCTGGAGGTGGGAAGTACTTTAAAGGAGGGGTTTGGGATATTGGCTGTTTGGAGTGACATCTAAACCGTCGTACCTGGACACCTCTACATAGACAGTGATTACATGTGAATAATGGTGAGTGTTGATGGTGAAAGTGTAGGAGTCCCGTAGCTAGATCGTTAGCGCATTCAGCTCACACACTGAGGTCCGGAGTTCGAATCTCCTCCGATACAGCTGGAAAACATTAGGACGTATTACCATAAGACACCTGTTGTCCCTGTTCACCCATCAGTGTAAAATGGGTACCTGGTTGTTAGTTGACTGGTGTGAGTTGCATCCTGGGACAAAACTGACCTAATTTGCCCGAAATGCTCTGTATAACAAGCGGCTTTCTATATAGTAGTATGTCATTGATGCACATGTACTTGTAAAAATAAAGATATTATTATTATAATGATGAAAGTGTTTCTTTTTTGAGTGACCTTGCCTCGGTGGGAGACGGCCGACGTGTTGAAATTATATATATATATATATATATATATATATATATATATATATATATATATATATATATATATATATATATATATATATATATATATATATATATATATATATATATATATATATATATATATATATATCCTTGTATTGATAAAGCCATTGAACGTCGCCACGTCTATAAATAAAGATACCCGGATGTTGTACACGAGTCCAATTCTTCATGTTGTGCGTACTCTTTACTATTCATGTATACTTCTTAATTTTCCTGCCCCATTTCACCGAAGAGTAAATAGATATCTGAGTGTCAGTCGACTGTTGCAAGTCGCATCCTGGAAAAATTACGAAATGTAAATACTGTGGCGGCGGCGGCGGCGGCGGCGGCGGCGGCGGCGGCGGCTGCTGCTGCTGCTGCTGCTGCTGCTGCTGCTGCTGCTGCTGCTGCTGCTGCTGCTGCTGCTGCTGCTGCTGCTGCTGCTGCTGCTGCTGCTATAAAGACCGGATGATACTAGGATCTGCATGAGGCTGTCATCTGCTGAGGACGCGGTTAACCTCCAAGAAGATATAAACAAAGTTTTCCAGTGGGCAACGGTAAACAATATGATGTTCAATGAGGACAAATTCCAACTACTCCGTTATGGAAAACTGGAGGAGATAATAACTAGAACAGAGTATACTACAAACTCTGGCCATACAATAGAGCGGAAAAATAATGTAAGGGACCTGGGAGTAGTAATGTCTGAGGATCTCACTTTCAAGGATCACAACAGTGCCACGATCGCACGTGCAAAGAAAATGATAGGATGGATAATGAGAACGTTCAAAACGAGAGATGCCAAGCCCATGATGATCCTTTTCAAATCACTTGTTCTCTCTAGGCTGGAATACTGCTGTACATTAACATCTCCATTCAAAGCAGGTGAAATCGCAGATCTAGAGAGTGTACAGAGATCCTTTACTGCACGTATAAGTACTGGGAACGCTTGGAAGCACTTGACTTGTACTCGTTGGAACGCAGGAGGGAGAGATATATCATAATCTACACTTGGAAAATCTTGGAAGGAATGGTCCCAAATCTACACACAGAAATCACTCCCTACGAAAGTAAAAGACTGGGTAGGCGATGCAAAATGCCCCCAATAAAAAGTAGGGGCGCCATTGGTACACTAAGGGGAAACACCATAAGTGTCCGGGGCCCAAAACTGTTCAACAGCCTCCCATCAAGCATTAGGGGAATTGCCAATAAGCCCCTGGCTGCCTTCAAGAGAGAGCTGGACAGATACCTAAAGTCAGTGCCGGATCAGCCGGGCTATGGCTCGTACGTTGGACTGCGTGGGGTCAGCAGTAACAGCCTAGTTGATCAGGCCCTGATCCATCGGGAGACCTGGTCATGGACCGGGACGCGGGGGCGTTGATCCCCGGAATAACCTCCAGGTAACCTCCAGGTCCCTACGAGTATTCCTCCGCATTTTTAACTCCTTGATGGTGGCAGCGACAGTCTCTAAGTCCAAGAAATTAGAACTACCCTCTTCCTTGTATTAAACCCGATTAACTCTGGATCTGCAGGTGCAGCACGACCTTGACGAGTCCAGCGCTTACACGCGAATACAGGAGTAATAATACTCAACTTCTGTCTGATTAATGAAGTGCCTCATAGATAAGTTTTCCCCTCACCCTCATGATATGAACCTCCGTCCCCTCACATGGTGCCGCCCCCCTCCCCACTAAACCACAGCGTAATTACGTCGAGGGTGGCGGGGGCCTCTTAGTGTTTATACTCTGAGAGTTGGTTATACACCCTGTGTTATGAGGACTAACGTATTTGTGATATTGGTGTACTGGTGATTCGCTGCCTTAATGACCCACGTGTAGTCAACAAGTGAAAAAATAGGTAATTTATTTTCAGTCTCCACCGGTAACGGTGGTCCCCTTCCCGCACGCGGTGTCATAGCCTCCCACCGCACACGGTGTCATAGCCTCCCACTGTACACGGTGTCATAGCCTCCCACCGCACACGGTGTCATAGCCTCCCACCGCACACGGTGTCATAGCCTCCCACCGCACACGGTGTCATAGCCTCCCACCGCACACGGTGTCATAACCTCCCACCGCACACGGTGTCATAACCTCCCACCGCACACGGTGTCATAACCTCCCACCGCACACGGTGTCATAACCTCCCACCGCACACGGTGTCAAAGCCTCTCACCACACACGGTGTCATAACCTCCCACCGCACACGGTGTCAAAGCCTCTCACCACACACGGTGTCATAACCTCCCACCGCACACGGTGTCACATCCTTTTCATGAAGATTCTCCACAAAGTGTCACGGCCCACACACAATGTAAGAGCCTCCACACGGTGTGACAGCCCCCACACGGTGTAACAGAACCCACACGGCGTGACAGCCCCCACACGGAGTGACAGCGTGTGGTGCCAAACACCCCTTGTAGGCCCTTGTAAACACTGGCAGCGTCGCTGGTGGCCCACTACACCCCACGTGGCGCCTTGTTTACCTTCAACAGCTGTTCAGCTCTCACAGCTGTTCCACCCTCACAGCTGTTTATTTTCCTCACCTGATGAACACCTTGTGGCACCAGTCTGTGTTCATCTGGTTGACGGAAGCCACCCGTTACCATGCACCATTATACACCTTATTGAATAATAATATTATTATTATTAATTATTATACAAGGAGGTATATGATGGTGTTTAGTAACGGGTGGTTTCCCCTGCAAGACTGGACGTTTTAGACCCCTGCAAGCTGGACGTTTTAGACCCCTGCAAGCTGGACGTTTTAGACCCCTGCAAGACTGGACGTTTTAGATCCCTGCAAGACTGGACGTTTTAGATCCCTGCAAGACTGGACGTTTTAGATCCCTGCAAGACTGGACGTTTTAGATCCCTGCAAGACTGGACGTTTTAGACCCCTGCAAGACTGGACGTTTTAGATTCCTGCAAGACTGGACGTTTCAGACCCCTGCAAGACTGGACGTTTTAGATTCCTGCAAGACTGGACGTTTCAGACCCCTGCAAGACTGGACGTTTTAGATTCCTGCAAGACTGGACGTTTCAGACCCCTGCAAGACTGGACGTTTCAGACCCCTGCAAGACTGGACGTTTCAGACCCCTGCAAGACTGGACGTTTCAGACCCCTGCAAGACTGGACGTTTTAGACCCCTGCAAGCTGGACGTTTTAGACCCCTGCAAGACTGGACGTTTTAGACCCCTGCAAGACTGGACGTTTTAGACCCCTGCAAGACTGGACGTTTTAGACCCCTGCAAGACTGGACGTTTTAGACCCCTGCAAGACTGGACGTTTAATACCCCTGCAAGACTGGACGTTTAAGACCCCTGCAAGCTGGATGTTTCAGACCCCTGCAAGACTGGACGTTTTAGACCCCTGCAAGACTGGACGTTTTAGACCCCTGCAAGACTGGACGTTTTAGACCCCTGCAAGACTGGACGTTTCAGACCCCTGCAAGACTGGATGTTTCAGACCCCTGCAAGACTGGATGTTTTAGACCCCTGCAAGACTGGACGTTTCAGACCCCTGCAAGATGGAACGTTTCAGACCCTAACTGCAATAAATAATTTATTGTAGTTAGGGTCTGAAACGTCCCATCTTGCAGGGGTTTGAAACATTCGGTCTTCCTATGATCTGAAACGTCCAGTCTTGCAGGGGTCTGAAACGTCCAGTCTTGCAGGGGTCTGAAACGTCCAGTCTTGCAGGAGTCTGAAACGTCCAGTCTTGCAGGGGTCTGAAACGTCCAGTCTTGCAGGGGTCTAAAACGTCCAGTCTTGCAGAGATCTGAAACGCCCAGTCTTGCAGGGGTCTGAAACGTCCAGTCTTGCAGGGGTCTGAAATGTTCAATCTTGCAGAGGTCTGAAACGTCCAATCTTGCAGGGTTCTGAAACGTCCAGTCTTGCAGGGGCCTGAAACGTCCAGTCTTGCAGGGGTCTGAAACGTCCAGTCTTGCAGGGATCTGAAACGTCCAGTCTTTCAGGGGTCTGAAAAGTCCATTCTTGCAGAGGTCTAAAACGTCCAATCTTGCAGGGGTCTGAAACGTCCAGTCTTGCAGGGGCCTGAAACGTCCAGTCTTGCAGGGGCCTGAAACGTCCAGTCTTGCAGGGATCTGAAACGTCCAGTCTTACAGGGATCTGAAACGTCCAGTCTTTCAGGGGTCTGAAATGTCCAATCTTGCAGAAGTCTAAAACGTCCAATCTTGCAGGGGTCTGAAACGTCCAGTCTTGCAGGGTTTTGAAACGTCCAGTCTTGCAGGGGTCTGAAACGTCCAGTCTTTCAGGGGTCTGAAGCGTCCAGTCTTGCAGGGGTCTGAAACGTCGAGTCTTGCAGGGGCATGAAACATCCAGTCTTGCAGGGGTCTGAAACGTCCAGTCTTGAAGGGGTCTGAAACGTCCAGTCTTGCAGGGGTCTGAAACGTCCAGTCTTGCAGGGGTCTAAAACGTCTAGTCTTGCAGGGGTCTGAAACGTCCAGTCTTGCAGGGGTCTGAAACGTCCAGTCTTGCAGGGGTCTGAAACGTCCAGTCTTGCAGGGGTCTGAAACGTCCAGTCTTGCAGGGGTCTAAAACGTCCAGTCTTGCAGGGGTCTAAAACGTCCAGTCTTGCAGGGGTCTGAAACGTCCAGTCTTGCAGGGGTCTGAAACGTCCAGTCTTGCAGGCGTCTAAAACGTCCAGTCTTGCAGGGGTCTGAAACGTCCAGTCTTGCAGGGGTCTGAAACGTCCAGTCTTGGAGGGGTCTAGTCTTGCAGGGGTCAGAAACGTCCAGTCTTGCAAAACGTCCAGTCTTGCAGGGGTCTGAAACGTCCAGTCTTGCAGGGGTCAGAAACGTCCAGTCTTGCAGGGGTCTGAAACGTCCAGTCTTGCAGGGGTCAGAAACGTCCAGTCTTGCAGGGGTCTGAAACGTCCAGTCTTGCAGGGGTCAGAAACGTCCAGTCTTGCAGGGGTCAGAAACGTCCAGTCTTGCAGGGGTCTAAAACGTCCAGTCTTGCAGGGGTCTAAAACGTCCAGTCTTGCAGGGGTCTGAAACGTCCAGTCTTGCAGGGGTCTGAAACGTCCAGTCTTGCAGGGGTCTAAAACGTCCAGTCTTGCAGGGGTCTAAAACGTCCAGCTTGCAGGGGTCTAAAACGTCCAGTCTTGCAGGGGTCTAAAACGTCCAGTCTTGCAGGGGTCTAAAACGTCCAGTCTTGCAGGGGTCTGATGCGAGATTTATCTCTGGCATTTTCATTTTCTTCCTCTTGGCGATAAAAATAAACATCGTAGTGAGTCAATTTATTTTATTCATTATTACTGTAGTATTTCGGGAATATTGTTGCGAATAGTGTTTATTATCTTGTGTTCTGAGTGTTTATTATCTTGTGTTCTGAGTGTTTATTATCTTGTGTTCTGAGTGTTTATTATCTTGTGTTCTGAGTGTTTATTATCTTGTGTTCTGAGTGTTTATTATCTTGTGTTCTGAGTGTTTATTATCTTGTGTTCTGGGTGTTTATTATCTTGTGTTCTGAGTGTTTATTATCTTGTGTTCTGAGTGTTTATTATCTTGTGTTCTGAGTGTTTATTATCTTGTGTTCTGAGTGTTTATTATCTTGTGTTCTGAGTGTTTATTATCTTGTGTTCTGAGTGTTTATTATCTTGTGTTCTGAGTGTTTATTATCTTGTGTTCTGAGTGTTTATTATCTTGTGTTCTGAGTGTTTATTATCTTGTGTTCTGAGTGTTTATTATCTTGTGTTCTGAGTGTTTATTATCATGTGTTCTGAGTGTTTATTATCTTGTGTTCTGAGTGTTTATTATCTTGTGTTCTGAGTGTTTATTATCTTGTGTTCTGAGTGTTTATTATCTTGTGTTCTGAGTGTTTATTATCTTGTGTTCTGAGTGTTTATTAACTTGTGTTCTGAGTGTTTATTATCTTGTGTTCTGAGTGTTTATTATCTTGTGTTCTGAGTGTTTATTATCTTGTGTTCTGAGTGTTTATTATCTTGTGTTCTGAGTGTTTATTATCTTGTGCTCTGAGTGTTTATTATCTTGTGTTCTGAGTGTTTATTATCTTGTGTTCTGAGTGTTTATTATCTTGTGTTCTTAGTGTTTATTATCTTGTGTTCTGAGTGTTTATTATCTTGTGTTCTGAGTGTTTATTATCTTGTGTTCTGAGTGTTTATTATCTTGTGTTCTGAGTGTTTATTATCTTGTGTTCTGAGTGTTTATTATCTTGTGTTCTGAGTGTTTATTATCTTGTGTTCTGAGTGTTTATTATCTTGTGTTCTGAGTGTTTATTATCTTGTGTTCTGAGTGTTTATTATCTTGTGTTCTGAGTGTTTATTATCTTGTGTTCTGAGTGTTTATTATCATGTGTTCTGAGTGTTTATTATCTTGTGTTCTGAGTGTTTATCTTGTGTTCTGAGTGTTTATTATCTTGTGTTCTGAGTGTTTACTATCTTGTGTTCTGAATGTTTATTATCTTGTGTTCTGAATGTTTATTATCTTGTGTTCTGAGTGTTTATTATCTTGTGTTCTGAGTGTTTATTATCTTGTGTTCTGAGTGTTTATTATCTTGTGTTCTGAGTGTTTATTATCTTGTGTTCTGAGTGTTTACTATCTTGTGTTCTGAGTGTTTACTATCTTGTGTTCTGAGTGTTTACTATCTTGTGTTCTGAGTGTTTACTATCTTGTGTTCTGAGTGTTTACTATCTTGTGTTCTGAGTGTTTACTATCTTGTGTTCTGAGTGTTTACTATCTTGTGTTCTGAGTGTTTACTATCTTGTGTTCTGAGTGTTTACTATCTTGTGTTCTGAGTGTTTATTATCTTGTGTTCTGAGTGTGTACTATCTTGTGTTCTGAGTGTTTACTATCTTGTGTTCTGAGTGTTTACTATCTTGTGTTCTGAGTGTTTACTATCTTGTGTTCTGAGTGTTTACTATCTTGTGTTCTGAGTGTTTACTATCTTGTGTTCTGAGTGTTTACTATCTTGTGTTCTGAGTGTTTACTATCTTGTGTTCTGAGTGTTTATTATCTTGTGTTCTGAGTGTGTACTATCTTGTGTTCTGAGTGTTTACTATCTTGTGTTCTGAGTGTTTACTATCTTGTGTTCTGAGTGTTTACTATCTTGTGTTCTGAGTGTTTACTATCTTGTGTTCTGAGTGTTTACTATCTTGTGTTCTGAGTGTTTACTATCTAGAATAATGACTATATTTTCTGAAAGTTATTATTTGTATTTATTATATCAATTATTTTATTTTAATTTCCATTATTAGTTTTGCTTATTATTTTCATTATTATTTCAATTATAATTCACATTATTATTATTATTATTATTGTCGGCAAGTGTTTGATCAAAGGAAGGAGAGGGGACAGGTTCAGTTGCTTGGACCAAGAGCTTGTTCTCCGCCCTCACTAGTCAGGAAATCTCTCCATGGGGCGGAAGGTCACTTAATTATAAGCCTCCTTAAATACATAACATGAAAATAAACCCAAGTGATTACCACAGTAACGCGTTTCCATAATTATCGACCATAGATTTGTTAATACAGTTATAACATCCAGTGACAAATATGAGCGAAAGTTCTACTTATTCTAAAAACTTTTTGGTGAATCTTTTTTAATCTTTTGGCCTTTTTACAAATGGGAATAGTATTGTTATAGCACTAATTGTTACACTAGTAATTAGCAGTCTATGTCCAATTTTGTTAGAAATCAAAATACCAGCTGTTAATATTGCTGAATATGTGTTCGTAATGAAAATAATCCTATGTGTAATGATCAACTATATTATCACAGGTCAGCAGTGTATCATGTTGTAAATGCTACCAAGATCAGTGGTCACGTGAGGTCATACCTGTCTAAGCTCTCTGGGAGTTAGCGTGGGCTGTTACCAAGCACCATGGCTTGTTGTAGTGTTTTAGAATCTCGGGTTCAAGTGTTGAAGAAGGAGATTCTACTTCTTCAGGAGGAAATATGAGGCTGAAGCTTCGTATAGATGAGTTTGGGAGCGAGTGTGAGAAGGATTTAGCTGGTAAGGAAGGAATGGTCACCAACAGATCCACCAGGAGGCCTGGTCACAGACCGGGCCGCGGGGGCGTTGACCCCCGGAACTCTCTCCAGGTAAACTCCAGGTAAACAGTGATAGTGGCAGCCGCTTTAAGTGGCAAGTGGTTCACAGTTCAGGAAGAAGGAAGATGAGGAGAGTTAATAGAGAAGATGTGAAGGTAGGAAATCGATTCTCTGTTCTCCAAGACGAGTGTACTTCAGTGGTTAGTGAGGTTGAAGGTACCACTGATTCCCCTGCTAATCAAGGTAAGAATATTTTAATAGTAGGCGATTCTCAAGTAAGATATATGGACCGTGCATTTTGTAACAGAGACAGAAAGGTCAGACAGAGTGTGTCTTCCTGGAGCTGGTGTTGGTGACATAGTCAGCAGGTTGGATAATATGGTAGGTAATGGGAACAAGCCCATTATCTGTCTTAGTGCTGGGGGAAATGACATTGGGAAGGGCAGGAGAGAGGAGCTGCTGGATAAGTACAGGTCAGCCATAGAAGTAGTTAGGTCTAAGGGAGGGATCCCAGTCATATGTAGCATTTTGCCTAGAAAGGGAGTGGGCAATGAATGGATGTCTAGGGCAATTGGTATAAATTGCTGGCTTGACAGGTACTGCGAGGAACTTGCAATCCCATTCATTGATAACTGGGATCTATTCTTTGGTAAACGTGATATGTATGCAAGGGATGGGGTTCATCTCTCTGGGGATGGAGTGGTTGCATTAGCCAATTCGACTGAGAGGGTAACTGATGACTTGTCTAGGAATTTAAACTGATAGATTATAGAGGTATGGGTGTTTGTGGGAAACAATCAGGCTGCAGCATTATGGTTAAAATCAGCAGTTATTACCGGGATACCTCAGGGATATGTTTAAAAAGACAATATTCAAAATAAAGTTGCTAGTAATGGCAAATCAGTTGATCAGTAAACAAAGAGAGATAGTAGAGGGCAACGAGTGACTAGTTCCCTGAAAGATAGAGAAATGCCTTCTGAATGCAACATACAGGGTTATAAACTATTCCACACTGATAGGGTCAACAGGAAGGGTGGTGGTGTGGCGATGTACGTCAGAGAAAATTTAAATTGTTGTTTTAGACTTGATATAAGATTAGAAGCATCGACCACAGAATCTGTTTGGCTACAGTTTCTCGAAGGGTGTGACAAATTAATTTTGGGCGTGATTTATAGGCACCACACCTTGATAGGGAGGGCAGTAAGCTGTTATGGGAGGAAATTCATAAGACATCTAGATATGAAAATGTTGTGATAATGGGAGATTTTAACTTTAGACAAATTGATTGGAACAATATGACAGGAAACCTTGAGTCTAGTGACTTTCTTGATACGGTTCAGGATTGCTTTTAAGAACAGGTTGTGACAGAACCAACTAGAGGCAACAATCTGCTTGACTTGGTTCTTGCCAACAAAGATTCACTAAATAATCTTGAGGTTAATGATGAGCTTGGGGAAAGTGATCACAAATCACTTAGTTTCAATATATCATGGAATTACCCAGATAACCGCAATCAAATCTCTGTCCCAGATTTTCGCTTGGCCGACTTCATGGGACTGAAAAATTACCTGGGTGGGCTAAATTGGGATGTCCTGACTATGGGTCAGGTAGGTGATCTTGGTTGCCAATATGACGTTTTTCAGAGCATAGTTCTAGCTGCCCAGACAACTTTTGTTCCGAGTAGGGAAATAAGATCTAACAAAATTGATCCCAAATGGATGAACAATAGATTAAAACATCTCAGTGGTCAAAAGAGAGGCAAATATAGGCGTATCAAAAGAGGGGATGGGCAGTTAAGAAATCAATATATTCAATTAAAGAGAGAAATAAAGAAAGGAATAAGAAAAGCAAAAAGGGATTATGAGGCTAAGGTCGCAAGGGATTCAAAGACTATCCCAAAAGGGTTCTTTCAGGTATACAGAAGTAAAATTAGGGACAAGATTGGCCCACTTAAGAGTAACAGTGATAAGAATATGTGTGAAATTCCAGGTACCTACTTCCTCTGTTTTCACCCAGGAAAATACTAGCGATATTCCTGAAATAATAGATTATGTAGAACAGGATGATAAACTATGTACGATTGCGGTAACTAGTGACATGGTCCCCAGACAAATAGAGAAACTAAAAAGCTAACAAATCCCCAGGCCCTGGTGAACTGTTTGCAAGGGTGTTAAAAGAATGTAAAGAGGAACTTAGCATACCTTTGGCTAATCTTTTTAACATATCACTACAAACTGGCATAGTGCCTTGTAAGTGGAAAATGGCAAATGTAATACCTATTTACAAGGCAGGTGACAGGTCCTTGGCTTCAAACTATAGACCAATAAGCCTTACCTCCATAGTGGGAAAATTTATGGAATCAATAATTGCCGAAGCAATTCATAGCCATCTTGACAGGCACAGATTGATTAATAAATCTCAACACGGTTTTACAAAGGGGCGTTCCTGCCTTACGAATTTACTAACTTTTTTCACTAAGGTGTTTGAGGAGGTAGATCATGGTAATGAATATGATATTGTGTATATGGACTTCAGTAAGGCTTTCAATAGTTCCACACCAGAGGCTATTGAGGAAACTCAACATAAAATCAGAGAAAACTCAGATGAGTGTGTATAAATAAACAAATGCATGTATGTGTAGTGTGACCTAAGTGTAAGTAGAAGTAGCAAGACGTACCTGTAATCTTGCATATTTATGAGACAGACAAAAGACACCAGAAATCCTACCATCATGTAAAACAATTACAGGCTTTCGCGTCACACTCACTTGACAGGACGGTAGTACCTCCCTGGGTGGTTGCTGTCTACCAACCTACTACCTATTATATATATATATATATATATATATATATATATATATATATATATATATATATATATATATATATATATATATATATATATATATATAGATGAATGGCAGAAATCACAATAAGACGCATGATCGCAAATATGATAGAAAATACCACAGTGAAGATAGGAAATGAAACCTGACCGCATTCATGGGCTTATACACATCTTCAGAATAGGAAAAAGTGGAAAGAGAAGCACATTTTATGTTAAACACTGATGTGACACCTCACTCGGAGGTGACAACACTGAGGTGACAGCACCTCACACAGTCCTGTCCTGTACATATGTTTGTCCAACATCAAGTCAAATTATATGTTAGACAAAGAACACACACTGTATTATGGCCAAAAATATTTTATTGTGATTTCTTCCATATGGGATGATCTGTAAACCCGCAGGGGGCAACACAGCGCCTGGGGAATAGGAGGCAATGAGGTTTGATCCAGGGAAAAGGGAGGTCAGCTCCAATTCACAGGATCAAAAACTCTCTACAGGCATAAAGAACATTTCCTTGGAGGAAATGTTGCATTTGAGAAAAAAAAGTTTCTTTTTTTTAACTCAGTGCCAAAAGATCATTATGCAAATAGCAGTGCCCCGGGGAAGGGTGCCATCAGGCGTTTATCCAACTTGTGATGGTGCCACAAGTTGGGTAAATAGTGCCACCAGCCCATGATTACCATCACACACCATGGGCGACATTTTTGGGGGAGCGAGGAGGGGGGGCCTCAGTGCCATCAAAATACAATGCCCGAAGCCCATTGTCCTCATATATTTGGTGCCAGGCTTACTTTTAGTGCCATGGAAAAATGGTGCCATAATATTTTTCTTTTATACAGAGACACAGAGAGGGGAGGACAATGTTCAGTTTTTTTTCATAGTCCAGAGTGGACGTTGTTGTTATTGTTGTGTTGCCTCTCTGGTGTGTTCACTACCTGGCTTCCAGCTTCTCATTACTAGTAGTGCTGTGCTGTCAAAGCTGTGTGATGGTGGGAGCACGTGGGAGCGAAGGGGCGTGCGTCAGAGCACGTGTGAAAATACGAGAGTCCTTGGGAGTACCTGGGAGATTATGGCAGTACATGGAACTGGGAGATTATGGTGATATATGGGAGTACCTGGGGGATTATGACAGTGCGTGGGAGTACGGATAAACAAATGGCAATGCATGTGGAAATATTAAAGTATATAGAAGTACGTGAGTTTATGTGAATATATGGATGTACACAAGAGTACAAAGCAGTAGTAGTACATATATATATATATATATATATATATATATATATATATATATATATATATATATATATATATATATATATATATATATATATATATATATATATATATATATATATATATATATATGCAAAACAACCACTCTGAAAGAATAGAGAAATTCCAAGCGCTTTGATAATGTGAGTAGTCACGAAAGCGCTTGGAATTTCTCTATTCTTTCAGAGTGGTTGTTTTGCATATTCTGAAATCACCTGTTTACTGTGATCTTACTGCATATATATATATATATATATATATATATATATATATATATATATATATATATATATATATATATATATATATATATATATATTGTAGGTAGTACCTAGGAAAGGCAGACGGGAAATCCGGTAGTCTAGATCGAGGAAACAATCATCGTAAACGGGTAGAAATCAGAGTGGGTGTTAGTTACAAGTGGTGTTCCACAAGGATCAGCATTAGGTCCACTGTTGTTGATCATTATACATTAATGACCTTGGCGAGGGCATAGCAAATGATATGAGCAAATTCGTTGGTATAAAAATAGGCAAGATAATTGAATCAGAGAAAAATGTCACTAAACTTCAGGAGAATATGGACAAGATCATGTCGTGATCAGAAATGTGAAAGATCCTCGGTATTGTAAACCTCAGCATTGTAAGCCTCGGTATTGTAAGCCTCGGTATTGTAAGCCTCGGTGTTGTAAGCTTCGGTATTGTAAGCCTCGGTATTGTAAACCTCAGCATTGTAAGCCTCGGTATTGTAAGCCTCGGTATTGTAAGCCTCGGTGTTGTAAACCTCAGCATTGTAAGCCTCGGTATTGTAAACCTCAGCATTGTAAGCCTCGGTATTGTAAGCCTCGGTATTGTAAGCCTCGGTATTGTAAGCCTCGGTATTGTAAGCCTCGGTATTGTAAGCCTCGGTGTTGTAAGCTTCGGTATTGTAAACCTCGGTATTGTAAACCTCGGTATTGTAAGCCTCGGTGTTGTAAGCCTCGGTATTGTAAACCTCGGTATTGTAAACCTTGGTATTGTAAACCTCGGTATTGTAAACCTCGGTATTGTAAACCTCGGTATTGTAAACCTTGGTATTGTAAGCCTCGGTATTGTAAGCCTCGTTTCGAGGTCAGGTCAGGTCAAGGTCAATATTGTCTTCATGTTGGTAGAATTACCGACAATATGTTAGGTAAAAGGACAAGTGCAACTTATGTGACATTTTACTGTGGCAACGTTTCGCTCTCCAGGAGCTTTATCAAGCCGTTATCAGTTCGTAGATTTATTTAGTACTTTATGCATTCTTGCTTCCAGTTACGTCTACTAGAAGAACCTTGTACTAGAAAATCTTCAAGAATGGTGTCTTAAGTGAATACAGTCGTGTCCTTTTCTTTCTAACATGACAGAATTCATTGAACTCTTTGCAACCAAAACCGACCCCGACACAAGCCGCGGTACGGGTGGGGTGTGAACCCATGACGAATGAATCTTAAAACTCCAGGTCATTGCGTAAACCACTGGGCCAACTGGCTACAATGTGAGTCATCCAACTAGGTGTATTTATACACCATAGGGAGGTTAGCATAGGCCACCACGTCCAGTGGTTTGTCTTCAGTCGTGATTATTACGATTTCGTGAGTCATGAACCCGACACAGTTTTGCCTTGAATATGATGTTTGGCAAATAAGTTACACATTGGAGGAAACCTTAGACGACGTTTCTGTTCGTCTTGTAACGTTTCAGCTCGGGTTGACATGCCGTCAAAAGTTGCTTCTCCGAACCGCTGGTTATTTGTGAAATATTGAAACCAGGGTAATATAACTTTAGAAGTCACTTCTACAACATCTGGGGAAATCTTTGATGAGGAAACGTTTCACCAGCCACTGGTTTCTGCTGTCTAATGATGAAAGATGTGGAGGAGTTTGATTAATCAGTTTCTTAGCCAAGAGTCCATCAATCTTGATGTATTACTACAGTATATGTCGTACTTTTATCAAGATTTATGGACTGAACACATTGACTCCAGGCTCAGGGACTCGTTACGTTAAAAGCTCATCTTCCACCATTCTCTGTATTGGACTGTAGAAGCCACTGGCTGGCGAAACTTTTCCTCAGTAAAGATTCCCAAATGTTGCACAAGTGTCATTCTTCAACTTGTCGGTTTTCTAAACCATTCACATCAAAACCCAACTTATGTTCTACACAGGATGCTTATTTCTGGAATTCCTCTCTCTGACCAAGGGAATTCATGGTCTCACTTTTTGTTAGGTTAGGTAAAGTTTGTCAGGAAACAAATTTTTTCTGAAGTGGGTCTTTGTCATATGATGACCCACAGTTGGAGCTTTTGGTCATCCAACTGAGGCCTTCGGATGGCTTACCGGTCCACCCCTTTAAACATTATGGTTGTATAATAATAATTCACTTCTAGTGTGGTGATTGGCGTTCAACGGTAGAAAGTTGGTTATATAAGAGGCGTAGGCCGTTTTCAGTTCTTAAAAGCTGCTCTGTTTGCACTCACACCTGAGGTTGTTTGAGACCGAACTTATGGAGACGCGAGTGACGGGCGCGACCATCATCTTCCAGAGAACACTGATGAATGCGGTCACCCATCACCCGATACCTGGACTGGTAAGTACATCTTTGGTTAGAATAGACAGGGACCCAAAACAAAAATATATATACATTGAGAGGTTTGCATCTTTGTGTTGTAGATAAGACTTAGATCTCAGCAACCAAGGGCCCCAAAGAAAATAAGAGAAAATGCCATTCAAATGTCAATTTTTTAACATAAATATCCATGAACTCAGATTAAGTCATAATACCTGACTGTCATTGATCTGATCCTCCCCTATTAGAAAGCCAGTAACCGGGGAGGGAGTGTTGGCCATGTCAATCTATGTATTAATGTTGGTAGAATTACATACAATATGTTAGATAAAAGGACACAAGTGCAACTAATGTGACGTTTTATTGTGACAACGATAAAGTTCCTGGAGAGCGAAACGTTGCCACAATAAAATGTCACATTAATTGCACTTGTGTTCTTTTACCAAACATAATGTCAATTTATGGACCACGGTTCGCGCCTCCGTTCCATCCTTCTATTTATTAACATAAGAACATAAGAAAGAAGGAACACTGCAACAGGCCTACTGACCCATGTGGAGCAGGTCCATGTCCCCCTGGATAAGACTAATGACCCCCCAGGATTAGCCCAATGACCCACCTAGTCTGGTCACCTCCACTCAAGGAAGGAGCACGGCACCAGACTCAGCAGCACAAGCTAGTCAGGTCCAACTCACACCCACCCACACCCACTCATGTATTTATCTAACCTATTTTTAAAACTACACAACGTTTTAGCCTGAATAACTGTACTCGGGAGTTTGTTCCACTCATCCACAACTCTATTACCAAACCAGTGCTTTCCTATATCCATCCTGAATCTGAATTTTGCCAACTTGAAACCATTGCTGCGAGTCCTCTCTTGGCTGGAAATTTACATCTCCTTTATTTATTCCTATTTTCCATTTATACACCTTGATCATATCCCCCCTAATTCTACGCCTTTCGAGAGAGTGCAGATTCAGGGCCCTCAGTCTATCCTCATAGGGAAGATTTCTGATACATGGGATCATCTTTGTCATACTCCTCTGTACGTTTTCCAGAGCATTTATATCCATTCTGTAATACGGTGACCAGAACTGAGCAGCATAGTCTAAATGAGGCCTAACCAAGGATATATAGAGTTGAAGAACAACCTGAGGACTTCTATTATTTATACTTCTAGTTATGAAGCTTTATTGCGAATACTAATGCACTGTTGTCTTGGTTTTACATTACTGCTAACCAGAACTACTAAATCCTTTTCGCAATCAGTAGTATTAAGATCTACATTATTTAGTTTATATGTGGCTTGGTTATTTAACTGTCCAACATTTAGAACTTTGCATTTGTCAATATTAAACTGCATCTGCCACTTCTCTGACCATTGCATCAGTCTATTCAAATCATCCTGGAGTGCTTTAGTGTCCTCATAAGAATGAATTGGACGGCCTATTTTGGTGTCATCAGCAAATTTGCTTATGTCGCTATTTATTCCCTCATCTATGTCGTTTATATAAATTGTGAACAACAACGGGCCTAACACTTACCCCTGAGGAACACCGCTTGTGACGTGCCCCCATTCTGATTTCTCCCCATTTATGCAAACTCTCTGCTGTCTATTTGTCAGCCATGCCTCTACCCAGGAAAAAATTTCTCCTATTCCGTGTGCCTTAATAGTTCTTGGTCTTATTACTTTTCCTTTTATATCCATGGGGAAGTGGAATAAGAATCTTTCCTCCGTAAGCCATGCGTGTTGTAAAAGTCAACTAAAATGCCGGGAACAATGGGCTAGTAACCCCTTTTCCTGTAATAATTACTAAAAAGAAGAAGAAAATTGTCAAAGTGGGAAGTCTGAATGTGCGTGGATGTTGTACAAATGATAAGAAAGAGATGATTGTGGATGTTATGAATGAGAAGAAGCTGGATGTCCTGGCTTTAAGTGAAACAAAGCTGAAGGGGATGGGAGAGTTTCAGTGGAGAGGAATAAATGGGATTAGGTCAGGGGTTTCAAATAGAGTTAGAGCTAAAGGAGGAGTAGTAATAATGTTGAAGGATAAGTTATGGCAGGACAAGAGGGACTATAAATGTATTAATTCAAGGATTATGTGGAGTAAAATTAAGGTTGGATGTGAAAAGTGGGTTATAATAAGCGTATATGCACCTGGAGAAGAGAGAAGTGTAGAGGAGAGAGAGAGATTTTGGGAAATGTTGAGTGAATGCGTGGGGAGTTTTGAACCAAGTATGAGAGTAATGGTGGTTGGGGATTTCAATGCTAAAGTGGGCAAAAATGTTGTGGAGGGAGTAGTAGGTAAATTTGGGGTGCCAGGGGTAAATGAAAATGGGGAGCCTTTAATTGAGCTATGTGTTAGCATGGTCACAGTGGTGCCTATGCTAACCTTCCTATGGTGTAGAAATATACCTAGTTGGATGAATCTTATTGTGGCTAGCTGGCCCAGTGGCTAACTCGACGGTCTAGAGTTTCGAGACTCTCTGATCGCGGGTTCTATCCCCGTCCGTGGTATGGTTTGTAGAAAGAAGTTTGGTAATGAGTAATACATATTAATGAAGAAGAGGATAAATAAATATACAAGGTGGTTTGTTAGATTATGTGTTGGTGGATAAAAGGTTGATGGGTAGGCTCCAGGATGTACATGTTTCTAGAGGGTCAAGTTGTATATCGGATCATTATTTAGTTGTAGCTACAGTTAGAGTAAGAGGCAGATGGGAAAAGAGGAAAATGGCAACAACAACCAAGAGGGAGGTGAAAGTGTATAAACTAAGGGAGTAGGAAGTTCGGGTGAGATATAAGCAACTATTGGCAGAAAGGTGTGTTGGTGCAAGTATGAGTAGTGGGGGGGTTGAAGAGGGTTGGAATAGTTTTAAAAATGCAGTATTAGAATGTGGGGCAGAAGTTTGTGGTTATAGGAGGGTGGGTGCAGGAGGAAAGAGGAGTGATTGGTGGAGTGATGAAGTAAAGGGTGTGATAAAAGAGAAAAAGTTAGCTTATGAGAGGTTTTTACAAAGCAGAAGTGTTATAAGAAGAGTAGAGTATATGGAGAGCAAAAGAAAGGTAAAGAGAGTGGTGAGAGAGTGCAAAAGGAGAGCAGGTGATAGAGTGGGAGAGGCACTGTCAAGAATTTTTAATGAAAATAAGAAAAATTTTTGGAGAGAGTTAAACAAGTTAAGAAAGCCTAGAGAACGAATGGATTTGTCAGTTAAAAACAGAATAGGGGAGTTAGTAGATGGAGAGATGGAGGTTTTGGGTAGATGTCGAGAATATTTTGAAGAACTTTTAAATGTCGATGAAGAAAGGGAAGCGGTAATTTCATGCACTGGCCAGGGAGGTATGCCATCTTTTAGGAGTGAGGAAGAACAGGATGCGAGTGTGGGAGAGATGCGTGAGGCATTACGCAGAATGAAAGGGGGTAAAGCAGATGGAACTGATGGGATCATGACAGAAATGTTAAAAGCAGGTGGGGGATATAGTGTTTGAGTGGTTGGTATTCTTGTTTAATAAATGTATGAAAGAGGGGAAAGTACCTAGGGACTGGCAGAGAGCATGTATAGTCCCTTTATATAAAGGGAAGGGAGACAAAAGAGATTGTAAAAATTATGGAGGAATAAGTTTACTGAGGATACGAGAAAAAGTGTACGGTAGGGTTATAAATGAAAGAATTAGAGGTAAGACAGAATGTAGGATTGCGGATGGGCAAGGAGGTTTCAGATTGGGTAGGGGATGTGTAGATCAAGTGCTTATATTGAAGCATATTTGTGAACAGTATTTAGATAAAGGTAGGGAAGTTTTTATTGCATTTATAGATTTAGAAGAGGCATATGATAGATTGGATAGGGGAGCAATGTGGCAGATGTTGCAAGTATATGGAATAGGTGGTAAGTTACTAAATGCTGTAAAGAGTTTTTATGAGGATAGTGAGGCTCAGGTTAGGGTGTGTAGAAGAGGGGGAGACTACTTTCCGGTAAAAGTAGGACAAAGACAGGGATGTGTAATGTCACCATGATTGTTTAATATATTTATAGATGGGGTTGTAAAAGAAGTAAATGCTAGGGTGTTTGGGAGATGGGTGGGATTAAATTATGGGGAATTAAATACAAAATGGGAATTGACACAGATGCTTTTTGCTGATGATACTGTGCTTATGGGAGATTCTAAAGAAAAATTACAAAGGTTAGTGGACGAGTTTGGGAGTGTGTGTAAAGGAAGAAAGTTGAAAGTGAACATAGAAGAGTAAGGTGATGAGGATATCAAATGATTTAGATAAAGAAAAATTGGATATCAAATTGGGGAGGAGGAGTATGGAAGAAGTGAATGTTTTCAGGTACTTGGGAGTTGACGTGTCGGCGGATGGATTTATGAAGGCTGAGGTTAATCATAGAATTGACGAGGGAAAAAAGGTGAGTGGTACGTTGAGGTATATGTGGAGGCAAAAAACGTTATCTATGGAGGCAAAGAAGGGAATGCATGAAAGTATAGTAGTACCAGCACTCTTATATGGGTGTGGAGCTTGGGTTGTGAACGCAGCAGCGAGGAGGCGGTTGGAGGCAGTGGAGATGTCCTGTCTAGTGGCAATGTGTGATGTAAATATTATGCAGAAAATTCGGAGTGTGGAAATTAGGAGAAGGTGTGGAGTTAATAAAAGTATTAGCCAAAGGGCTGAAGAGGGGTTGTTGAGGTGGTTTGGTCATTTAGAGAATGGATCAAAGAAGAATGACATGGAGAGCGTATAAATCTGTAGGGAAAGGAAGGTGGGGTAGGGGTCGTCCTCGAAAAGGTTGGAAGGATGGGGTAAGGGAGGTTTCGTGGGCGAGGGGGCTTGGACTTCCAGCAGGCGTGCATGAGCATGTTCGATGGGAGTGAATGGAGACGAATGGTATTTGGGACCTGACGATCTGTTGGAGTGTGAGCAGGGTAATATTTAGTGAAGGGATTCAGGGAAACCGGTTAATTTTATATAGCCGGACTTGAGTCCTGGAAATGGGAAGTACAATGCCTGCACTTTAAAGGAGGTGTTCGGGATATTAGCAGTTTGGAGGGATATGTTGTGTATCTTTATACGTATATGCTTCTAAACTGTTGTATTTTGAGCACCTCTGCAAAAACAGTGATTATGTGTGAGTGTGGTGAAAGTGTTGAATGATGAAAGTATTTTCTTTTTGGGGATTTTCTTTTTGGGTCACCCTGCCTCGGTGGGAGACGGCCGACTTGTTAAAATATATATATATATATATATATATATATATATATATATATATATATATATATATATATATATATATATATATTTACATATATATGCAATAAGATCACAGTAAACAGGTGATTTCAAAATATGCAAAACAACCACTCTGAAAGAATAGAGAAATTCCAAGCGCTTTCGTGACTACTCACATTATCAAGGAACTATGAAAGTGAAGCATCCAAGGAAGCTATATAAGGGGTCGGCCAGCACCTCACTATCAGATCCCACAACGGTTAAACACGTGACGCGCGGCGAGCCAACTTGGATAGGTCCTTTGCAAAACTCACCCCCAAGCTATTTATTTGTCCAGTGTATTATTAAATTCTACCCAAATTCTATTAATTATAAATGGATCTAATTTATATAAACCAAAGGAAATATTCATATTATTGTCAAAACTGCTTTTTATGAAACAAGATTCAATTATATTCCTGTCGACCATGGACTTGCTTGATACTACTTTCTCAACTTTTTGAAAATCAATTGGATGGTTAAAATCTCTTACATGAATAAATGGAGCATTGGAATCTTGTCCAGTTCTAATGCTATATTTATGTTGTTTTAATCTTAGTTCGAGATTTTTACCAGTTTGACCGTAATAAACTTTATCGCAAATTTTACATGGAATCTTATAGACACATCCATCAGCATTTTGGGGGGAATTCTTAATCAAAAGTTTTTTTACTGTATCAAGATTTTTGAATACAACTTTAATATTAAAAGTCTTAAGAAGAGAAGGCATATCAACCAAGTTTTCATGGTAAGGGAGAACCAACATATTTTTAGTTGAATAAGGCTGGTTGCCCTTTTTTGGATTATTAAAAGTGTTCCTAGCAACTTTAAAAGATTTATCAATTACATTTCTTGGGTATTTTAAATCATTACCTATTTCATAAATTTTGGATATTTCCTCATCTATGAACTCAGGACTACAAATTCGTAAAGCTCTCAAAAACATTGATGAGAAAACAATGTATATATATATATATATATATATATATATATATATATATATATATATATATATATATATATATTTATATATATATATATATATATATATATATATATATGTCGTGCCGAATATGTAAAACTGGTCAATTAGCAAGAACTCATTTAAAATTAAGTCCTTTCTAAAATTTTCTCCTATACTTTTAAAGATATATTTTTTCATTAATGTTAATGTAAAAAAATTTAATTTTGTACCAGAAGAATCTTAGAAAACTTACCTAACCTTCTTATAACAAAAAAAAAATATTTTAGCCTAACCCAACTAAATATATTTTAGATTTGTTTACAATAATTTAATACTAAACAAACACAGTGAAATATATTTTTTTCGTTAGGTTCAGAATGATATTGGTGAAATTATTGCATACACAAAGTTTCGCTTGTCCTATATGGCAAGATGAACGTTGCTGCTATTTAAGCCAAGATCGCAAGTTCTGCCTATTCGGCACGACATATATATATATAATATATATATATATATATATATATATATATATATATATATATATATATATATATATATATATATATATATATATATATATATATATACAATCAATACTAAGATTACATTTTTAGATTATTTCTTGCCTGCACGTTTACTAATACACAGAACAAGACTGGAGGAGCACTTCAGATGACCTACTGACCTATACCTAGCAATTCTTTCTCAAGTCCAACCATTTACACAGACATTTATCCAACTTATTGCTACAGTTACCTAAGGAATTTACTAACAGTACCCAAGGAAATATTAAAGCTGCGCAAGATTCACTGAAGCTACACCACTTCCATTATGAAAGTTAAGACACACATGCAACATCTGGATATCTTTATTGTAGACGTTTCGCCATCCAGTGGCTTTATCAATACAGATTCTAGGACATAATTGGAAGACAGTAGAACTATATACAAAAGATGAGGTAATCAGTCCCTCAGCCTTGGAGTTAGTGTTCACAGCATCGTGGTGGAGGAGAATCTGGAGCAAAGGCAAGAAGACTGGCGGTTATATATATTTTATACCTTTCTTGCACAGTTCCATTATCCTTATTATATTTCAGTTTATGGCGAAACGTTCAACTTTTAGGGGAAGTTACTGCGCTTAGGAAATGAGAGGTAATACATGTCTTGCCGAATAAGTCAAACAAGCGAGTTTGGACTAAAAAATTAAGGGTCATTTCTGCCGAATAAGAAGAGTAAAAATTTATTTATGCTGTAAATCTCCGAAATTCGATCTGAGTATAACGAAAAAAATATCCAGTGAAGAGAAGGATTACTCCAGTTTCATGACTCAACAAATCAACAGTCTTTCACCAGTCTCAAGCTGTGATTGGGATGACTGACGTAGTGGATGACAGAAGTTAACATAGACGTCTGAGTGAGTGGAAGATGATGGTGTTGGTCGCTCTGAAGGAATACTGCCTCATACTTTGATATATTGATCATTTATCAGGGATATTGTTGCTTCAGGATGTGTCGGGGAGGCTGGTGCCGAGACGTACTGCCTCTTACTGTAATGTATTGGCCACTCACAAGCTATAATAACCTTCTTACAAGATAGTATGGCCGGCGCTCCATAAGCAATCTCCTGGGTACGTTATCTCTCTGTTACATCGTTGAGCTTTCAGGCTACAGTAAGAGGTTATGCTTTATCCAGTCTCAGCTCATTTAAAGGCTGAGTCGTTATCCTGCCTCAGCCCTACAAACAACGAAATGTTATCCTGCCTCACCTACCTCACTTTCCTGCTGTGTGGACGAGGTCACACGATAACCTGGGATTGTGACTTGTTCTGCTGCGCTGGTGACGTCAGGTGAGGCCTGGTGAGGTCAGGTGAGGCCTGGTGAGGTCAGGTGAGGACTGGTGAGGTCATGTGAGGACTGATCAAGCATGATCATAATACTGCAGTAGTAGAGTATACCGATGCTATATAAATAAAACACACAAAGCGGTTTATAGTATTTTAAGGCGTTTCGTCCACTAGTGACATCAACAGTTCTTGAACTGATGAAGTTTCTGTGGGCGAAACGTCTTCACAGTTGAATGTCATAATCAGCAGTGTCTTATTTACATGCAGAACATAGGAGAATGGTTTAACGAAGTTAGCAGTGCTTTGGTTTTACTCTAGAAAAGGTATTCTGAGGAGATTAATCAATATGCTAATAAACTCTGAGTTCTCCTCTAGAAGTATAGACTGAGAGAAGCTGAAGGTGTTTGTGTAAACAGTGACATCTTAGGGGCAAATTGTAGGTTGGTTAAGTAGCAGTCTTACAGATTACACGAGGATCTGCATGTCACCTACACATCATCAGTGAAATATACTTAAAGAAATAAACATATTGCGGTATTTTTCACTCAGTGAAAAATACTGCATAATGTGTACTGAGATATACTCCTCTGGGGTTGTGCTGTCCTAAAGACGGTAGGATGTGAATGTGTCGAGTTTGAAGAGACTGGGGTTGCAGGGAGACGTTGCGGGGAATTCCAATAGAACACAGGACTTTAGTTTACATGAAGGTGGCTTGAGCAACACTCGGTGTTGCCCACATACAAATCTTGTTAACACGGTGGTAACACCGGTATACAGTAGTGTGCAAATTAATTGGAACAGGAGTAAATTTTGTGATTATATCACAATGTCTGTTTCCGGCTTAATGAGGTTCGGGTTATTTACTTTCCAAAAGAGTTTTCTACTGACTTCTGGCAACCATACAACTGTAGTGCTACCCTGCGACTCTCGTCAGTGCTACAACAGCTGTTGTTCTGTAAAGCAATTTCTGCCAGCATGCTCCGTGAGTGAATGTGGTTTTGTCAAATTCTTCTCTTCAGTTCATAATTACTGCTGAAAATCATGAATATTACATCTAGGAAGCGTGCAAATATTGTAGCTCTTAGAAAACATGCTGACTTGAGTATCAGACAGATCGCCCAAAATTTGAGACTAGCAAAGCCAACTGTTGGTCGGATTCTGAAGAGAGCTGACGGCACTGGTGATTGTGGAGCGCTGCGCCGAGGAAAATGTGGAAGAAAACGCAAGACAACACCACACAATAGTATGAAGGATCCAAAGAAAAACCAGCAAAAATCTACAGAGAGATTTGGTTTCAGCTGGCGTAAATGTTGGTTCTTCAGCCATTCGACAAAGGCTCCTTGAAGTTGGCATAACTGCCAGAAAGCTGGTAAAGAACATTTATTGACTGCTGATATGAAGAAAAGCAGATTAGGGGGGGGGGGAAGGGGCACTCGTTCATAAGGGATGGATGACAGATGAATGGAGAAAAGTTATATATTCAGATGAGGCGCATTTTGAAGTACATGGGTACAGGTCAGTGGTAGTGAGACGGAGCAAAGACGAACCTCTTGGGAATGAACACATTCAACAAGTGCCAAAACACCCACCTAAGACGTTTTTTTGGGGTAGTTTTACTGGCAAATGTCCTGGACTGCTTGATATTATTGAGGGAGAGATGAACAATGACAAATACAAGACAATCCTGACAACTCATTTCCCTCTCCATTATTGACAGATACGCTCCTAATGGAGAAGGTAATAGCCAACAGGATCTTGTTTCATGCCACACTTCCAGAAAAATGCTGAGATGATTTGAAGATAATGGTCTAAGCGTTCTAAAGTGGCCTGGAAACTCTCCTGACCTCAACCCAATTGAGAATCTATAGGCAATAACCAAACGCAGGATCGTGAAACAAGACTGTTCAACTGTGGATAAGCTAATTTCTGCTGTTATTAGAACTACCACGACGAAGAAATTGAAAAAAATGTGTTCAGTATTGATTGATTCTATACCAAAGCGTGTAGCAATATTTATAAAAGCAAAAGGTAGTCATATCTCATATTAAACCAATTATCTGTCATATCATTGCCGGGTATTTTTCAAATAAACATTATTTTTTCCATACAAATGTTTTATTTCATCACTATCCTAATTAATATGCACACCACCGTAGTTGTGGATCTGCGACTGCAAGGACAGTGTTTTGATCTCCAGTACACCTTGAATAATTTTGATAAGACACATGTACAACAGTTAGGCATCTTTTATGAAACGTTTCGTCTACGCAGTAGGCTTCTTCAGTTACAAACAGAGAAGGCAACAGAAGCAGTAGAGATGAAAGATGATGTAATCTTGTCTATCACCCAGGGAGACGTAGTTATGAAGTGGTCAGTCCCTCAGCCTGTCACCGTATGGCCACATTTTCATTTCAGTATAGAGTATGAGTTTAAGTTTTGTTACATCTGATGCTGCTCAGCGCATCCCCATCCCGCCTGGAGGCATTATAAGAGGTGGGCCAGATTGTGATGGTGGGCCAGACTGCGATGGTGGGCCACACTGCATGGTGGGCCACACTGCGATGGTGGGCCAGACTGTGATGGTGGGCCAGACTGTGATGGTGAGTTCGCATTCATGTAGAATGAAGATTTGTCTTTACCACAGAAAATATCGTGAATTCTTCCTGAAACAGAGCAAATCTGATTACTTCACCCTTTTCCAGACGCTGTATGATGCCTATTGATTCATCCACTTACTGAAGAAGATCCCAGAAGGGGATCGAAATATACAGACCCACTAGTCTTCTGTGTTTCTGTCTCTATGTGGATTATTACTGAGCACTGACAAGTGTTCCACAAGTGTTCATTACGCTTTAGTAATATATATATATATATATATATATATATATATATATATATATATATATATATATATATATATATATATATATATATATATATATATATATATATGTGTGTGTGTGTGTGTGTGTGTGTGTGTGTGTGCAAACACCTGGTGTCTCCCACTGACGTAGGACGACAGAAAAAAAGAGAAAAAGCACTCACTATCATTCATTCAATCGCTGTTGTACCAGAAGCTTCTTGAGATCACAGTTCAGATATCCTTCAGTATCAGAAGCAACGGTAACAACACTAACATTAATAACAAGGAACTGTAGCAGTATGATAAACACACTTGGTGCAGAATTAACCACTGGTGTGAAGACTTGGTAAAGCTCTACCGAGAGGGAAACTTAGAGTAAATTTTTTTTTTAACATTCTATCACCAAAAGTCATGCCATACTTGTCGGCAGTCCCAGCCATCCAGCACAGCGCAAGCAGCATCCGCAGCTCCTGGGAAGGATCTAGAAACTCTCCTCGGACTCCGAAATCGACTTGGCTAATACATCTGCCTGGCCATCGCTATATATCTTCCAATAGCCAGGTACCCCGATCAAGGTGATTGATCCTTCGCATTTCTTTAGCTTACTGAAAATATCGCCTTGGATTTCATGGTTCTGGGTGGATTTGGACTTTATAGGTGGTAAGGCAGACATGAAGTAAGAAAAAGTGATTTGCGTAGTCAATAACTCGAAGCTCAGTGGAAAAGAAAGCTGTGTGCTTCGGTAAACGATTCCTGAGGGACCGTTCAATCGACGACCACTAACAATCACGATCACTCGTCTTGCAGCTGGCCATCAGCCTCTTGTTGGCCCGCTAGTGTGATCTTGACGACTAGGCTTGGTGTGGTATTGACCCGCTGTGGTGTGGTTTTTGACGACCTAGCCTGGTGTGGTTTCGAAGACCAGGTCTGTTGTGATAATATCGACCAGGTCTGTTGTGATAATGTCGACAAGGTCTGATGTGGCCTTCAAGACCAGGTCTCGTGTGGTCTTGACAAGCAAATCTGGTGTAGTCTTGAAGATCACGACTGGTGTTGACATCAAAGGAAGTCAGCAACTTTTACTCCCAATTGCTTCCACATGATCAGAAGAGCCTTTGACGAGTCGGTATCATCCTCGGTACCTTGAACGAGGAACCTTACTCTGGGTGGCAGATAGTAGCAGCAGCAGCAGCAGCAGCAGCAGCAGCAGCAGCAGCAACAACAACAATAATAACAACAACAACCTGATGGACCACACCATCTACTGGGAAGCTCAGTTTGAGAACTGACCGCAGGAGCGATGGCCCTTTCTTCGGTAAGCTCATCACTAAGTTACAAAAATCTTAAATGTGACGATTGTCCTCACTTAAGTCTTTTATTTTTACAATCATATACACGCTATGAGAGATATCATACTGTAGCCCATTACTAACAATATTCCAATTTAAACGCTGCCTACTTTTTCTCGGCCACCTCATTGCCTACGATATCCCAACCGTTTTTAACATTCTTTTAGTAGTTAACTTATTTTTTTAAGTTTATGAGACTTAATCTAACGTCATCAATTATTCAGTAAATGAGGTCAATATCAGAAGGGTTAATCTAATTTAAATTGACCATAATACCACGCCCGCAGAAAACTGGCGCGCTAAAAAAAAAAAAAAAAAAAAAAGGCAAGTCGGAGATTAATGGTATAAAAATTCCGACACGGTGGAATAAACAAACATAGTGTTAAGAGATTATTAACAACTTTGTAATTTGACAATGGTCGAGGACGGACCGAAACGTCATCATAGATTCCTCTCCTAAATGCAAGTTTTTGATAACTTATATATCAGATAGTTTATTGGAACAGTAAAAGATGCATCGAGATAATTTAAGGTTTTGCTACCTCTCTGGTGTTCCAGCGAGGCGAGGGACTGGAACAGAAATTGTCTGGGAAACTGAGGCTACAAATCCCCCTCAAGAAGAAAGACTCAGAAGTGAGCACACAGATAATACAAATACTTTATTTCTTTTCTGCAGTAGGCCTATACAGATAATGTAGCTCACATGTAGTACAACAATGTTAGGCACAAAAGAAAGCCACTAGAATGCGCTACATTTCGTTCCTAACACATCTCCAGAATAACCTCAGCAAATGCTAGCTTGGTAAATCTAGGATACTGTTTCAGGAATATCATATACATACGACGTATGTCAGCCATTTTGGTGTATGCAGCACTAACATGGAACAAACGCCCGATGAAGAATGCCAAGAAACTAGAGGAATTGCAATTATAAGCAACAAGACTGATCCCGGAGGCAAGTGGAATGAGCCATGAAGACTAAAGGGAACATTACGACATTAGATAGAAGAACCAGGCGAGACATAACAACATACAGTATGCAAATAGGACTTGGTAGAGTGGACAATGATGAATTGTTAAAAAGGTGGAGACGGGTACACGAAGGCACAGTTGGAAGTTAGAAAGTGATGGAACAAAAACGCACAATACTCAAATAACTCTCACATAGTAGAAGCGTATGACGACGTTTCGGTCCGACTTGGACCATTAATTAGTGTGTGAGTAGTTAATGGTCCAAATCGGACCATAATGTCATACGTTTCGCTCTCCTATATGCGTATTATTTTTCCATTAGAAAGAGATGAGTGGTTTTTCTAGCCATAGAGTGATCGGAAAGTGGAATGACTTGGACGATGTAATGAAGGCAAGCTAGGAGGGAGTAAACACAGCAAGAGGCCAGGAGCAGAGAACCAACTCCTGCAACAACAAATAGGTAGAAGCCCTACAGGACCTTACGGTATTGTTGGAGATCCCTCTGGAACCTTCATGGTATCACTCAACTTCCTGGAAAGATAATACAGAGAAGTAATACAAGGGCTTAGCTCAATTTTGTGTGAATATTAAATCATAATGGAGGAATATCTCGTGTAAGCAAAGTTATAAACGCCCGCAGGAGACACCTCTCACACCTGATCACCTGCTCGTCGTCTCGTAAAGTTTACCTCGGCTGCAAGAGGCTCCTTTTTCCTGCCAGCGATGCACGCTCCAATAAAGACGTTTTTCTCTACTCAATCGCATCATCTTTGCTGTTATTCTGGAGGAGCTGGTGGGTGCGAGAGGAAACATAAAGGAATATTGTGTTGCTTTCTGCCGCATGGATCAAAGTACAATCACTCCTTTGTCATTCTCATGCCGCCGCATCTCCCAACCATCAAGTGAGTTGGGATTGTTACTGAGTCTGATACCTTTATTATAATGGTTGTTGTTGATGTTGGCGATGTTGCAACTGCCGCTGGTGTTGCTGCTACTGCTGGTGTTGCAACTGCTGCTGGTGTTGCTGCTACTGCTGGTGCTGCAGCTGCTGCTGGTGTTGCAGCTGCCGCTGGTGTTGCAGCTGCCGCTGGTGTTGCAACTGACGCTGGTGTTGCAACTGACGCTGGTGTTGCAGCTGCTGCTGGTGTTGCAGCTGCTGCTGGTGTTGCAGCTGCTGCTGCTGAGGGTAGCAGCAGACACTGGTGACCTTGGTGAGGTTGGTGGCGGTGATGAAGGGGCTGGTCTTGGGGAAAAGGCCTCTTTGCGATAGGAATATTAATATATTTGAAAAAAAATGGATGTTTTGCTTTATATTTAAAAAAAAGGCATAAATCAAGTAATATTTTGGTTAAATATCACGTCAACGGTTTTTCTAAGTTGAGTTATTTCGGTTTACCATAACATAACATTGCTGCCGTCTGGTTATTTAATGTAACTTTGTTAGTTTATGGGCTATTCGTGTGCCATTTTATTATTTTTTATTAAATATGTAACTATCAGTTACATACTTAATAAAAGATACAAGATACAAGACTAATTTTAGCCATTTGAGGTAAAAAAAATCTTTATTTGCAATTATTTTAAAAGTTATTCGGCTCTTAGTAGGAATTTCATTATTTATTGAACAACTATTATTATTATTATTATTATTATTATTATTATTATTATTATTATTATTATTATTATTATTATTATTATTATTATTATTATTATTATTATTCTATTAACATACAATAAAACATTGTTCTTCAGTTTTGTGACATTTTTACTAAAATCCCCATCCGAATATTTTATTTTCTTGTTCTTTAAATTTCGATAAAAAATTGTGTTCAAAATTTTCATTGAGTTTTTAAACGTTATGATGTGTTCCCATGCTTTAATGGTCATAAAAATTAATTTGGCCTATTTTTAATAGTGTAGATTCACCTGCAACCATTTTCTCCATGTCCTGTTTCCCTGTACACTTCATGAATGGTGGTATGTCAACCAAGAATATATTTGGGGATATCGTCATGTTTGTAGGATTGTGTGGTCCAGTGGTATACCTGGAGTATATACCTAGAGAGGGTTTCGGGGGTCAACGCCACAGCGGCCCGGTCTGAGACCAGGCCTCGTGGTGGGTTAGGGTCTGATCAGCCAAGCTGTTATTGTTGGTCTATAACCAGTTTGGTGGCTCTTGCAGAGCTGGGTTCATTGATAAGCGTCTTCGGAGGCTTCTTACTTTATTTGCAAAGTCGTGGTGGGTACACAGGCTTGTGTGTTAAGTGCCCATGGCCTGGGAGGGCCATGCCCACGAGGGAGACAGGGAGTAGGACTGTTGACTGTTTCTATGCCGCTGAGTGAGTGCGACTGGGACCAGCATTCCACTGACTTGGGCAGGCCTAGAGGGCAGCACCTGAGTGCCGCAAAATATGAACTAAGCTGGCAGACAGCATAGGCTGTCTGTGCAGACAGTGCAGGCTGTCTACATTTGCTCGGCCACCTACCTCATGTCGTCCCGACGCGACAATACTGGTGGTAAAAAAAAACTCGGTCTCTCTCTCGTAGGAACAGGGCACAGAACACAAAATAAAAAACATTGTATATATATATATATATATATATATATATATATATATATATATATATATATATATATATATATATATATATATATGTATATATATGTCGTGCCGAATAGGCAGAACTTGCGATCTTGGCTTAAATAGCAACGCTCATCTTGCCATATAGGACAAGTGAAAATTTGTGTATGCAATAATTTCGCCAAAATCATTCTGAACCTAACGAAAAAATATATATTTCACTGTGTTTGTTTAATATTAAATTACTGTAAATAAATCTAAAATATATTTAGTTGGGTTAGGCTAAAATAAATTGCGCTTGTTATAATAAGGTTAGGTAAGTTTTCTAAGTTCCTTTTGGTGCAGAATTATAAATTTTTACATCAACATTAATGAAAATAATATATCTTTAAACGTATAAGAGAAAATTTTAGAAAGGACTTAATTTTAAATGAGTTCTTGCTAATTGACCAGTTTTACATATTCGGCACGACATATATATATATATTATATATATATATATTATATATATATATATATTATATATATATATATATTTATTATATATATATATATATATATATATATATATATATATATATATATATATATATATATTTATTTATATATATATATATTTATTTATTTATTATTAAGAAAAAGAGGATAAATAAGTATACACGATATGATGTAGGGCGAAATGACAGTAGTTTGTTGGATTATGTATTGGTAGATAAAAGACTGTTGAGTAGACTTCAGGATGTACATGTTTATAGAGGGGCCACAGATATATCAGATCACTTTCTAGTTGTAGCTACACTGAGAGTAAAAGGTAGATGGGATACAAGGAGAATAGAAGCATCAGGGAAGAGAGAGGTGAAGGTTTATAAACTAAAAGAGGAGGCAGTTAGGGTAAGATATAAACAGCTATTGGAGGATAGATGGGCTAATGAGAGCATAGGCAATGGGGTCGAAGAGGTATGGGGTAGGTTTAAAAATGTAGTGTTAGAGTGTTCAGCAGAAGTTTGTGGTTACAGGAAAGTGGGTGCAGGAGGGAAGAGGAGCGATTGGTGGAATAATGATGTAAAGAGAGTAGTAAGGGAGAAAAAGTTAGCATATGAGAAGTTTTTACAAAGTAGAAGTGATGCAAGGAGGGAAGAGTATATGGAGAAAAAGAGAGAGGTTAAGAGAGTGGTGAAGCAATGTAAAAAGAGAGCAAATGAGAGAGTGGGTGAGATGTTATCAACAAATTTTGTTGAAAATAAGAAAAAGTTTTGGAGTGAGATTAACAAGTTAAGAAAGCCTAGAGAACAAATTGATTTGTCAGTTAAAAATAGGAGAGGAGAGTTATTAAATGGAGAGTTAGAGGTATTGGGAAGATGGAAGGAATATTTTGAGGAATTGTTAAATGTTGATGAAGATAGGGAAGCTGTGATTTCGTGTATAGGGCAAGGAGGAATAACATCTTGTAGGAGTGAGGAAGAGCCAGTTGTGAGTGTGGGGGAAGTTCGTGAGGCAGTAGGTAAAATGAAAGGGGGTAAGGCAGCCGGGATTGATGGGATAAAGATAGAAATGTTAAAAGCAGGTGGGGATATAGTTTTGGAGTGGTTGGTGCAATTATTTAATAAATGTATGGAAGAGGGTAAGGTACCTAGGGATTGGCAGAGAGCATGCATAGTTCCTTTGTATAAAGGCAAAGGGGATAAAAGAGAGTGCAAAAATTATAGGGGGATAAGTCTGTTGAGTGTACCTGGTAAAGTGTATGGTAGAGTTATAATTGAAAGAATTAAGAGTAAGACGGAGAATAGGATAGCAGATGAACAAGGAGGCTTTAGGAAAGGTAGGGGGTGTGTGGACCAGGTGTTTACAGTGAAACATATAAGTGAACAGTATTTAGATAAGGCTAAAGAGGTCTTTGTGGCATTTATGGATTTGGAAAAGGCGTATGACAGGGTGGATAGGGGGGCAATGTGGCAGATGTTGCAAGTGTATGGTGTAGGAGGTAGGTTACTGAAAGCAGTGAAGAGTTTTTACGAGGATAGTGAGGCTCAAGTTAGAGTATGTAGGAAAGAGGGAAATTTTTTCCCAGTAAAAGTAGGCCTTAGACAAGGATGTGTGATGTCACCGTGGTTGTTTAATATATTTATAGATGGGGTTGTAAGAGAAGTAAATTCGAGTGTCTTGGCAAGAGGCGTGGAGTTAAAAGATAAAGAATCACACACAAAGTGGGAGTTGTCACAGCTGCTCTTTGCTGATGACACTGTGCTCTTGGGAGATTCTGAAGAGAAGTTGCAGAGATTGGTGGATGAATTTGGTAGGGTGTGCAAAAGAAGAAAATTAAAGGTGAATACAGGAAAGAGTAAGGTTATGAGGATAACAAAAAGATTAGGTGATGAAAGATTGAATATCAGATTGGAGGGAGAGAGTATGGAGGAGGTGAACGTATTCAGATATTTGGGAGTGGACGTGTCAGCAGATGGGTCTATGAAAGATGAGGTGAATCATAGAATTGATGAGGGAAAAAGAGTGAGTGGTGCACTTAGGACTCTGTGGAGACAAAGAACTTTGTCCTTGGAGGCAAAGAGGGGAATGTATGAGAGTATAGTTTTACCAACGCTCTTATATGGGTGTGAAGCGTGGGTGATGAATGTTGCAGCGAGGAGAAGGCTGGAGGCAGTGGAGATGTCATGTCTGAGGGCAATGTGTGGTGTGAATATAATGCAGAGAATTCGTAGTTTGGAAGTTAGGAGGAGGTGCGGGATTACCAAAACTGTTGTCCAGAGGGCTGAGGAAGGGTTGTTGAGGTGGTTCGGACATGTAGAGAGAATGGAGCGAAACAGAATGACTTCAAGAGTGTATCAGTCTGTAGTGGAAGGAAGGCGGGGTAGGGGTCGGCCTAGGAAGGGTTGGAGGGAGGGGGTAAAGGAGGTTTTGTGTGCGAGGGGCTTGGACTTCCAGCAGGCATGCGTGAGCGTGTTTGATAGGAGTGAATGGAGACAAATGGTTTTTAATACTTGACGTGCTGTTGGAGTGTGAGCAAAGTAACATTTATGAAGGGATTCAGGGAAACCGGCAGGCCGGACTTGAGTTCTGGAGATGGGAAGTACAGTGCCTGCACTCTGAAGGAGGGGTGTTAATGTTGCAGTTTAAAAACTGTAGTGTAAAGCACCCTTCTGGCAAGACAGTGATGGAGTGAATGATGGTGAAAGTTTTTCTTTTTCGGGCCACCCTGCCTTGGTGGGAATCGGCCGGTGTGATAATAAAAAAAAAAAAAATAAATAATTTATTTATTATTATCACACCGGCCGATTCCCACCAAGGCAGGGTGGCCCGAAAAAGAAAAACTTTCACCATCATTCACTCCTTATATATATATACATGGAAAAAAACTTCCTACAGGGAGGGAAGAAAAAAACATGTGGGGTGTGCTAAACATCGTGGTCATAGACAGTGAGCGTCGAAGGGCATCACTGCACGCCTTCCTGCGTTTGGACAGATACTGCAAAACAGGAGACATTGCTGCGGCTGAGCTATATGTAATGAGGTACTATCTCCTCTAGAACGGTGAAGCAGTCATCGTAGGAGTCACTGCAGGTTTCACTCAACCTGGGGAATGATATGCTGGTGCCCTCGAGTGAGGCGTCGACAAAACTCGGCAACTGGGCAGGACTTCTGGCAAGCGACTCAGGAGGGCACTTCTCGACTGGTGCTGTCGCTGGGCTGTCACTGCCGGCGAGCGTGGAGTAAGTCGTGGAGCGAGTCGTGGCAGAGACAACTGGGCGAAACATCTGGGAGTCGTGACATGCACCAAACTGCAGTGAGCGGGCTAGCAGTCAAAGTGACATCATCTTTGTGCAGGAGCTCACTGAAGCTTGTGACACGAGGCTGACACAGTACCTGCCGACAGGGCTTAAACTGCGGCTTGACGAGTGTCATTCTCTCGACAGTTGGAGTTATAGCAGAGGTTAGCCTAAGCTTCCCCAGACTTGTTTCTCTACATATAACTGCACTCTGACGGTCTGGAGGTGAAGTGAAACAAATTTCGATGGGAATCGTAGCAGGTACGATTCTGCAGAACATCTATGAGCGACGAGCATAAAAGCTTTCTGTACAAGGGGCTCATATGCTCAGGGCTGACTAATATCAGCTGTCAAACGCGGTGGTTACACCGGGTGACAATACAAGGTGCTACTCAGGGGTCTGGCCGCAGACCTCACTGGACACACGGAAAACTTTACACACCCGCGGTACATGCTGCACAACATGGCTTAACTAGCAAATGATGCTTTTCTGTGCACAAAATTGACATTAAGCTATACACTAACATGTGAGAACACTGACTGAGAGGAATTAATTAACACACGACATATATCTTCTCTCAATCTTCTTGACAATACTGACATAATTACTGAAACACTCGATGTGACATGTGATGTCAGGTGTGACGTCGCGAGGTGACATCAGCAGCATTGTGACATCAGACATCTCGAAGTGACGTCAGCAGACGTCTCGAGGTGACGTCAGACAGACATCGTGACGTCATGAAGTCAGGCAGCAGCATCGGTGACGTCAATGTGATGCGGGCAGCAGATCACAGCATGTGGCCTGGGACGTCTGGCTCGGTAGATCACGTGGCTCGTAGATCCACGTGGCGTCGCCAACACCTCACGTGGCATCGTGATCTACGTGGCATGCTGATCCACGTAGCTTCGAGTGGCCTCTGGCACTGGGATACACAGCTCTGGCAATGAATTCACACGGAAAACAGCAGAAAACCACAGCAGAGGGAGTGATGGCATTGTGGTGTATGGTAGTGTGTTCGCAGGGAGCATGAGCGAGTGTATGGGCAGGGAGGATCTGGCCACTTCTTCCTCTCCCACCCACAAAACGGCGAGATACTCACACTGGATGCAGAAATCACTACAAACTCACCTCTGGCTTGCTGAAATAGCTGTGCTGAGCTGAACAACAGTAGCAACATACAAGTGATGCTGATCACGTGACTTGAAAACAGCATGGGACGCTGTGGCGCGGAGTCACAGGGACACCACTTATATTTCTCGAAGAAATTTGGGAAATTTCGGCCAAATCCTGCTTGTACCTGTGTTTGGATGCTGAAAGATGCAGACACGATATCCTGCAGACAGGATAACTCGTTGAGAGACGGATGCTTGTTGTATAGGGTGATGAAGTGAACAACTTCATTCCTTCCTCTCTCTGGGCAAACACAACTGCTGCGACCACCGCTTCCCACCAATGTGAACGAGATTATTTGGAAAGCTGAAAGCGGGGTTCAATGATAAGTGGTTCCAGGACACTTCTTTTAACTGTAGTATCTGGGGTGGCCATGCCGTGTGTTAAGTCCCCATGGCCCGGGAGGGCCATGGCAGCGAGGAGATAGGAGTCACCCTGTTGACTGCTTGGCGGCTGAGTGAGTGTGAGTGGGACCAGCGTCCCACTGACCTGGGCAGGCCTAGAGGGCAGCACCTGAGTGCTGCGAAATATGAACTAAGCTGGCAGACAGCATAGGCTGTGCAGACAGTACAGGCTGTCTACAGACCGCACGCAAACTGACGTACGAGCCACAGCCAGCCTGATCAGGTACTGACTTGAGTTGCCTGTCCAGTGCCTTCTTGAAGACAGCCAGATGTCTATTGGTAATCCCCCTTATGTATACTGGGAAGCAGCTGATCAGTCTTGGGGTCCTGACACTTATTGTGTTGTGTCTCAGTGTACTCGTGCAGCCCCTGCTTTTTAAGGGAATGTTGCATCTCCTGCCGAGTCTTTTGCTTTCTTAGGGAGTGATTTTCGTGTGCAAGTTTGGTATTAATCCCTCTAAGATTTTCCAAGTGTGTATTATCATATATCTCTCTCGCCTGCATTCCAGTGAATACAAATCAAGGGACTTCAACCGTTCCCAGTAATTTAGGTGCTTTATCGTACTTGTGTGGGCCGTGAAAGTTCTTTATACACTCTTCAGGTCAGCAATTTTGCATGCCTTGAACGGGGTAGTTAGTGTACAGCAATATTTCAGCCTTAAGAGAACAAGCAATTTGAAGAGAATCATCATGTGCTTGGCATCCCTAGTTTTGAAGGTTCTCATTATCCATCCTATCATTTTTCTAGCAGATGCGGTAAATACATTGTTGTTGTCTTTGAAGGTGAGATCCTCTGACATTATCACTCCCAGTTCCTTCACATTACTCTTTCGCTCTATTGTATGGTTAGAATTTGCTGTGTACCCTGATACAGTTTTAATTTCCTGAGTAGCTGAAATTTTTCTTCATTGAACTTCATATTGTTTTAAGTGGAGCATTTGAAGATTTGGCTCAGGTCCGCTTGGAGTCTTGTGGTGTCTTCGATGGAGGACACTGTCATCCCAATTTGGGTGTCATCTGTAAAGACACGGAACTATGGCTTACATCTCTGTCTATGTCAGATATGAGGATGAGTAATAGGATGAGAGCGAGCACTGTGCCTTGTGGAACAGAGCTTTTCACCGTAGCTGCCTCAGACTTTACTCTGTTTACTATTACTCTTTGTGTTCTATTTGTTAGGAAGTTATTGATTCATCTACCAACTTCATCTGATATTCCTTCATCACTCATTTTGTGCGCTATTATACCATGGTAGCACTTATCAAAGGCTTTTGCAAAGTCTGTGTATACTACTGTGTATACAGAGTTCATTTTTTCTAGGCAAAGGTTCGGATCCGTGTTGTTTAGGATATCTTCCCAGCTTGTTTCATTTAGGACATGGTTACCTTGTTCCCATTGTATGTTTTTGTTACTGAAGTTTATTATGTGAAGACACCCTCATGACTGATCACATTATGCTGGTCAGGAGCCCTGTACATACATGTCTGTACGTCTATTATGTTGTGATCTCAGTGTATTGTCTTCGATACGGTTATATTACGTATCAGATCGTCATTGTTAGTGAAGATGAGGTCCAGCGTATTTTCTAGTATTGTAGGCTCTAATATTTCCTGGTGTAAGGTGAATTTGGTGCAGAGATTTAATAGCTCGTGTGTGTGTGTGAATTTTCATTTGAGCTGCCTTTGGGGTGATCTCTGCTAAAATATTCGCTACACTCCTCCATTTTAGGTGCTTCAATTTGAAATCTTGCAGTAGCAAGTTGTTTGGGACAGGAGTTGAGAGATTTTTCCAGACAGTGATCAGTTTTCAAAAACTGTTCCTGGAATTGCTGGGAAGTTGCATCCGGAGGCTTGTATACCACCACAATGTCAAGGTTTGGTTTTCAGTCTTTACTGCCACAGCTTCAACTACATCATTTGAGGTGTTTAGTAGTTCTGAGCAAATGAGCGACTCTGTGACGTAGAAGCCAACATCCCCTTGTTGCCTGTTTAGACTGTCGCATCTGAATAGGTTATGACCTGGGATCCAAATTTAGTTCCAAACTGATCCTTATGTGGGTCTCTGTGAAAGCTGCAAACATTGCCTTTGACTCCTTGAGCAGTCCCTTGATGTGAGGAATTTTGTTGTTTGTTGACGGCTTAGACCCTATATGTTTGCAATGGTAAATGTCGTTATATTGATGGAATTTATGGGGCTTTATGGTTTATCTGTTGTTCTGGAGTGGAGGCCAATGACTGTGCCTCCGCTCCAGAAGTGTGTTCAGTTGTGCATGATTTCTCTCATTTCTTGCCAGTCTTTTTTCCTTCTTGGCACTAAAAAAAAAACTCGTCTGTAGAGG
>NC_091323.1:11976967-11999467 GCF_038502225.1 Cherax quadricarinatus | reverse complement strand
GCACTAGTTTATTTATTGTCCGCTTATTCACTACACCTTTGCTCAAAACATCAACTGTCCTGATGATTCCATTTGCATCAGGATATATGGTCACAATTTTTCCAAGTGGCCATTGGGACCTCGGACCATCATTGTCAATAATCACTATGTCACCAGGTCTTAAGGACTTATGATTTTCAGGAACACCAGCTCCATAGAAGTGTTCTCTCAATGAGGTGAGATAGTCTTCTCGCCAAATTTTCTCCCAACGTTCAATCACTTTATTAAGGTGGAAATAAATGGTATAAAATACCGACACAATGGAAATATAAACACAAATGCAGTATAATGTGATCCTTTATTGACAACGTTTCACCCACACAGTGGGCTTTTTCAAGTCACACACGGATCTACCTGGGGTTGGAAGGTACGAAAGTATTTATTGTCATGTTCAGAATGTTGAGGTCAGGTGGAGAATGCTGCATCTGATGATCTACCGGGTGGGGTTATAGAGTCTTGGGTAGCTTGGCAGGGGTATTGGACAAGTTGTGAGTAGACCTTCTGCAGTGTTCTATGTTCTTATGTGGGATAGCGATGAAGAAGTTTCTTGGCGAGTGGTTCAGCTATGTTATAGAAGCCATTGTTCTGGTTGAAATTGTTGGTTGTAGAGATGAGCGATGATTCCAGGATTCTTCTGTATTGAGTGTTGTCTTCTGTGGCTATAAGTCTTGAGTTTCTGTAGTTAATTAAAACTTCGTTTTAAAGTCTATCGAAAACCCACCAACCAAAACGATCTTCTCCACTTCTACTCTCACCACGACACCAAAACCAAACGTGGTGTAATTATAGGCTTCTTCCTACGTGCACTCAGAATCTGCAGCAATGAGTTCCTTGAGGAAGAATGCACTATAATTGAACAAGTATTTTCTAAACTCCACTATCCTCGTCACTTCATCAGAGACTGCAGACGGCGGGCATTAAACATCTTCAACACACCCAGAGAAGACACTGCCGAGAAGAGATACATAGTCCTCCCAACCAACTCCATTACCAAACATGTTTCCAACATCTTTGCCAAAACATCATTCCAAGTATCTACCTCCACAACCACGACCATCAAGGACATCACCAGTAGTAGACAGGACAAGTCTCCATCCTCTGCAGGGGTATTCATAATCCCTTGTAATGACTGCAACAAATTATATGTGGGCGAAACATCAAGAGACCTCCAAACACGTATTTCAGAACACCAATATGCAAGCAGGACTGACGATACAAGGAATGCCTGTGTACAACATCGCAATTCACACAACCATTTAATTAACTACAGAAACTCAAGACTTATAGCCACAGAAGACAACACTCAATACAGAAGAATCCTGGAATCATCGCTCATCTCTACAACCAACAATTTCAACCAGAACAATGGCTTCTATAACATAGCTGAACCACTAGCCAAGAAACTTCTTCATCGCTATCCCACATAAGAACATAGAACACTGCAGAAGGTCTACTCACAACTTGTCCAATACCCCTGCCAAGCTACCCAAGACTCTATAACCCCACCCGGTAGATCATCAGATGCAGCATTCTCCACCTGACCTCAACATTCTGAACATGACAATAAATACTTTCGTACCTTCCAACCCCAGGTAGATCTGTGTGTGACTTGAAAAAGCCCACTGTGTGGGTGAAACGTTGTCAATAAAGGATCACATTATACTGCATTTGTGTTTATATTTCCACTTTATTAAGGTGTTTGAATTTACGTTTGAGTTGCTCAGGTTCGAAATAAGTAGGATCCTCTATGATTTCTTTATCATTCATGGGAGGAACAGGTTCGAGCCTTCTGCCATGGAGTAAATGAGATGGACTTAATACTTCTAAATTGTCCAGATCATCGGAAACATAAGTTAGAGGTCTGTTGTTGACTCTATTTTCTATTTCAGTCACAACCGTACGGAATTCTTCTAAGTCGATTCTCTGACGATGAAGAGTCTTCCTTAAACAACGTTGTACAATGCCGATCATTCTTTCATAAAATCCGCCGTGCCATGGAGATTTAGGAGGAATGTATCTCCAAAGACAACTGCGTTGATTCAGCATCTGTTGTACTTCTGGTTGATCAAAGATCTTGCTTATATAAGCACCACCAGCAACAAAGTTCGTTGCATTGTCTGAAATCATCAGTCTGGGACATGCCCTTCTGGCTGCAAACCGTCTGAATAATTTGATAAAGGTTTCAGCAGACATGTCAGTGGCTACTTCTAGATGTACTGCTCTAGTTGTAGCACAAGTGAACAAACAGATGTACACCTTGATGGGAACTTTGTCAACTGTTTTGGTTAAAATTATTGGTCCAGTGTAATCTACACCTGTCACCTCAAATGGAGTGATATGACAAACTCTTTAAGAGGGATGTGGAGGTGGACCTGGATACTGACATACTCGCATATCGTAGTGACGACAAGTAATACAGTCCTTTATTTGTTTTTTCACACTTTGTCGACCTTGAGGTATCCAGTAGGATTGTTGTATATGACAAAGTGTGTCAGCTACCCCACCATGTAACACGTTACTGTGGGCGTTTTGTACAATCAGTTTTGTTAGCCAATGATTCTTGGGGATCAATATTGGATATATGGCTTCTTTAGGTAGTGAAGAATTATGAATTCTTCCTCGACATCTTATAATCTTTTCTGAGTCGAGATAAAGTCCTAAAGAATTAATCATAACAGGATTCTTTGAGGATTTATCTTGTGTTTCTAGAAATTTATATTCTGTAGAGAAAACATCTTTCTGTATTAGTTTCACCCAGTATTTAATGGGTTCAAGATATTCATAATCAGGTTTTATTCCTTTAATGAATTTAAAGACAAGAGCTGTAACTCTTAAGAGTTTACCCAAAGATGAGTATTTAGATCCATCAATGACTCTTTCTGTTGTGTCTGCAGTATTTACACAACTTATTTCTGCTGTGTTCAAGCAGACTGTTTCTTCTGGCATAATGTGAGCTTTTTGCTGAGGCCAGTTATTTTCATCAGAGAGCCAGTTCGGTCCGTGGAGCCATAATTTATCCACAAATTTCTTGAGTGGGACACCACGTGACAACATGTCAGCTGGATTCTCTTGGGTAGAGACGTGGAGAAAGAGATAATCTCTCTGCATCTCTTTTATTTCTGCCACTCTGTTCTGTACATAGACCAACTTACTCTTATTATTTCTTAACCACTGGAGAACTGCTTCATTATCACTCCAGATCACGGTTTTCTCGATTGTGAGATGATCAAGTACTTTGTTGAGATAGACAGCTAATTTTGTACCTACATAGAGTGCTGTCAGTTCCAATTGTGGTACTGTTCTGACCTTCAAGGGTGCGACCCTGGCCTTTGAAGTAATTAGTGTACTTCCTTCAGCATTACTCATGTAAGCTACAGCGCCATAACCTCTGGTTGACGCATCACAGAACACATGTAATGTATACTTGTTTCCCTCTTGACCTATTTGTCTGGGAAATTTAATTTGATGAAGTTGCTTCAACTCCTTGGATATTTCATCCCATGCTTGACTCATTTCTAGAGGCAAGTTCTCATCCCATCCAGTTTTGAGTTTCCATGCATCTTGCATAAGCATTTTACCCTGTATGGTAATTGGTGAGACGAGTCCTAGAGGATCAAAACATTGTGATACCTCTGACAGTAAACTACGTTTAGTGAGTGTACTGCATGATTTATTGTTTATCTTTTTGAGACTCAAAGTATCTTCCTGTGTGTTCCAATTAAGTCCCAGCATATTGTTGCAATCAGAAATTTCAGCTTCAGGTAAATCTTCTTTGATAAGTTCCCTTAATTGCATTGAATTAGTATTCCACATCCTTAGAGGCATATTTGCTTCTTTCATCTCCTTGTTAGCTTCTCTGTATAAGGATTTCAAATCCTCCTCTTTATTCACAGTACCTTGAAGATTGTCCACATAGAAACTTTTAAGATTTCTTTGAATGGACTTTCAGATTTCTTCAAATGTGTATTTAGAGTAGCTTCTAGTAAGAATGGAGAGGATGTTGCACCAAATAATACTGATTTGAAACGATAAGTTTTCACAGGACTTTGAGGATCATGTGGATTTTCAGGCCACAAGAATCGAGTATAATCTCTATCTATTTCTTGTAGTCCTACTCTTAAGAAAGCTTTGGAAATATCAGCCGTGTAGGCATATGGGTTTGTACGAAATTTCATAAGCACGTCTCCAAGCTTCTCAGTTAGTGAGGGTCCGGCCATCAGACAGTCATTAAGACTTGCTACATCTTTATTTGCACGTGCGCTGCAATTATATACAACACGTAGTGGAGTGGTTTCAGAATCTTTTCTGACTCCATGGTGCGAGAGATAATGAGCTTCTGTCTTCAACTTATCGTCGACTATTTCCTCAATGAATTTATTGTCCAACTGTTCTTGTATGATATTATCATAGACAGTCAGTAGCTCTGGATTCTTCCTGAGCTCATGTATTTGTGCTTTCATCTGTCCGAAAGCCATGTGATAATTGCTAGGCAGATGTGGTGGATTTAATTTCCATGGTAACCTAACCCAATACTGTCCATCTTTATATTTGACAGTGTCCAAATATTGGTTATAAGTCTGAGACTCTTGTGGGCTTGGTTTATTTACATCAATACCTATCGCATCTAAATCCCACAACTTATCAACCGGTTCATTCATTTCTTCCAGTAATGATAATTTTTGCTGTGGTACATGATCAGCGGTTATTCTCGTAACTAGTACATTTTCCACTGAATAAATATCAGCTTCTTTCCCACTTTGAGAGGGAATGGGACCACATATCATGTGGCCTCCTGCTGTTTTCAGCAAGTAAACATCATGTTTACTTGCTATATTTGGCACAAAACAGTGATAATAATCACTTCCAATGATTAAATCAATTGGACTAATTGTGTCCGTCTGTATGTCAGGACAGGCTAACTTGACCTTAGCTGCTTTCAGTGCTGCAACTGTTTCTTTTAATCCCTGGATCTGCACAGACTTAGGCAAATCATCTACTACCACAGCTTTTACTGTCTTTTTCCTGTTTCCTAGACCAACAGTGATTCTGGCTAGGTCATATGTCTGTTTACCAGAAATGTGGAAAAAACCAGCTATATCTAACTGTATTTTGGCATAGGGTTGTTTATTCAGTTTCTGCAACACTGATCTTATGAAGGACCTTTGTGAGCCTTGATCAAATAATGTTAGCACATTGGTTTTGTGTAATTTATTAGATAACTCAACTCGAGCTATCGGGAGAGCAGTTGCTGTAAACTTATCTCTCACATTTAATGCTGTTGCTTGTTGACTTCTTGATTCTGTGGAAGTCTTCTGCTGTTCATCAAAAGTATTTGGGCATAATGCTGTATGATGCATACCCTTGCATTTAAAACACTTCTTCAGTGAGCATTTTCCTCCCTTTTGTTCACCTAAACACTTCATGCACCTTTTCAGCTGATGAATACGTTGTTTACGTGCCTCCATTGATGTGTATTGACTACAATACTGTGCCCAATGTGTTCCGTCACAAAGTACACATTTTGGAGTACGTTTATGTATGACAGTCTGTTTACTGTCTGTTGTATTCACAGCTTGATAAATGCCTATATGGGATTTCCCATTATGTGGTTTAGTGGGAGTAGTTATACTCTTATTATACTGAGTTGAAGGTTTATTATCCACGAGATTTGTGGATTTTTCATCTTGTCTCGTTGCTTGCATGCATGAAACTATTGTTTGTAAACCATTGCTAATTTCTTCACAAGTGAAATAGCGTTTATTGAACATAATATTTAATCGTTCAATAGTTTGTGGTGACAACTTATCTTGTACAATACCACTGATAAACCAATCACATTGCCTTAGGTCATATTTAGCACCTAGAGATCTGAGACTATTGTCTAATGTGATTCTAAATGCTTGTAAGTCTGAAAAACAATGTTTGGGTGGCTTCAAACTTGATATTAAGACTGCATGTCTAACTCTGGCCTTGTCAGCATCAAAGTAATTGTCTGTTAAGACACGTAAAGCTATTTGATAATTGCCTTTAACCACCGGAAATGACTTAATCAGTTCATAGGGTTCTCCCTTCACAAGACATTTAAGGTAATTGAACTTAGCAATCTCATCTATGTCAGTTCGTGAATTTACTATGGATTGAAAACCACTAATGAATTCTTCATAATTATGACCTTGGAAAATAGGTAATGACAAGGTAGGTAAGCTTGGTAATGGGACACTTGTTGTTACAGGTGTAACAGGTGTTTGACCACTAGTTACAGTAGGTCTCTGCGACAGAGTTTTACGGCAGATAGCCTGTACTCCTGTCCACCTTAATTGTTGATTACTAAATGTATCCAAAACATTTTTAATTTCATCCTCAGATGGGATTGATTCAAGAAATTTCTTTTCATAATGTGTATAGTCTGAATTAATTATTTCCAGACGTTGTGTAAGTAATTCAAATTTGACCACAAGATCATCAAAATCTATGTTTGTATCTTGAGTTTATCCTATACAGACTGAAATTAGATTTTTTAATTGTGTAATCTTAGTCTGTAAAGACTGAAACTGAGTTTTCAAACAAGCCATTTTAATGGTATACTGAAAATTCTAGCACCACACTTAGAGTGTTTAAAAAACACTGTACTGCTATAAACAGCTGAGTTTTTGCTATGCTTAAGTCAGCAATAATCGAGTCAGACACTACTGACCCACTAAGCTTAACCTCAGAGTCAATGACCATGAAGGGTACACAGTACATGTGGCTGGTGTTTATGGCTTGAGTTTGCTGTGTCAGCCTGACCACGATGATTAATCGTAAATAACGTTATACACTTCATTCACTATACACTATAAATGTCATTGTATAACTGCAAATCACACGTGAATATTACTTACACTTATATAACTGTCACTGTTAATATGTATTTGAAAGCTTACACTTTATATATAAGTTCCTTTAATATAACAGGTATATCTATAAGAAACAAACTTTAACACAATCTTGTCTCTTAATTTCTGTTTAAAAACATTATAAACACTATGTGTATATACACTCAGACAAACCGAACCTCAGTTGGGTTGTTGTCGTCTTAGTCAGTGCTTCTTCGAGCTTGGAGCAGTGGATGCCGGGTGCCATCCCCCGTTTTCTTGTTGGGTGAATCACTCAGCTCCCATTTTCTTTGGGTGAACACTGGGTGAGCGCCCGTTTTCTTTTGGCTGCCCATTCTCTGTGAGTCTGGAGGGACTCATTTATACTGATTTATATTGTAAAACGTTAGTTTTACAGCTTTTTTCAAAGGACCTTGGCTCGTAGGTTATTTGTACACTGCAGTACAACATATTTGGACCACAGTGTGGCCTTTCTCCGGTTTGAAGGACCAAAATGTTGAGAAATGGGATTACCAGTTAAGCTATAATAGTTTGTATAGGGAAACCTTAACTTAGAAAGACAGCTCATCGCCTGCACAGCCGCCCCTGCAGACAAGGTCTTGAGAAGCTGTCGAAGTCATTCCTCAATGGGCTGAAATGAGTTATAATTTGTAAACAATAATTTACCCCTAGGGAGTGTTACGTCAGCATATTTCATTCACTGATGGCTGACAAACTTACTTGTGTGGACTCAAAAGTCCGCACCTAACTGCCGACTATAGGTTGATTACAAACTCCTTGCGACTCAAGAACTGCGCAGTCCCCCGTACTACAAGAAATTCGTAACCTACCTTGTTCTTGTAGCGTGAGCTATGGTGTTCTTCACACCTTCGACAGATATTGGTGACTTGATAGAAGCTGAAGTGTCCTTGGATGTCCACGTCTTCCATAGTCTAGGAATACGCACACTGGTACACTATGTTCCACAAGATTTGTCTTTATTGTTCACAATCTTATCACTAAAGAAGCTGCTCACACTTCTCTTAAGTGTTTATTGTGTTTTATGAGACACTTTGTTCACACTAACGCACAGATCGTTCTTTGTTGGTTATCCTGGCGTCAGTATCACTCTCAGTAGAGTCAAAAGTAATCTGAACAAGCCACAGCACCCCACGCCGTTACTGCCCCTTGCACAAAGGAAAAGCTGACATAGTACCTTTGCTTCCTTGCCACTTCCTCCATGAGGCAAAGCAGAATGTTTAAATCTTGCTGTCTTAAGCATAGACAACAATGTCCACTATCTTTACTATGGTAATAAAGTGGGAGCAGGATTTTCCTTAATTGTCCTGCTAAGGTAAGAGATGTACTGTCTCTTATTAAAATACACTCTGCAACACTGGACTGCAAGGAGCGGCGCTCGCTTGACCACGTCGCATACTCGTACTGCATCTGCGATCAATTACTCGCTATAGCAGTAAACAAGATATTTGCCCCTTCTGAGAGGGCTGGGCCCCTCAGGGCTGAAAGGGGCTGAAGGGGGCTGATACCCCCTCCTGGAGAAAATTTCTCCACAATATATATATATATATATATATATATATATATATATATATATATATATATATATATATATATATATACTATATTATATATATAAACTTTTGAAACAAATTTAATTTAACTTGCTTTCTAGTTGAACTATCCTGTATTTTTCGCATCCCCAGTAACGCACTCACAATAACACACCTCTAGTAACGCACCCCCCATGGAGCACATGCACCTCAGGTTATGAGCCACTGTTCTAAATTTTCTATAGTTTACCCTCAGTCTTCTCTGTCTTACCCAGAACCCTCGGCATATGGTTGAGATTATCGTTTGTATCTTGCCCAAAACACTGAATTGCCATGAACCCTCTTTACATTATTCTAAAACCACAATCTTTTTTCCTGGACCCTATAATCCTTGCTCACTTTTCCTAAACCCACTTAGCCAGTTGCTGTAACCTCTTAATGGCAATTTTGCAAAATAAAAGCCTGTTAAAATGTGGTAAAAGGAAATGGGGCTTATTTACATACAAAAGAGAAAATGAGGATAAGTGCGGCGCATGAGTATAGGAGACGAGGAGAATAGGTATCTTGCATGAGTAGACAAGGAAAGAGGCGAGTACATGTGGAAGAGGTTAAGGATGTAAACAAAGTTGTTATGGGGGAGAGGATGACTGGGTGAGTTGGTAGGACGGAAGGTGGTTAAAGAAGAGTGGTTGGAGGAGGAGGCGGCGGCGGTAGCGTTATGTCGGATGAGAAGAAAGGATGGGAAGGTACGAGGAGGAAGAAGCAGAGATGAGGAGAAGCAGCAACAGTGGTATGAGCACTGACCTGCTGGTTTCAGGACTGGTTTGCAGTAGATTCGAATCCTGTTTATCTTATAAGTTGTTTACAATCGTATTATTACGATTTCGTCAGTCACCCTACATTTACTGTACAAAATGATACTCAGCAGAAAAAAACTGCAGAAGCTTAGCTTCAGGAATTATTCTTTAATACAGATAGTGGCGCAGTGACGTGGTATAATAACTGAAACAGCTGGCTAGCCCAGTTCATAAGGACCACTTCACGAATACTTAGGCTAGGCAGAAGTCCCACGTTAATATTAGTATTAAAAATTAAATTAAACGACAAACCATACTTGTAATGGAAAGACTACAGTGAACACGAGGAAACTTGTTTGGTTTATTTAACTTTAAAATGGAAAGTGATTAATATTTTTTTTATAATCAAACAAGTTAACACACCACTGGGCAGCTTCTTTGAAATATGACTATATTTTAGCTTTACGTTAACAATTCATATTTGCTGGTACAAGAGGCAATGAATGACTGCCGAAAGTTTGAAGCCTAACCGAAGAGACACCGATTATTGCATAGAAAACAATGACTCCAACTGTTTTAATTATGCTAGAAAGCTGGGACATTTGCAGCCACACACATTAAGAGTGTAGTCAACTTCAATTTGGGTTACACGACCCAGTTTTAGGCTTGAATCCATTCAAAAGAATTCTCAATACCCATTGGGTATTGAGAAGTGATAGAAGTTAATGTACTCTTACAGCATAGGACTGAAGAAGAACTTCAATCCCACACGTCACCCTGAGGTTGTATCGTATCATTTACACTTCGTTTGGGGGACCTATGGTTCATTATTTTGGCGTGTGTTGACTTAAAAAAAACTACAGTTTTAAATGTAAAATATGCATTATTATGCTAATTAAAACTAAGTACTAAACCCCACGTAAAATATGCAAAATTGACACCTACGCAATCCAACCATTTTCTGAACTTTCTCTTTAGGAGACACTTGCGTTGAGAGTTTGAAGTTTATACGAAGAGGCATTCCCGAGTCAATGCATGGATATTGCGGCAGTCTTTTCAGATCTAAGATTCACAGACTGGCATTTACCAGGACCAATATCATGTCGAACTTTAAGTCTGATGCGCCAGGAACTGAAAGTTTGAAGCCGATCAGAAAAAGCGTTGTTAAGGTATCACACGATAACCTTGGAAGAATAAGAACAATTTGAAGACCACTGTAAGTGTTTCCTTAAGGTGAAGACACATGTTAATAATTGTTTGTGTGTCTCAGATCTTCCCTCAGTCTGCCACCGACACTGATGGTCTGCCACCAACAACGATAGTCTACCACCAACAATGACGATCTTCCACCAACAATGTTAGTCTACCACCAACACTGACGGTCTGCCACCACTCTCTTTATCATTTCTGGTTGTAATCTCGTGTTGTAATTTCATAAATATGCAGATGGAGGTGGGAGAAACTTGGTAAGGAAACCTCACGCCTTACCTCGTTAAAAGCAGACTTTAGTGGGTCGTAAGACCTTATTACTGAGACGTTACTGCTGGAATACTGCTTGAAACATTAAAACCTCAAGGTGCACTCAGGTGATGTTTCTACACACACACACACACACACGCACACACACACACACACACACACACACACACACACACACACACACACACACACACACACACACACACACACACACACACACACACACACACACACACACACACACACACACACGCACACACACACACACACACACACGCACACACACACACACACACACACGCACACACACACACACACACACACACACACACACACACACACACACACACACACACACACACACACACACACATACACACACACACACACACGTACGTTCCGATACCTAAGTAAGGAATCGTTCAAGACTCTGTACACCATTTACGTCAGACCCATACTGGAGAATGCAGCACCAGTTTGGAATCAATGCCTGGTCAAGCACGTCAAGAAATTAGAGAATGTGCAAAGGCTTGCAACAAGACTAGTCCCAGAGCTAAGGGGATTGTCCTACGAAGAAAGTGCTATTCTTGGTATATGTGAATGACATGACGTAAGTGATAGATTCAGAAGTGTCCCTATTTGCAGATGTGAAGTTAATGAGAAGAATTACATCAGATGCGGACCAGACAGGTCTACAAAGAGACCTGGACAGGCTGGACGCGTGGTCAAGCAACTGGCTCCTAGAATTTAACCCCACTAAATGCAAAGTTATGAAGATCGGAGAAGGGCAAAGAAGACCCCAGATAGAGTATAGGCTAGGCGGCCAAAGACTGCAAACCTCACTCAAGGAGAAAGATCTAGGTGTGAGTATAATACCGAGTACATCGCCAGGAGCACACATTAACCAGATAACTGCTGCGGCACATGGGCGCCTGGCAAACCTGAGAATAGCGTTCCGGTACCTCAGTAAGGAATCGTTCAAGACTTTATACACTGTGAACGTGAGGCCCATACTGGAGTACCCAGCACCAGTTTGGAACCCACACCTAGTCAAACACGTCAAGAAATTAGAGAGAGTGCAAAGGTTTGCAACAATGCTGGTTCCAGAGCTAAGGGAAATCGGTCTGACGACAGTAGAGTACAGGAGGTTCAGGGGAGACATGATAACGACATACAAAATACTGCGTGGAATAGACAAGGTGGACGGAGACAGGATGCTCCAGGTGGAATAGTCTGGCAAGCGATGTAGTGGAGGCAGGAACTATACACAGTTTTAAGACGAGGAATGAAAAAGCTCGTTGAGCAGGGAGAGGGAGGACCCAGTAGCGGTCAGTGAAGAGGCGGGGCCAGGAGCTGAGTCTCGACCCCTGCAACCACAATTAGGTGAGTACACACACACACACACACACACACACACACACACACACACACACACACACACACACACACATACACATACACATACACATACACACGCGAGCGCGCACACACATTCACACACACACACATACATACACACGCATACACACACACACACACACACACACACACACACACACACACACACACACACACACACATACACACACACACACACGTTTGACACAGTTCCACACAAGAGATTGGTGCAAAAACTGGAGGACCAAGCAGGGATAACAGGGAAGGCACTACAATGGATCAGGGAATACTTGTCAGGAAGAAAGCAGCGAGTCATGGTACGTGGTGAGGTGTCAGAGTGGGCACCTGTGACCAGCGGGGTCCCACAGGGGTCAGTCCTAGGACCAGTGCTGTTTCTGGTATTTGTGAACGACATGACGGAAGGAATAGACTCTGAGGTGTCCCTGTTTGCAGATGACGTGAAGTTGATGAGAAGAATTCACTCGTTCGAAGACCAGGCAGAACTACAAAGGGATCTGGACAGGCTGCAGACCTGGTCCAGCAATTGGCTCCTGGAGTTCAATCCCACCAAGTGCAAAGTCATGAAGATTGAGGAAGGGCAAAGAAGACCGCAGACGGAGTACAGTCTAGGGGGCCAGAGACTACAAACCTCACTCAAGGAAAAAGATCTTGGGGTGAGTATAACACCAGGCACATCTCCTGGAGCGCACATCAACCAAATAACTGCTGCAGCATATGGGCGCCTAGCAAACCTCAGAACAGCATTCCGACATCTTAATAAGGAGTCATTCAGGACCCTGTACACCGTGTACGTTAGGCCCACATTGGAGTATGCGGCACCAGTTTGGAACCCACACCTAGCCAAGCACGTAAAGAAACTAGAGAAAGTGCAAAGGTTTGTAACAAGACTAGTCCCAGAGCTAAGAGGTATGTCCTACGAGGAGAGGTTAAGGGAAATCAACCTGACGACACTGGAGGACAGGAGAGATAGGGGGGACATGATAACGACATACAAAATACTGAGAGGAATTGACAAGGTGGACAAAGACAGGATGCTCCAGAGATTGGACACAGTAACAAGGGGACACAGTTGGAAGTTGAAGACGCAGATGAATCACAGGGATGTTAGGAAGTATTTCTTCAGCCACAGAGTAGTCAGTAAGTGGAATAGTTTGGGAAGCGATGTAGTGGAGGCAGGATCCATACATAGCTTTAAGCAGAGGTACGATAAAGCTCACGGCTCAGGGAGAGTGACCTAGTAGCGATCAGTGAAGAGGAGGGGCCAGGAGCTCGGACTCGACCCCCGCAACCTCAACTAGGTGAGTACAACTAGGTGAGTACACACACCCACACACACACACACACACACACACACACACACACACACAGTATGCACTACCAGTCTGGAACCCACACCTGGTCAAGCACGTCAAGAAGTTAGAGAAAGTACTAAGGTTTGCAACAAGGCTAGTCCCAGAGCTCAGGGGAATGTCGTACGAGGAAAGGTTGAGGGAAATCGGACTGACGACACTGGAGGACAGAAGGGTCAGGGGAGACATGATAACGACATACAAGATACTGCGGGGAATAGACAAGGTGGACAGACAGGATGTTCCAGAGAGGGGACACAGAAACAAGGGGTCACAACTGGAAGCTGAAGACTCAGACGAGTCACAGGGACGTTAGGAAGTACTTCTTCAGTCACAGAGTCGTCAGGAAGTGGAATAGCCTAGCAAGTGGAGTAGTGGAGGCAGTAACCATACATAGTTTTAAGAAGAGGTATGACAAAGCTCAGGAAGCAGAGAGGGAGAGGACCTAGCAGCGATCAGTGAAGAGGCGGGGCCAGGAGCTGAGTCTCGACCCCTGCAACCACAATTAGGCGAGTACAATTAGGTGAGTACACACACACACACATACATACACACACATGCGCGCACACACACACAGACACACACACACACACACACACACACACACACACACACACCCAGCGACAGTATGAAAATGACATAGCATCGAGAATCAAGACTGACCCGAAACTGTTGTATAGCCACATCAGGAGGAAGACAACAGTCAAAGGACAACAAGGACAGACAAGGTTATCTGCCTGATGAACTTATTCCACCTCTAAATCGACAGGATGGGACCACCTCTACTAGTAGTCAAGAGAAGGCGGACCTCTTTGCTGAACACTTTGCTACCAAAATGCAAGTTCCTGATCCAGCAAGGGACCCTCCTTGGCTAGCTGCAAGAACTGTGTCAAAACTGTCAGTGGTGACAATAAGGCAGGAGGAGGTGCATTTCCTTCTTAAATCACTTGACCAAGAAAAGGCTGTGGGCCCAGACAAGTTGAGCCCAAGATTGTTGAGAAGATGTGCAGACCAGCTAGCAGCACCTCTAACTCGCATCTTTCAGCACTGCCTAGTACAGTGTAAATGGCCCTCTCCATGGAAAGAGGCAAATGTTGTCCCTGTTCACAAAAAGAAGAGCAGAGCAGAAATCAGCAACTACAGACCAGTGTCACTCCTGTCAATCACTGGTAAGATCCTTGAGACAATTATCTCAAGGCAAATGACAGATTTTTTTGACTACCACTCACTACTTTGTGATCGTCAATATGGCTTCAGGAAAGGTTACTCTGCTGCTGATCTGTTGCTAAACCTCTCCACTAAGTGGCACCAGTCACTGGATGAATCCAAAGTCAGCTGTGTGGTAGCACTGGGCATTGCTGGCGCTTTCGACCGGGTGTGGCACCATGGCCTCTTAGCAAAACTTCAAGCACTGGGAACTGCAGGCTCTACGCTATGTCTCCTCAGTGATTACCTTCATGGTAGATCTCTAAGTGTAGTCCTCAATGGAACGGAATCAGCAAGGCATCCTATAGGGGCAAGCGTTCCACAAGGAAGCGTGCTGGGTCCACTGTTATGGAATGTCTACTTCAACGACCTTCTTCATCTCATCCCAGAATCACATGCATATGCAGACGACTGTACACTGACTTTCACTTATCCAAGAGAAGAAATGCCAGCTGCTCTAAGCTACATCAATCACCAGCTGAGAGCTATATCAGCTTGGGGAAATAGATGGCAAGTAACATTTGCACCTGAGAAAACGCAAATGATGATCGTCTCTAGGCACCATGATGGTAATGCTGGTGCAGTAGTAAGGATGAATGGGACGATGTTGGCACCTGGAGAAGAAGTTGATATCCTTGGGGTGAAATTTGACTCCAAACTAACCATGAAGAACCATGTTGTAAATCTTGCAAACAAGGCAGCCAGGAAGCTTACAGCACTTCGACGTATCTCGCATCTGCTTGACAGTAGGGGTTGCAAGATCCTGTACGAGGCACAAGTACGCTCACACCTTGAGTATGCTCCACTTTCTTGGTTTGCCTGCCCCCCCTCTCATCTGCGACTGCTTGACAGAGTAGAGAACAGAGCAAGACGTCTCATCTCTCGCCTGGACCCATCCTGGATAGATCTGTCATTTCAGCAGAGCCTTCAACATAGGAGGGATGTGGGTGGCCTTACTGTTATGTACAAGGCCAATATTGTCAAAATACCACACTTGGATCCACTTCGAGGACAGCGTGAAACAAGCTTTTATGCCACAAGACGGGCAGAAAGCAGCAACTTCACTCTGGCTGTACCCTTCTCCAGAACATCACTCCATCTGAGATCATACATACCCAGGATGACTCGAGTATGGAACACATTCGTACAGCATAATGATATCAACGAGATAAAGTCAGTTGATCAAATGAAAATGCTGGCCCACAGATGGCTCCAACTTCATCCTGTCCCGTTCTTGTATGTCTCATAACAATAAAAATGCTTTCAAATGAGCTGATGTAGGTAACAGCTCTTAGCTTGCCAATAAAGTTAGGAATCCTAAACCTGTAATATAGCTGTCAATAAAGCTAGGGATCCTTAACCTTGTCAAACCCTGTGTAAAAAAAAAAAAAAAAAAAAAAAAAAAGACCAGGTGATCAGATTAAGGACAGAAGGTGGAGAACTCACAAGAAATGATCAGGAGGTATGTGAGGAGCTGAACAGGAGATTTAAGGAAGTTTTTACAGTAGAGACAGGAAGGGCTGTGGGAAGACAGCACAGAAGGGAACATCAAGAGGGAATATACCAACAAGTGTTGGATGACATACGAACAACTGAGGAGGAGGTGAAGAAGCTCTTAAGTGACCTTGACACCTCAAAGGCGATGGGACCGGACATCTCCCCATGGGTCCTTAGAGAAGGAGCAGAGATGCTGTGTGTGCCTCTAACCACTATCTTCAACACATCCCTTGAAACTGGGCAACTACCTGAGAAATGGAAGACAGCTAATGTAGTCCCCATATTTAAGAAAGGAAACAGAAACGAGGCACTAAACTACAGACCTGTGTCTCTGACACGTATTGTGTGCAAAGTCATGGAGAAGATTATCAGGAGGAGAGTGGTCGAACACCTGGAAAGGAACAAGATTATAAATGAAAACCAGCATGGGTTCATGGAAGGCAAATCTTGTATCACAAACCTCCTGGAGTTTTATGACAAGGTAACAGAAGTAAGACACGAGAGAGAGGGGTGGGTAGATTGCGTTTTCCTAGACTGCAGGAAGGCCTTTGACACAGTTCCCCACAAGAGATTAGTGCAGAAGCTGGAGGATCAGGCACACGTAAAAGGAAGGGCACTGCAATGGATAAGGGAATACCTGACAGGGAGGCAGCAACGAGTCATGGTACGTGAAGAGGTATCACAGTGGGCGCCTGTTACGAGCGGGGTCCCACAGGGGTCAGTTCTAGGACCAGTGCTATTTTTGATATATGTGAACGACATGATGGAAGGAATAGACTCTGAAGTGTCCCTGTTCGCAGATGACGTGAAGTTGATGAGAAGAATTAAATCGGACGAGGATGAGGCAGGACTGCAAAGAGACCTGGACAGGCTGGACATGTGGTCCAGTAACTGGCTTCTCGAATTCAATCCAGCCAAATGCAAAGTCATGAAGATTGGGGAGGGGCAAAGAAGACCGCAGACAGAGTATAGGCTAGGTGGACAAAGACTACAGACCTCACTCAGGGAGAAGGACCTTGGGGTGACCATAACACCGAGCACATCACCGGAGGCACACATCAACCAAATAACCGCTGCAGCATACGGGCGCCTGGCAAACCTGAGAATAGCGTTCCGATACCTTAATAAGGAATCGTTCAAGACACTGTACACTGTGTATGTTAGGCCCATACTAGAGTATGCAGCACCAGTCTGGAACCCACACCTGGTCAAGCACGTCAAGAAGTTAGAGAAAGTACAAAGGTTTGCAACAAGGCTAGTCCCAGAGCTCAAGGGAGTGTCGTACGAGGAAAGGTTAAGGGAAATCGGACTGACGACACTGGAGGACAGAAGGGTCAGGGGAGACATGATAACGACATACAAGATACTGCGGGGAATAGACAAGGTGGACAGAGATAGGATGTTCCAGAGAGGGGACACAGGGACAAGGGGTCACAACTGGAAGCTGAAGACTCAGACGAGTCACAGGGACGTTGGGAAGTATTTCTTCAGTCATAGAGTTGTCAGCAAGTGGAATAGCCTAGCAAGTGAAGTAGTGGAGGCAGGAACCATACATAGTTTTAAGAAGAGGTATGACAAAGCTCAGGAAGCAGAGAGAGGATCCAGTAGCGATCAGTGAAGAGGCGGGGCCAGGAGCTGAGTCTCGACCCCTGCAACCACAATTAGGTGAGTACAATTAGGTGAGTACACACACACACACACACACACACACACACTGTACACAATGTACGTCAGACGCATATTTGAGTATGCAGCACCAGTATGGAACCTGCACCCGGTCAAACACGTCAAGAAATTAGAGAAAGTGCGACGGTTTGCAACAAGACTAGTCCAGGAGCAGCTCAAGAGGTATGTCCTACGAGAAGAGGTTGAGTGGATTCATCCTGACGACACTGGAAGACAGGAGGGATTAGGGGGACATGATAACGACGAATAAAATATTGAGAGAAATGGACACAGGCCAGAGATAGAACACAGGAACGAGGGGACACAACTAGAAATTCAAAACTCAGATGAGTCATAGGGATGTTAGGAAATATTTCTTCAGCCTTAGAGTTGTCAGGAAGTAGAACACTCTTGAGAGAGATGTGGTGAAGGCAGGATCCATACATAACTTTAAGGAGAGATTGTTAAGGCTCTTAAGGCAGGGATGGAGTGGGACTTAGTAGCAACCAGCGATGAGGCAGGGCCAGGAGCTGCGAATCGATCCCTGCAACCAAAAAATAAGTGAGTACACAGAAATAATGGAGAAACTCGCACGCGCGCGCGCGCGCGAGAGAGAGAGAGAGAGAGAGAGAGAGAGAGAGAGAGAGAGAGAGAGAGAGAGAGAGAGAGAGAGAGAGAGAGAGAGAGAGAAAGCAGGAAGGAACCAATATCAGAACAATTGCAACGTTAGCAAATATGAATAAAAGGAGCATAAAGCCGCCTCGAGCTTCCTCGTCACACAGCTCAGTCCCCGGGAACTGTTACCTTCCATAACTAAGCAGTGAATCTTGTTACCTAAGGAACAGAAGTAGTAGCAGACGCAAAAGTAGCAGCAGACGCAGTAGCAGCATAAGACGCAGCAGCAAATGCAGCACAAGTATTATTATAATCATGGGGAAGCGCTAAACTCGTAGAATTATACAGCGAATGTGGAGGGAGGGGATGGAAGGTATTCAGGCTTAATTCAGGGAACTGGAGCACAGACCCAATTTCCAAAACAGCAGCAGTTGTTCCAGTAACAGTAGAAGTAGTTCTTCCAGCAACAGTAGTAGCAGTTGTTCCAGTAACAGTAGTAGCAGTTCTTCCAGTAACAGTAGTAGAAGTTGTTCCAGTAACAGTGGAAGCAGTTCTTCCAGCAACAGTAGCAGCAGTTCTTCAAGTAACTAGTAGCAGTTGTTCCAGTAATAGTAGCAGTTCCAGTAATAGTAGAAGCAGTTCTTCCAGCAACAGTATCAGCAATTCATCCAGCAACAGTAGTAGCAGTTGTTCCAGCAACAGTAGTAGCAGTTGTTCCAGCAACAGTAGTAGCAGTTGTTCCAGTAACAGTAGTAGCAGTTGTTCCAGTAACAGTAGTAGCAGTTCTTCCAGCAACAGTAGCAGCAGTCCCTCAAGCAACAGTAGCAGCAGTTCCAGTAACAGTAGCAGCAGTTCTTCCAGCAACAGTAGTAGTAGTTCTTCCAGCAACAGTAGCAGCAGTTCCTCCTGTAACAGAAGCAGAAGTCCCTCAAGCAACAGTAGCAACAGTTCTTCCAGCAACAGCAGTAGCAGTTCTTCCAGCAACAGTAGCAGCAGTTCCTCCTGTAACAGAAGCAGGAGTTCCTCCAGCAACAGTAGCAGCAGTTCCTCCTGTAACAGAAGCAGGAGTTCCTCCAGCAACAGTAGTAGCAGTTCCTCCAGCAACAGTAGTAGCAGTTCCTCCAGTAACAGTAACAGCAGTTCTTCCAGCAACAGTAGTAGCAGTTCTTCCAGCAACAGTAGTAGCAGTTCTTCCAGCAACAGTAGTAGCAGTTCTTCCAGCAACAGTAGCAGCAGTTCTTCCAGCAACAGTAGCAGCAGTTCTTCCAGCAACAGTAGCAGCAGTTCTTCCAGCAACAGTAGTAGCAGTTCTTCCAGCAACAGTAGCAGCAGTTCTTCCAGCAACAGTAGCAGCAGTTCTTCCAGCAACAGTAGCAGCAGTTCTTCCAGCAACAGTAGCAGCAGTTCTTCCAACAATAGTAGCAGCAGTTCTTCGAGCAACAGTAGCAGCAGTTCATCCAGCAACAGTAGCAGCAGTTCTTCCAGCAACAGTAGTAGCAGTTCCAGCAACAGTAGTAGCAGTTGTTCCAGTAACAGTAGTAGCAGCTCCAGCAACAGTAGCAGCAGTTCTTCCAGCAACAGTAGTAGCAGTTCTTCCAGCAACAGTAGTAGCAGTTGTTCCAGTAACAGTTGTAGCAGTTGTTCCAGCAACAGTAGCAGCAGTTCTTCCAGCAACAGTAGCAGCAGTCCCTCAAGCAACAGTAGCAGCAGTTCCAGTAACACTAGCAGCAGTCCCTCAAGCAACAGTAGCAGCAGTTCTTCCAGCAACAGCAGTAGCAGTTCTTCCAGCAACAGTAGTAGCAGTTCTTCCAGCAACAGCAGTAGCAGTTCTTCCAGCAACAGTAGCAGCAGTTCATCCAGCAACAGTAGTAGCAGTTCTTCCAGCAACAGTAGCAGCAGTTCTTCCAGCAATAGTAACAGCAGTTCTTTCAGCAACAGTAGCAGCAGTTCTTCCAGCAATAGTAACAGCAGTTTTTCCAGCAACAGTAACAGCAGTTCTTCCAGCAACAGTAGCAGCAGTTCCTCCAGCAACAGTAGCAGCAGTTCCTCCAGCAACAGTAGCAGCAGCTCCTCCAGCAACAGTAGCAGCAGTTCCTCCAGCAACAGTAGCAGCAGTTGTTCAAGCAGTAACAGGAGCAAAGTTGTTATTGACGATAACGAGCGCTAATTACTACAGGATCGTAACACTAAGTATAAAGAAAGTTGTTGTCGTAGCCTCCCGCTCTCTCACTCCACCTCCTTTCAATGTACTGGACTTCCTCGCACGAGTTCTGTCTCAATGGGTACTTCCCTAGCGGGTACTTCCCCAGTGGGTACCTCCTCAGTGGGTGCTCCCTCAGCAGGTACTTCACCAGCGGGTACTTCCCCAGTGGGTACCTCCTCTGTGGGTGCTCCCTCAGCAGGTACCTCACCAGCGGGTACTTCCCCAGCGGGTACTTCCCCAGCGGGTACTTCCCCAGCGGGTACTTCCCCAGCGGGTACTTCCTCAGCGGGTACTTCCCCAGCGGGTACTTCCCCAGCGGGTACTTCCCCAGCGGGTACTTCCCCAGCGGGTACGTCCCCAGCGGGTACTTCCCCAGCGAGTACTTCCCTAGCGGGTACTTTCCCAGCTGGTACTTCCCTAGCGGGTACTTCCCCAGCGGGTACTTCCCCAGCGGGTACTTCCCCAGCGGGTACTTCCCCAGCGGGTACTTCCCCAGCGGGTACTTCCCTAGCGGGTACTTCCCCAGCGGGTACTTCCCCAGCGGGTACTTCCCCAGCGGGTACTTCCCCAGCGGGTACTTCCCCAGCGGGTACTTCCCCAGCAGTGCTTCCCCAGCGGGTGCTTCCTCAGTGGGTACTTCCCCAGCGGTACTTCCCCAGCAGGTACTTCCCCGGCAGGTCCCCTTGCAGGGTACTTCCCCAGCGGGTACTTCCCCTAGCGGGTACTTCCCCAGCGGGTACTTCCCCAGCGGTGCTTCCCTACCGGGCACTTCCCCAGCGGGTACTTCCCCAGCGGGTACTTCCCCAGCGGGTACTTCCCTAGCGGGTACTTCCCCACCGGGTACTTCCCCAGCGGGTACTTCCCCAGCGGGTACTTCCCCAGCGGGTACTTCCCCAGCAGGTACTTCCCCAGCAGGTACTTCCCCAGCAGGTACTTCCCCAGCAGGTACTTCCCCAGCAGGTACTTCCCCAGCTGGTACTTCCCCAGCGGGTACTTCCCTAGCGGGTACTTCCCCAGCGGGTACTTCCCCAGCTGGTACTTCCCCAGCAGGTACTTCCCCAGCAGGTACTTCCCCAGCGGGTACTTCCCTAGCGGGTACTTCCCCAGCGGGTACTTCCCCAGCTAGTACTTCCCCAGCAGGTACTTCCCCAGCAGGTACTTCCCCAGCGGGTACTTCCCCAGCTGGTACTTCCCCAGCAGGTACTTCCCCAGCAGGTACTTCCCCAGCGGGTACTTCCCCAGCTGGTACTTCCCCAGCAGGTACTTCCCCAGCAGGTACTTCCCCAGCAGGTACTTCCCCAGCAGGTACTTCCCCAGCAGGTACTTCCCCAGCAGGTACTTCTCCAGCGGGTACTTCCCCAGCGGGTACTTCCCCAGCGGGTACTTCCCCAGCGGGTACTTCCTCCATACACTTCCTAAGCTGGAACATAAAAACGAAACTCTAATTAATTTTCTGATTATTTTTTTCAAAATATTTTTACAATGTTTTTAAAGTATTTTTTATTATTTTACTGCTAATTTTTCCTGTGTCAATTTTTTTTAAGTTTTGAAAAATATATGTATATAAACTATTGTGATGAATTTATATGTTCTACAGAACATATAAATCGGTATGTACATGTAGAAATGTATTTCTGTCAGGGTATATACACCAAAAGGTGTATATTGCAGATCTAATATTCACCAAGAGATGTATATCTTTAAGGGAATATGTACTGAAATGTGTATGTTAAAGGGAGTATACAGTGATGGGTATATCCAATAAGTGGAATGTATCTTCCACTGCATATATATATATATATATAT
>NC_091323.1:11956967-11969467 GCF_038502225.1 Cherax quadricarinatus | reverse complement strand
GAGCGAACGATGCCTTGTGTTGGCAGTTATGATTGAAGGAGGCAAGAAAGGAAGACTTGAGGCTGAAAAGAAAAATAACTGGGTACAGTGTTAGTTTTTTAGCCATGAGGAAAATACCCTGCCATCGGTTTTTGTCACGAGACTACTCGTTCAGTAGTGGGGCCACTATGGTAGAGGAACGGCTAGAGCGATAAAAGATTCACGTGGACGAAAACTAATTCTTTTTCACGAGGAAACCGTTATATTACAGATAGATTGTGTCATGCATGAACAGTAAACCGAAGTTATACAATACACTTCGAGAGTCACTGTAGTGGACCACGGCAGGATCTCTACAGTCCTGTCTCTGAGACTTAAAAGGACTGTAACTACATGTTCTCCGTGCTGTACTCTCAGTCGGTAAATATGTTGACATGGCTCAGGTTAAAGCAGTAAGATCACGGCATCTGGAAGCTGGCAGGAGGGAGAGCAACCAAGATTGATGCCAGGAAGCGGAGTGTGGCTCTGATTCTGTAGAGCAAGAGCCCTTCACCGTTACCAAGGTACAGTAAAGGCACCGTAATTACAAAACATGTACCGGAGGTACTGTAAACGTAATGTTTTTCCAGAGTTTTGACACAAATTTTAGTTACGAAAGAGTTTATATACTGTTAGAAGTAAGGCTGTGAGGGAAATAGGTGGGTGTGGGGTGGGGATTTAGGTGGGTGATGGGTGAGGAGGGTGTTGTGGAGACATAGGTGGGTGTGTGGTGGGGTGTGAATAGGGTGTAACGCACCGTGCTGGCTATCAAATATCCGCAGAATATTTGTTGGCTGCGATATATGGTAGCAGAAACACAGAGTTACCCATCTGACAATGGACGGTAAAAGTTCTGCAGGCTGGTATACACCGTTATATATATATATATATATATATATATATATATATATATATATATATATATATATATATATATATATATATATATATATATATATATATATATATATATATATATATTTATTTATATATTTATATATATATATATATATATATATATATATATATATATATATATATATATATATATATATATATATATATATATATATATATATGCAATAAGATCACAGTAACAGGTGATTTCAGAACATGCAAAACAACCACTCTGAAAGAATAGAGAAATTCCAAGCGCATTCGTGACTACTCACATTATCAAGGAACTATGAAAGTAAAGCATCCAAGGAAGCTATATAAGGGGTCTGGCCAGCACCTCACTATCAGATCCCACAACGGTTAAACACCTGACGCGCGCCGACCCAACTTGGATAGGTCCTTGGCACAACTCACCCCACAAACTATTCTACCCAAGAAAATTTAAAAATTATTTGTCCAGTGTATTATTAAATTCTTCCCAAATTCTATTAATTATAAATGGATCTAATTTATATAAACCAAAGGAAATATTCATATTATTGTCAAAACTGCTTTTTATGAAACAAGATTCAATTATATTCCTGTCGACCATGGACTTGCTTGATACTACTTTCTCAACTTTTTGAAAATCAATTGGATGGTTAAAATCTCTTACATGAATAAATAGAGCATTGGAATCTTGTCCAGTTCTAATGCTATATTTATGTTGTTTTAATCTTAGTTCGAGATTTTTACCAGTTTGACCGTAATAAACTTTATCGCAAATTTTACAAGGAATCTTATAGACACATCCATCAGCATTTTGGGGGGAATTCTTTATCAAAAGTTTTTTTTACTGTATCAAGATTTTTGAATACAACTTTAATATTAAAAGTCTTAAGAAGAGAAGGCATATCAACCAAGTTTTCATGGTAAGGGAGAACCAACATATTTTTAGTTGAATACGGCTGGTTGTCCCTTTTTGGATTGTAAAAAGTATTTCTAGCAACTTTAAAAGAAATGTAATTGATAAATCTTTTAAAGTTGCTAGAAATACTTTTTACAATCCAAAAAGGGACAACCAGCCTTATTCAACTAAAAATATGTTGGTTCTCCCTTGTTATTAGGTAAGACACATATGCAACAGTTAGGTATCCTGCATATGTGTCTTACCTAACAACCTGTCGGTATTTTATACCATTTTAATGTTCAATCTGGTTCTCCCTTACCATGAAAACTTGGTTGATATGCCTTCTCTTCTTAAGACTTTTAATATTAAAGTTGTATTCAAAAATCTTGATACAGTAAAAAAACTTTTGATAAAGAATTCCCCCCAAAATGCTGATGGATGTGTCTATAAGATTCCTTGTAAAATTTGCGATAAAGTTTATTACGGTCAAACTGGTAAAAATCTCGAACTAAGATTAAAACAACATAAATATAGCATTAGAACTGGACAAGATTCCAATGCTCTATTTATTCATGTAAGAGATTTTAACCATCCAATTGATTTTCAAAAAGTTGAGAAAGTAGTATCAAGCAAGTCCATGGTCGACAGGAATATAATTGAATCTTGTTTCATAAAAAGCAGTTTTGACAATAATATGAATATTTCCTTTGGTTTATATAAATTAGATCCATTTATAATTAATAGAATTTGGGAAGAATTTAATAATACACTGGACAAATAATTTTTAAATTTTCTTGGGTAGAATAGTTTGTGGGGTGAGTTGTGCCAAGGACCTATCCAAGTTAGGTCGGCGCGCGTCAGGTGTTTAACCGTTGTGGGATCTGATAGTGAGGTGCTGGCCAGACCCCTTATATAGCTTCCTTGGATGCTTTACTTTCATAGTTCCTTGATAATGTGAGTAGTCACGAAAGCGCTTGGAATTTCTCTATTCTTTCAGAGTGGTTGTTTTTCATATATATATATATATATATATATATATATATATATATATATATATATATATATATATATATATATATATATATATATATATATATATATATATATATATATATATATATATATGCCAACAACAGGACACCCGACTCCTCAAAAATCAGAGCCCAAATTAGCAAAAAATAGAAGAGGGTAATACTATTGGAGCTTTGAGACTTATAACCAGTGAGGATACCATCGCTCCCAAGGACGTCAGCACGGCGCAAGCTCTGAAGGACAAACATCCACCCAGGGCTCCCAGTACCAACATTGACCTCCCTGACATTGCAGCAGGCGAAGAGCATCTAACCTTACAGGATGCTGATGTGTATAAAGCTGCTATGTCATTTCCACAGGGTTCAGCAGGAGGTTTCACCGGTTTAAGGCCTCAACACTTAAAACAAATACTCAATCCAGCACTTGGTGAGGTTTCAGAGAGGCTGCTGTCTGAACTCACCAAATTTTCCAACCTGTGCATGGCTGGCAGTGTCCCAGAGGCCATCAGACCCTTTTTCTTCGGTGCCTCATTGTGTGCCCTCCGGAAAAAGGATGGCGGAATCAGGCCCATTGCAGTGGGTAACACCCTTCGGCGCCTAGTCGCCAAGGCTGCAGTAAGAAGGGTGAGTCAAGAGGCTGCTGCAATGCTGAAACCAACTCAGCTCGGTTTCGGCGTTCAACAGGGCTGTGAAACAGCTGCCCACGCAGCACGAGTATATTTCAAAAACATGTCCTATGAAAAAGCCTTGGTCAAATTGGACTTGGCCAATGCTTTCAACTCAGTCAGAAGGGATGCTGCTCTCCAAGCAGTTTATAGAAACTTCCCTTCCCTTTATCCCTTCATAGAATCGTGTTATAGTGTGATTTCCAAACTATTGTTTGGGGACCATGAAATTGACTCGTGTGAGGGCGTGCAACAGGGGGACCCTCTCGCCCCCTTTCTATTTTGTTTGGTCATCAAGGAAGTCACGGAGGCACTCTCCAGCGAGCTCAATATCTGGTTCCTGGACGACGGTACCCTGGCTGGCACAACAGAATCTCTCCTAGAGGACATCAGTAAAATTAAAGACATGGGAGAAAGCCTGGGCCTTTCTTTAAACCCCATCAAATGTGAAATAGTTTCTACCAATCAACAGATGATCCAGAATATAAGTGCCGTTTTACCAGGAGCACGAGCCATTGATCCAGCCAATAGCACTCTCCTCGGTGCTCCTCTTGGGTCCAATGCCATCGATCTGATCCTAGGAAAAAAAGTCTCAGACCTCCGGACGATGGAAAGCAGGATGAAAGACATTGACACACACGATGCCTTCTACCTACTCACCAGGTGCCTGTCAATCCCAAAACTTACCTATTTTCTGAGATGCTCCCCAGCCTTCAACAGTCCAAAACTCAAGGAATATGACTCTCTCCTGAAGGCCATGCTAGAGAGTGTATTGAATCTTTCCCTTGACGATGGACAGTGGTTGCAAGCCTCACTTCCGGTCAGGCTTGGAGGGCTAGGAGTACGCAGATCCTCCCAGATTGCTCTACCAGCTTTCCTATCCTCTTCCATTGCATCAGACGAGTTGATAAGACAAATTCTTCCTGACACCCTCAGTGACTCAGCAGGAATAGAAGACCCTAGCTATGCCAGTGCCATCACCGAATGGGATACTCTTGCTGCTCCAGCACCAAACCCTAGTGCAGCACTGGCTCACAAACAGTCAAGCTGGGATGGCCCAATTGCTGAAAAGGTGCTTGCCAACATGCTCAGGGCTGCAACATCAGATAGGGAGATTGCCCGTCTCCAGACTGTGAGTGCACATCACTCCGGGGACTTCCTCCAAACAGTTCCCATATCGGCAATGGGAACGCGACTCGACCCAAAGACCCTCCGTATTGCAGTAGCTCTGCGCCTTGCTGCCCCAATTCACACAGAATATATGTGTATTTGCGGCGAAGTGCAAGCAGACCAATATGGTCTACATGGTCTTAACTGTTCCAAAAGCAAGGGCTGGCATGCAAGACACAATGAGGTCAACGACATCATTAAGAGAACCCTTGCTACAGCTGGATGCCCTGCCGAGAGGGAGCCACGATCACTTGCAGCAAACAATACCCACAACCCAGCAAACCGCCCCGACGGGATCACCATCTATCCTTGGAAGAATGGCAAGCTCTTAGCATGGGACTATACCTGTGTGTCCACACTGGCTGACACCTATATCCATCACAGTGTGGGGCGACAGGGAGGAGCTGCTGACCACAGGGAGGAGTACAAGATCAGCAAGTACAGGGACATTAGCCAACAGTATCAATTTGTCCCAGTGGGATCAGAGACCTTGGGATCATGGGGAAAAAATGCCACACGTTTCCTTAAAGAATTGGGTTCCAGACTCATCGACACCACCAGGGACCCAAGGGCAGCCACTTTCATGTTCCAGCGCCTCAGCATAGCCATCCAGAGGGTAAATGCTTGCTGCATACTTGGCTCACGTCCAGCCTCGGAGGAGCTGGAGGAAATTCATGATCTTTGATACATTGTGCCATTGTATTCATGTTTATGTTTTTTTCTGTAAATGTATTTTGTTCATTAATAAATGTTCATTAATAATAGGGGGTGGTAGGAGAAGAAAATCACATGGGGAATAAAATTGTCTTCTCTGAGGATATATTAGCTATAGGGTGTGGTGCCGAGGAGAAGAAAATATTTTCTTAAACAGTTTAAAGATTTTTTTCTCCGGGGAGAATAGGGCCTTGAGTTTTCCCTGAGGAACTTTTATTGTCCTCTATGAGGATGAGGGTCCCCAGTCCAGTTATAGAGGTGGTACCTCCCTATATATATATATATATATATATATATATATATATATTTGGGAGTGGACGTGTCATATATTTGTCCTTGGATATATATATATGAATGTTGCATATATATATATATATATTATAATGTCGTGCCGAATATGTAAAATTGGTGAATTAGCAAGAACTCATTTAAAATTAAGTCCTTTCTTAAATTTTCTCTTACACGTTTAAAGATTTTTTTCATTTATGCTGATGTAAAAGCTAATAATTTTGCACCAAATGAGCCTATTAGAAAACTTACCTAACCTTATTAAAACAAGTGCAATTTAATTTAGCCAAATCGAATTAAATATATTTTAGATAAGTTTACAATAACTTAGGAATAAACAAACACATTGAAATACATTTTTCTCGTTAGGTTCAGAATATTTTTTGCATAATTATGGCATACACAAATTTTCGCTTATCTTATTCGGCAAGAAGAGCGTTGCTATTTACACCAAAATCGCTTAAATATAAAATATATTTAAATTGCGCTTGTTATAATAAGGTTAAGTTTTTTAAGGTTCTTTTAGTACAAAATTATTAATTTTTACATTACATAAGAACATAAGAAAGAAGGAACACTGCAACAGGCCTACTGACCCATGCGGAGCAGGTCCATGCCCCCCCCGGATTAGCCCAGTGACCCCCCCCCAGGATTAGCCCAGTGACCCACCCAGTCTGGTCACCTCCACTCAAGAAAGGAGCACGGCACCAGACCTAGCAGCATAAGATAGTCAGGTCCAACTCACACCCACCCACACCCACTCATGTATTTATCTAACCTATTTTTAAAACTACACAACGTTTTAGCCTGAATAACTGTACTCGGGAGTTTGTTCCACTCATCTACAACTCTATTACCAAACCAGTGCTTTCCTATATCCTTCCTGAATCTGAATTTTTACAATTTGAAACCATTGCTGAGTCGTGTCTTGGCTGGAAAATTTCAGCACGCTATTTACATCCCCTTTATTTATTCCTGTTTTTCATTTATACACCTCGATCATATCCCCCCCTAATTCTACGCCTTTCGAGAGAGTGCAGATTCAGGGCCCTCAGTCTATCCTCATAGGGAAGATTTCTGATACATGGGATCATCTTTGTCATACTCCTCTGTACGTTTTCCAGAGCATTTATATCCCTTCTGTAATACGGTGACCAGAACTGAGCAGCATAGTCTAAATGAGGCCTAACCAAGGATATATAGAGTTGAAGAACAACCTGAGGACTTCTGTTATTTATACTTTTAGATATGAAGCCTAGAATTCTGTTAGCTTTATTGCGAACACTAATGCACTGTTGTTTTGGTTTTAGATTACTGCTAACCAGAACTCCTAAATCCTTTTCGCAATCAATATTAAGATCTACATTATTTAGTTTATATGTGGCATGGTTATTTAACTGTCCAACATTTGGAACTTTGCATTTGTCAATATTAAACTGCATCTGTCACTTCTCCGACCATTGTATCAGTCTATTCAAATCATCCTGGAGTGCTCTAGTGTCCTCATTAGAATGAATTGGACGGCCTATTTTGGTGTCATCAGCAGATTTGCTTATGTCGCTATTTATTCCCTCATCTATGTCTTTTATGTAAATTGTGAACAACAACAGGCCCAATACTGACCCCTCAGGAACACCGCCTGTGACCTGCTTCCATTCTGATTTCTCCCCATTTATGCAAACTCTCTGCTGCCTATTTGTCAGCCATGCCTCTACCCAGGAAAAATTTTCTCCTCCTATTCCATGTGCCTTAAGTTTCCTCAATAGCCTCTGGTGTGGAACTCTATCGAAAGGCTTAGTGAAGTCCATATACACAATATCATATTCATTACCATGATCTACCTCCTCAAACACCTTAGTGAAAAAAGTTAGTAAATTCGTAAGACGGGAACGCCCCTTTGTAAAACCGTGTTGAGATTCATTAATCAATCTGTGCCTATCAAGATGGCTACGAATTGATTTGGCAGTTATTGATTCCATAAATTTTCCCACTATGGAGGTAAGGCTTATTGGTCTATAGTTCGAAGCCAAGGACCTGTCACCTGCCTTGTAAATATGTATTACATTTGCCATTTTCCACTTATCAGGCACTATGCCAGTTAGTAGTGATATGTTAAAAAGATTAGCCAAAAGTATGCTAAGTTCCTCTTTACATTCCCTTAACACCCTTGCAAACAGTTCATCAGGACCTGGGGATTTGTTAGGTTTTAGTTTCTCTATTTGTCTGAGGACCATGTCACTAGTTACCGCAATCGTGCATAGTTTATTATCGTCCTGTTCTACATATTCTATTATTTCAGGAATATCGCTAGTATTTTCCTGGGTGAAAACTGAGAGGAAGTAGGTATTGAGAATTTCACACATATCCTTATCACTGTCAGTGATCTGACCAGAGTTACTCTTAAGTGGGCCTATCTTGTCCCTAGTTTTAATTCTGTATACCTGAAAGAACCCTTTTGGGTTAGTCTTTGAATCCCTTGCGACCTTAGCCTAATAATTCCTCTCTGCCTTTCTTATTCCTTGTCTTTATTTCTCTCTTTAATTGAATATATTGATTTCTTAACTGCCCATCCCCTCTTTTGATACGCCTATATATGCCTCTCTTTTGACCACTGAGATGTTTTAATCTATTGTTCATTCATTTGGGATCATTTTTATTAGATCTAATTTCCTTACTCGGAACAAAAGTTGTCTGGGCAGCTAGAACTATGCTCTGAAAAACGTCATATTGGCAACCAAGATCACCTACCTGACCCATAGTTAGGACATCCCAATTTAGCCCACTCAGGTAATTTTTCAGTCCCATGAAGTCGGCCAAGCGAAAATCTGGGACAGATTTGATTGCAGTTGTCTGGGTAATTCCATGATATATTAAAACTAAGTGATTTGTGATCACTTTCCCCAAGTTCATCATTAACCTCAAGATTATTAATTAGTGAATCTTTGTTGGCAAGAACCAAGTCAAGCAGATTGTTTCCTCTAGTTGGTTCTGTCACAGCCTGTTCTAAAAAGCAATCCTGAACCGTATCAAGAAAGTCACTAGACTCAATATTTCCTGTCACATTGTTCCAATCAATTTGTCTAAAGTTAAAATATCCAATTATCACAACATTTTCATATCTAGATGCCTTATGAATTTCGTCCCATAACAGCTTACTGCACTCCCTATCAAGGTTTGGGGGCCTATAAATCACATCCAAAATTAATTTGTCACGTCCCTCGAGAAACTGTAGCCAAACAGAATCTGTGTTCGATGTTTCTAATCTTATATTTAAGACAACAATTTAAATTTTCTCTGACGTACATCGCCACACCACCACCCTTCCTGTTGACCCTATCAGTGTGGAAGAGTTCATAACCCTGTATGTTGCATTCAGAAGGCATTTCTCTATTTTTCAGGTTGAACCAGGTCTCTGGTATACCAATAATATCTATATTACCTACGCTTGCAAGTAATCTTAGCTCATGTATTTCTTAGACTCCTACTATTTGTATAGTAAACCCTAAGGGAGCTAGTCACTCGTTGCCCTCTACTATCTCTCTTTGTTTATTGATCAATTGATTTGCCGTTACTAGCAACTTTACTTTGAATATTGTCTTTTAAACATATCTCTGAGGTATCCCGGTAATAACTGCTGTTTTTAATCCTAATGCTGCAGCCTGATTGTTTTCCACAAACACCCATACCTCTAAATTCTATCAGTTTAAATTCCTAGACAAGTCATCAATTACCCTCTGAATCGAATTGGTTAATGCAACCACTCCATCCCCAGAGAGATGAACCCCATCCCTTGCATACATATCACGTTTACCAAAGAATAGGCCCCAGTTATCAATGAATGAGGTTGGAAGTTCCTTGCAGTACCTGTCTAGCCAGCAATTTATACCAATTGCCATAGACATCCATTCATTGCTCACTCCCTTTCTAGGCAAGATGCTACATATGACTGGGATCCCTCCCTTAGACCTTTCTACCTCTATGGTTGACCTGTACTTATCCAGCAGCTCCTCTCTCCTGCCCTTCCCAATGTCATTACCCCCAGCACTAAGACAGATAATGGGCTTGTTCCCATTACCTACCATATTATCCAACCTGCTGACTATGTCACCAACACCAGCTCCAGGAAAACACACTCTCTGTCTGACCTTTCTGTCTCTGTTACAAAATGCACGGTCCATATATCTTACCTGAGAATCGCCTACTATTAAAATATTCTTACCTTGACTAGCAGGGGAATCAGTGGTACCTTCAACCTCACTAACCACTGAAGTACACTCGTCTTGGAGAACAGATTCTCGATTTCCTACCTTCACATCTTCTCTATTACCTCTCCTCATCTTCCTTCTTCCTGAACTGTGAACCACTTGCCACTTAAAGCGGCTGCCACTATCACTGTTTACCTGGAGTTTACCTGGAGAGAGTTCCGGGGGTCAACGCCCCCGCGGCCCGGTCTGTGACCAGGCCTCCTGGTGGATCTGTTGGTGACCATTCCTTCCTTACCAGCTAAATCCTTCTCACACTCACTCCCAAACTCATCTATGCGAAGCTTCAGCCTCCTATTTTCCTCCTGAAGAAGTGGAATCTCCTTCTTCAACACTTGAACCTGAGATTCTAAAACACTACAACAAGCCATGGTGCTTGGTAACAGCTCACGCTAACTCCCAAGAGCTTAGGCAGGTATGACCGCAGGTGACCACTGACCTCAGCGTACTGACCATCAATGAAAAAATATATCTTTAAACGTATAAGAGAAAATATTAGAAATGACTTAATTTTAAAGGAGTTCTTGCTAATTGACCAAGTTTACTTATTCGGCGCAAAACACACACACACACACACACATAGACACACACACACACACACATATATATATATATATATATATATATATATATATATATATATATATATATATATATAATATATATATATATATATACATTTATATATATATATATATATATATATATATATATATATATATATATATATATATATATATATATATATATATATATATATACATTTATATATTATGGATGGGACGATACCAAAATTTTGGCTGATACCGATACTTTTTTTATATTTTTAAATTTTAAAATTATAATCACTATGATCAATATATAAGGGAATGCGTATTTCACAGTGGGAATTAAATAACACAGGAAGGTTAAATATTAAGTAGCTTAATTTCTAGAAGATGATAATGTTATTACTCACTTCTTGGCCTACTGTGTTAGTTACTGGTTGTCAAAGGCACTTGTCGATTTTGTGTACTCTCTTAACTGTACTCAACAGTCCCCTCATGGAAGGTTCCTTGATGTTGGTGAGGGGCTCTTGATTTAGGGAATTGGATCTGTGCTCCAGTTCCCCGAATTAAGCCTGAATGCCTTCCACATCCCCCCCTGGGCGCTGTATAATCCTACTGGTTTAGCGCTTCCCCCTTGATTATAATAATAATAATAATAATGTACTCAACAGTGGTTACAGGAGTCGAGTCATAGGTCTTGACTCCGCCTCTTTACTGGTCGCCACTAGATACACTCTCTCCCCATGTATGGATGCTACCTCTGCACTACTCTCAAGACTATTCCAATTCCTTACAACTCTATGACTGAAGAAATACTTCCTAACATCCCTGAATCGTCAACTTTCAATTGTGACCCTTTGTTGTTGTGTCCCGTCTCTGTCCGCCTTGTCAATTCCTCTCTATATTTTATATGTCGTTATCATATCCCACCCCTATCTCTCCTTTTCTCCAGTGTTGGCAGGTCGATTTCCCTGAACCTCTCTAAGTAGGTCATGCTCCTTAGCTCCGGGACTAGTCTCGTTGAAAACATTTGCACTTTCTCTAATTTCTCGACGTGCTTGACCAGGTGTAGGTTCCAGACTGGTGCTGCATGCTCCACTATGGGCCTGTCGTAAACTGTGTAAAGAATCCTGAACGATTCCTTACTGAGGTGTCGGAACGTTATTCTTAGATTTGTCAGTCGCCCAAACGCTGCAGCAGTTATTTGGATGTGGCTTCAGGAGATGTGCTCGGTATTATACTCACCCAGAGATCCTTTTTCTTGAGCGAGGTTTGCAGTCTTTTGCCCCTAAATTGTACTCTGTCTACGGTCTTCTTTGCCCTTCCCCGATCCTCATGACTTTGCGCTTGATGGGGTTAAACTCTAGGAACCAGTTGCTGGTCCAGGCCTGCAACCTATCCAGATCCCTTTGTAGTCCTGCTTGATCCTCATCCGACTGAATTCCGCTCACTAGTTTTACATAGTTTGCAAACAGGGACACTTCTGGGTCTATCCCTTCCGCTATGTCATTCACTTGAACCAGAAACAGCACCGGTCGTCGAACCGGTACTGTCACGTACAATGACTCGCTGTTGCCTTCCTATCAGGTATTCTCTGATCCACTGCAGAGCGTCCCTGTTATACCTGCCTGGCCCTCCAGCTTTTGCACTAATCTCTTGTGTGGAACTGTGTCAAAAGCCTTCTTACAATCCAAGAAAATGCAGTCTACCCACCCTTCTCTCTCTCTTGCCTTACTGCCGTCACCTTTGTGTGTGTGTGTGTGTGTGTGTGTGTGTGTGTGTGGGGCATGCAAAGAGTATGTTACAATTTATTCGGCGTATGTACACATTCCCATTTAAGCTGCCTCCCAACCAGCGAACCAGGTGCCAAGGGTTTAACGATTTTTTAGGGAACCCATCGTTAAATCAGTACCTTGTTTCTATGTCCAATAACAGGCGAGCCCGCCAAATGCTGAGGCAGCGTGGTTCACTTGCGGTCAGCATATGCCAGACTTGCCTCTTAGCTGGTTGAGTACGGT